>NC_133471.1:9941465-10301465 GCF_048565385.1 Saimiri boliviensis | reverse complement strand
AAGGTAGAGAGTAAAATGAATTTTATGAGAGATGAGTCTTTAGGGAAAAGTAAGAATGAGAAGAGTTTTATCAAAGCATTCATAATTACAGTCAGATAGGTGTAATAAATTTAAAGAGATCCATTGTATGGCAGGGTGACTATAGTTAATGAAGGTATATTGTTGAAATACGTTTACAGTGTGGATGTTATTTGCTCTTACCAAATAATACTAATAATAACTATGTGAGAAAATGTGTTAATTCTCTGGATTTAACTATTCCACACTGCTTTTGTACATCGAACATCATCTCGTACAGAATAAAATAATACAATGTTCCCTCTGAATACAAAAATAATAATAAGAGTGAGATTGAGAGACAAATAGGAAAGCAGAACCACACCACAAAAAATTGTATTGCACTGACCACTGATACAATGTTTTTTTGTTTTGTTTTGTTTTTCTTCCTTTTTGCAGTGGAACCAAATTTCACTCTTGTTGCCCAGGTTGCAGTGCAATGGTGTTGTCTTGGTTCATTACATCATTCACCTCCTGGGATCAAGCCATTTTTTTTTTTTTTTTTTTTTTTTGCCTCAGTCTCCCAAGCAGCTGGGATTATAGGCTGTATAACGACACCTAACTAATTTTTGTATATGTAGTAGACACAGACAGGACCTCATCCTGTAAGTCAGCCTAGTTTCAAACTCATGACCTCATGTGACCCTCCCACCTTGGTCTCTCAAAATCCTCGAATTACAAGCATGAGCCACCACAGCAGGTTTACACTGACACAATTTTCACAAGTTTATCAATAGTTGTTCATAACTATTTGTAGGTTAATAGACAGAAAAAAATAATTATGAAGCTTTAAAAAAATTGGTAACATAAATGCAGAGTCTGCAGATCTGTGTGTACAATAAAAATGGTATCTAAAGCCATGAAGCTATTAGAACTGCACAAAATTATACACTCACAAAAAGCCCAGAGGTCAAATTTTATATATTGCATTTATACATTTAAACATATTTTATGTATTTTAAATTTTTATAAAAAATATTCTAACTATAGATCTTATACAATTCTCTGAAGTTGCTGTGTAGTCACTGGTTTATTTAGCCCTCATTTGTTTTACTGAAGCATATGTAATGCATACGACTGCTGAAAGTCATATGTAATTCAATGGTTCTGGATATCTGAAAAAGTATACCTAACTGACTCTCATTTGGTTTGGATGTCCACTTGTCAAATATCAATTTCTTTGACAAACAACATTTTAGTCTTTATTTGCTGTTTACATAAGTTTTAAAAACTATCCTTCTTCCAACAAAAGTTCAAATGACAGCTTATAATGTCAAATGGCATATTTGTAATAAAACATTATACATTCCATGTCTTTTCGTGAGGCTATATTCAAGCCTATATTTATCAACTTTGAAAATAAAAAAATGATCACCCTACTTTTACATGTTACAATCAGCACTTCCCTTTTAAAGAACAAATAAAAATGTTTGGATGTGTTTTACTTCTGCAGTTAATCAACATCTATCTGTTTAACTGGTTATCTTCCTTTTCATGTATATTAGAGGAATATATATGTAAAAGTAACATTTTTGGTGATGGTTTGTTAAATTTTTAATATTGATAGATTAATGCAAAGTTGCAAATATAGTGCAGACATATTCGAGGTACATTTACATATATTTCAACAAAGGCTACATATTAAATAATTCTGTATAATTCCAGTACACAAGAGAAAATTGACACTGATTCAATGTGTGTGAAAGTGTGAGTGTGTTTTTGGGTGTGTGTGGGGGTGTTTCTACTTCAAGTTATTCAGGTGTCAATTCTGGCAAATGCCACTGCAATCTGGATATTGATGACAGAGGAACTCACCTGGTAACCACAAACCAGACTAACCAGAGAAAACAATTTTTATCTGAGGAATTTAAAAGGGAGAAAAAACCACTTGGTGACCACCAGTAGGCCATCCAAAAGGCAAAACTCTTTTTTTTGGGAATATAGAATGAAATTTTCCCAATATCTAAAGATAGGATATAATTTCAGAACTCCTTCAACTTATACTGTAAATAAATAACATTTTGATTTATTTCTGGAATGTCATGCCTAAACCCTTTTAGATTTTACAACCCTAAGTTTTTTGTTAAAGTCCATAAAGGACCTTTAGGAAAATCCACATGTGGTGAGCTCAGTCCTCTAGCTGAGGTGCTCTGCTGCACCCTTTCACCACATTTTTTTTCATTCTAACAAATTTTTCTTTTTCAAACCTATGCTTTTGTTGGTACATTATTTTCACCAACCTTAGAGTAAACCACTTCCCAATTCCCAAGCTCTAACAGCTGGCTGGGTAGCTACAAAAGATTTAGGACTAAAATGGATGACTAGATGAGTGTAAATAAAACTAAATGCCACTTTCACAAAGACCTCCATTTTGACAACACAAACATAATTTGAACAGATCATTAGAGAGAAAACTTCAAATGTGGATGAAAAAGAGACACAGATCCAAAGTCTGGCAATGGAGAAAACTGGGAATTCTGTCTGGTGTGCCTGAATGCTATAGCTGCTTCCTGAATCCTGGGTATGTGTGAAGGAACTGGAAGACTGCTCACTCTGGTGGCAGACACCTGGTGAAATGGCTACCTTGTCTAGGGTATATACTCTGGTTTTTGTCATGGACAAGAAAGAGTTCAAAACAGACACACAGGAGAAGTAGGTTTAGGAGCAGAAAGTTTAATAAACAGAAAAGAGGAAAGAGAGCAAAAGCTGCCTCATGCTGAGAAAGTGGGTTAACAAAGAGAAGATCTCAGGTTTGTGGCATAATGGGGATCGATTTTATACAGAGGCTTGAGGAGGTGGTGATTTGTTTACACAGGGCTCAGGGGATTGGTTTGACCAGGTGTGCCATTTACATAACATGCAAAAAGATTGACACTACCAATCTAGTATTTTATTATGCAAATGCAACCTCCATTTGGCAGCTGCCGTGCATAGACACAGTTTTAGCTGGAGGCTGCCATGACACCAACACATAATGACAAGGAAAAGAGAAAGAGAAGCTATATAGAATGCACCCAGCTTCCATGTACAGCTGTTGGTGTTTACATATAAAAACTTTTAGCCTGCATATCTATGACTTACCTTTCAGGCTGCTTTCTGTTAGAGAATAAATGGTTTGGGGCTGCTTTTTATTAAAAGAAAATTCCACCAAAAATTTTTACCCATTCTACCTAACTAAAAATAATTTCTTAATAACTCCTGCATTACTGGAATACCAGCTGGAGGGCATTTCACCCTCCAGGGATATGTTCCAATGCAGAGGAATCTCCCCAGAGACTAGAGATGAAACTGCAGCAGAAGCAGAGATGAGACCCTTGAGAATGGTTCATTTCTCAGAGAGCCTAGCCATAAGCAACCATCCTTCCAAACTGCCCAATTTCCTGTGTGGAGCTCTGGCAAAAGTTAATCACTAGAGAGAATACAGGTCCCATTTATTTGCAGGATTGTGACATATTTGTATTTCAGGCCCACCAGCCTCCCACAAAGTCCCTCCCTGGTTGTCCCAGCAAGGAGACACATGGTACAGCCTCTGTCACAAAGCCTATGTGCTTTTCCCTACCTGAGTGTGTTATTGCACTGAACTTGGAACTTAACCCCAAGCTTTCAGAGAAGGGACCCCAAGGAGAGCAGCTTGCAGCTTAGGGGTGCTGAGCTAGGATAGATCTATGCTTGGTACTTGAATGGAATGATGTGGAAATTCACTGAGGATCGTGGCTAAATATTAAGGAAAACATAACAGAGAAAGTTATAGAATATAGTCTCAAACCTTTTTGGAAGGCCTAAGTGTTTTTTTTCTATGGTTCATGGCTGAAGGCAGATTAAATTCCCTTTACATTTAGTTTAAAAAGTAAAGCAAATAGCTATGGTATGGGGGAGTTTATCTGAATAACTTTTTCAATCATGTGGTCTTAAACTTGGAGCCAGATGGCCCTCTTGGAGGGAGGTCAACCAGTGATATGACAAACTAATAGTGTTTGCTTTGGGCATCAGAACCTTTGCTTTAATCTTCAACCTCTAGAGATATTGACTCAAGCCTTTATCAATTAAACTTTACTAAGTAAATGCACATCTCACTTGCTGGGAAGGACCAATGGATGCTATGTGTTTATAGTACTCTCCAGGAAGCCTATAAGCTGCCCAGACCCTCAGCTGTACTGGCAAAGCATGACATCTGTGTCAGTGTATTTTATTCATCCATTGTTCAGTCAGGGAGTGCAGGAAGATCCTGCAGATAGCTACCCCAAAAGGATAGCAGCCCATACTCTCAGAAAACTGAGTCACACAGGTTTTTGGGCAGCTGTGAGACTTAGATATGCTTTCTTCTAGAGCAATTACTTCCCACTTTTTTGATACAAGGGGCCACATTTGTGGAAAATAATTTTTTCACAGATGGAAAAGAAAAGGTTAAGTGCGAAAATGGAGTCAGGAATGAGAATGAATGATTTCAGAATGAGACTGTGTCACCTCAGGTCTTTGGCAAACTTTAGATTCTAATGAGAAGTAAACTACCTAGATCTCTCATGTGAGGAAGTGTTGTGCTCCTGTCAATCAGATCTGACAGGAGCCTCAGGCACTAAGAATCAGGCAATTTCAGTGGCAGATGCGTAGGGGAGAATGTGTGGAGAAAAGGTAAGGTAATTAGACTGTGGTGTTATGGGGTCCAGAGTATTGAGTAAGACTATGACATACTTCTCTATGAACCCTCGGCTGAACTGGCAAAGCATAATATCTGTGTTATTATACTTTAGGCATCCACAACTGAGTTAAGTTCTGCAGAAATGCCCTCCCCAATGAAAGTAACCATAGGAAAAACCTAGCACCAACAAAACAACAACAAAATTTTCAACACAGTCACAGTAATTTCAGGTGACTTTTCTAGGACCACAAGCTGACCAGTGAGGAATTTATTCCCCCCGTTTGGTTGCAAATGCCAAATTACACAAAGAAACTCAGTTGCAAATCCTGGAATACACAAACGAACTACTCAGCCAAGAAATATTCCATTTTCTACTATTTTCTAGGTATCTATTTCTCATGATTTTCTAGGGCAACCTTCGATATCTTAGCACAAATTACAATATCAATAAGTCACTTTACGAATTCTACTTCTATCCCTGGTGAATCCAAGGCAAGAATTCAGCAATGATGTTGTACAGAGCCTTTGTCATTTCAAAACTGCCAAAAATTAGGCCAACTAATGATACACCATTTACACTACAGTTAAAATTATATCAGTCCTCCCAGATGAGAAAGAACCACTGCAAGAACAGTAACAGTTCAAAATACCATAATGTCCCTCACCAGCAAATCAGCATATTAGCTTCCCAGGAACCAGTCTCAATGATCTCAAATGACAGAGATGAAATTCTGTAAACTAGGTATCAAAAATATGTATCTCAATATAATACAAGCAATTTGTAACAAACCAACAACCAATATCATACTGAATGGTCAAAAATTGGAAGCATTCCCTTTGAAATCTGGCACTAGACAAGGATGTCCTCTCTTACCACTCCTATTCAATATGGTACTGGAAGTTCTAGCCAGAGCAATCAGGCAAGAAAAAGAAATAAAGGGTATTCAAATAGAAAAAGAGGAAGTCAAATTGTCTCTGTTTGCAGATAACATGATTGTATATCTGGAAGACCCCATTGTTTCAGCACAAAATCTCCTGAAACAGATAAGCAACTTCAACAAAGTCTCAGGATACACAATCAATGTTCAGAAATCACAAGCTTTTCTGTACACCAATAACAGACTTAAAGAGAACCAAACTAAGAATGAACTGCCATTCAAATTTGCTACAAAGATAATAAAATACCTAGAAATACAACTAACAAGGAATGTAAAGGACCTTTTTAAGGTGAACTACAAGCTACTGCTCAACAAAATAAAAGAGGACACAACAGATGGAGAAACATTCCATGTTCATGGTTAGGAAGAATCAACGTCATGAAAATGGTCATACTGTCCAAAGTAATTTACAGATTCAATGCTATGCCCATCAAGCTACCAATGACCTTCTTCACAGAACTGGAAAAAAAAAAAAAAAATCTTGAACTTCATATGGAACCAAAAAAAAGCCTGCGTAGCCAAGTCAATTCTAAGCAAAATGACTGTAATCGGAGGTATAACGCTACAGGACTCCAAACTATGCTACAAGGCTACAGTAATCAAAACAGCATGGTACTGGTACCAAAACAGAGATATAGACCAATGGAACACAGCAGAGGCCTTGGAGGCGATACAATGTATCTACAGCCATTCAATCTTTGACAAACCGGACAAAAACAAGGAATGGGGAAAGGATTCCATGTTTAATAAATGGTGTTGGAAAAACTGGCCAACCATGTGCAGAAAGCAGAAACTGGACTCCTTCCTGACACCTCACACTAAAATTAACTCCAGATGGGTTAAAGACTTAAACATGATACCTAACACCATAAAAACCCTAGAAGAAAATCTAGGCAGAACAATTCAGGACATAGACCTAGGCAAGGACTTCATGACCAAAACACCAGAAGCATTCATAAGAAAAGCCAACATAGACAGATGAGACCTAATCAAACACCACAGCTTCTGCACAGCAAAAGAAAGAATCATGAGGGTGACTCAGCAATGAACAGAATGGAAAAAATTTTTACGGTCTACTCATCTGACAAAGGGCTGAAATACAGAATTATGAAAAAACAAAAAAAGATTTACAAGAAAAAACAAGCAAGCCAATTCAACAGTAGGTGAAGAATATGAACATACACTTTACAAAAGAAGACATATATGAGGCCAACAAACATATGAAAAAGTGCTCAACATCACTGATCATTAGAGAAATGCAAATTAGAACTACCTTGAGATGCCATCTGATGCCAATTAGAAAGGTGATCGTTAAAAAATCTGGAGACAACAGATGCTGGAGAGGATGTGGAGAAATAGGAACATTTTTACACTGTTGGTGGGAGTGTAAATTAGTTCAACCGTTTTGGAAGACAGTGTGGAGATTCCTCAAGGACTTAAAAATAGAAATGCCATTTGGCTCAGCAATCCCATTACTGTGTATATATCCAAAGGATTATAAATCATTCCACTATAAGGACACATGCACACGAATGTTCATTGCAGCACTGTTTACAATAGCAAAGACCTGGAACCAACCCAAATGTCCATCAATGATAGACTGGACAGGGAAAATGTGGTACATGTACACCATGGAATATTTTGCAGCCACCAAAAACGACGGGTTCATGTCCTTTTTAGGGACATGGATGAACCTGGAAACCATCATTCTCAGCAAACTGACACAAGAACAGAAAATCAAACACCACATCTTCTCACTCATAGGCGGTTGTTGAACAATGAAAACACATGGACACAGGGTGAGGAGCAACACACACTGGGGTCTGTTGGAAAGAAATAGGGGAGGGACAGTGAGGAATGGGGAGTTGGGAAGACAGCATGGGGAGAAATGCCAGATACAAGTGAAGGGAAAGAAAGCAGCAAATCATGCTGTCATGTGTGTACCTCAAATGTACTTCACATGTACCCCAAACCTAAAATGCAATTAAAAAATGGCATTCAGAATCTGCATGGCAAAACTCATTAAGACTGATGAGAAAATTGAAACTCTCTAAGTAAAGCTAGCAAAATATTAAACACATGCAAGAGCTGCAATATGAAATAGCCACTTAAATAAGGACATACATTGATTTCTTCACCGAAAACTTCACTCTGAGAGCATCATAATACAATTGGAAATGTTAACAACAGAGTAGACTGAGCTGAGGGAAGAATCTCAGAGTTCCAAGACTGGTTCTTCTAAATCAACTCTGTCAGTCAAAAATAAAACAAATGGAATTAAAAATGAGCAAAACCTCAAAGAAATTTGGGGTAAGAAAAAAGATCAAATCTACGACTTGACTTAGCAGCATTCCAGAGAGAAAAGGAGTGATAATAAACAACTTTAATATATATTTGAATAGACAAGCATGAAAGACTTTCTCATCACAAAAGAGAGCTTGATATTCAAATCTGAAAAATACAGATAAAACCAGCCAGGTGCTGCTTAATATGACTATTGACAAGACACATAGGCACCAGATTCACCAAGGTCAATGCAAAAACAAACAAGAAAAAACAAAAATGTAAGAGCAACTACAGTGCCATGTCACCTACAAGATGGCTGAAGACCCCTTAGGGGAAACCTTATAATCCAGAAAAGACTGGGAGCCTATTTATAACATTCTTAAAAACAAAACAAAACAAAACAAAAATTAACGAAGAATTTCATGTCCCACTACACTAAGATTAAAAGAGAAATAAAATCCTTCTCAAACAAACAAATGCTAAGAACACACACTTCAAATAGATTAGACTTTCAAGACATCTTCAGGGAAAGCTAGATGTAAAATTGAAATAATGATACAGCTACCACAAAAGCACACTTAAATTCATAGCCCACAGGCATTATAAAGCAGCTAGGAAACCATGCCTACAGAGGAACTTGCTAACAACATGATAACATGATCAAAATCACACATATCAATACTAACCTTGAATAACACAGAGTGGCAGGCTGAATAAAAGACAAAACTCAACCATCTATTGCCTTTAAGACACCCATTTCACAGCCAATGACACCTACAGCCTCAAGGTAAAAGACCTGGGTAGGATCCACCATGCAAATGAAAAACAGAAAGATCAGGAAAGCAGGTGTCAAACAAGTGAAAATTGAGGACAATAAAGATCATTACACAATAATAATGGGTACAATATAATATTAGCCTAAATATATATACATCCAACTCTGGAGCATCCTGATTTGTAGAACAAGTTCTTCTTGACCTATGAAGAGACTAACACAAAACTATGGACTTAAACACAGCACTCGATCAATTTGACATAACAAAATATCTACAGAAAAGCATTCCACTTGACAAACAGAGAATAGATATTGTTCTCATCTTCACAGAGAGCATAGACCAAGATTAACTATCAGCTCAGTCATAAGGCAAGTCTCGGTAAATTCAAAATAAACCAAAATTATGCAATGCACACTCTCGGACCACAGTACAATAAAAATAGAAATCAATAGCAAGAAGATCTCTCAAAATACACAAGTACATGGAAATCAAACAACTAACACCTAAATCACTCCTAGGTGAACATCAAAATTAAGGCAGAAATTGAAATAAATATTTGAAATAAATAAAAATAGAAAAAACAGTCCCATATCTCAGGGATGCAGCCAAAGCAGGTTTAAGTGGAAGGTTTATAGCCCTGACATGTCTTCATCAAGAAGTTAGAAAAATCTCTACTTAGTAGAAAGATACAGTGGTTCATGCCTGTAATCTCAGCACTTTGTGAAGTTGATGCTGGCAGATCGCCTGAGGTTGGGAATTTGAGACCAACCTGACAAACAGGGAGAAACCTTGTCTCTAGCAAAAAAATAAAATAATTAGCTGGGTATGGTGCCACATGCCTGTAATCCCAGCTACTCAGGAGACAAAGGCAGGAGAATCAGGTGGTGGGAGTTACGGTGCCCTATACAACAGGGCTGGTTTGGTAAAAAGCTTGGCCTACCAGACTTCTGCTTAAGAGAGCCCCACCATGGGAAAGACCTGACAAAATTAATTAATTAATCAATTAATCAATTAATTAATTAATAAAAATATAAACCTCTCGACACTGTGTCAGTGACTGCAAGTAGCTTCCCCAAGGCCCACAAACAGTTGTAGTCAGAGGTTTGCCTCTCTGTCCCTAGCCCAATAAAATGCAGAAATAAATGCCAGAACACAACAGGAAACTCTGAGTTGAGTATTAGGCCATCTATTGCTCATTATTCTCTAGAACCATCTCCTTGATTTTAGCCCAACTTACAAAACAAAAAAATAACCTTACTAATTCTGCCCCCATGCTGTGTAATGCCATAGAGAAGAATTTAGAAACAATGACACTGTACAGAAATTTTGTGATTTCAAAACTTCCAGAAATTAAGTCAAATGATAATATTCCATTTGCATCACAGCTAAAGGCACATCAGCCATCTCAGAGAGAAAGAACCAGTCCAAGAATGATGATAGTTCTAAATACAAAAATCTCTTTTAGCACCAAATCAGCCGGGTAGCTCCCCGACAGACAATTTCAGTGGTCTCAAATGACAGATATGGAATTCAGCATCTGGATGGCCACAAATCTCATATAAATTGAAAATTAACACAATCCAAGGAAGCCCACCAGTGCAAAAGAGAAATCCGAGAGCTCAAAGATAAACTAGACACTTAAAGAAAGACCATAAATTGATGTGTTAAGCTGAAAACTGCACTGTAAGAACATAAACATGAAATTGGAAAAGTTATCTGCAGAATAGAACAAGAAAAAGAGAGCTAATAAATCAATTGAAAAATATATCTTTGAGGAAACAGTCACAAATGTCTTTTTCACTAAGGTCAATGCAAAAACAAACAAGAAACACAAAGCACATAAACATGAAATTCATTAAAGTAAATGGGAAAACAAACCAAGAAACTAATACAAACAAAAAATGAAAATGTAAAAGCACTTAGGGAGAATTGTCAGGTTACCTACAGAGAGAACACAATCATAATATAGTATGAATTCTAGAATCCTAGAATGTATGAACTTTGGAATCATAAGGTGTATGCATACAAGAATGATAGAATGTCTGAATTGTAGAATTCCAAAATGTTTGAATTCTAGAATCAAAAATGTGTGAATCTCATAATACAAGAATATATGAATTCTAGAATCATAAAATGTGTGAATTCTAGTATCTTAGGATGTTTAAATTCTAGAATTGTGGAATTATAAAATGTCTGAATTTCAGATTTTAAAGTGTATGAATTCTACAACTGTAAAAATTCTGAATTCTAGAATTTAAGCATGTCTCAATTCCAGAATTTCAGTGTGTCTGAATTCTAGAAACTTAAAATGTCTGAATTCTAGAATCCTAGAATGTATGAGTTCTAGAATTTTGGAGTGTATGAATTCTAGAATCTTAAAAAGGTCTAAATTCCAGAATCTTAGAATGTATGAATTCTAGAATCTTAAAATGCCTGAATTCCAGAAACTTAAAAAGTATGAATTCTAGAATCCTAAAAAGGTCTGAATTCTAGAATTTTAGAATGTATGAATTCTAGAATCCTAAAATATATGAATTCTAGAATCCTAGAAGATATGCATTGTAGAATCGTAAAAGAGGTCCGAAATAGATAATCCTAGAATGTATGAATCTCTAGAATTAAAAAAAAATGTATATCTGATTTCTAGTATCTCAGGATGTTTAAATTCTAGAATTGTAGGATCATAAAATGTTTAAATTTTAGAATTCTGAAATGTGTGAATTCTAGAATTGCAGAAAGTCTGAATTCTAGAATCGCAAAATGAATGAATGATAAAATTTTAGAATGTCTGAATTCTAGAATCATAAAGTCTTTGAATACTAGAATACTCGGAGGTTTGATTTCTCGAATCATAAAATAGTAGGAATTCTATCTTCAAATGTAGGAAGTTTAGAATCATAAGGCGTATGAATGCAAGAATGATAGAATGTGTGAATTGTAGAATCCTAAATGTATGAATTGTACAATCTTTAAAAGGTCTGAATTCTATAATCCTAGAATGTATGAATCCTAGAATCATAAATTGTTTAAATTCTAGAATCAGAGAATGTCCAAATTCTAGAATTATAGAATCATTAAACGTCTGAATTCTAGAAATCTACAATGTATGAATTCTAGAATCATAAAATGTGTGAATTCTACTATCTCAGGAGGTTTAAATTCTAGAACGGTGGTATCATAAAATGTCTGAATTTCAGATTTTAAAATGTGTGAATTCTAGTATTTTAGAAATTCTGAATTCTAGAATCCAAGCATGTATAAATTACAGAATTGCAGTATGTCTGAATTCTAGAAACATAAAATGTCTGAATTCTAGAATCCTAGAATGTATGAGTTCTAGAATTTTGGAGTGTGTCATTCCTAGAATCTTAAAAAGGTCTAAATTTCAGAATATTAGAATTTATGAATCCTAGAATCTTAAAATGCCTGAATTCTAGAATCTTAAAAAGTATGAATTCTAGAATAGTAAAAAGGTCTGAGTTCTAGAATTCAAGAATGTATAAATTATAGCATCCTAAAATATATGAATTTCAGATTCCTATGATATATGCATACTAGAATCCTAAAAAAAGACTGAAATTGAGAATCCTAGAATGTATGAATTTCTATAAACATAAAATGCCTGATTTCTTGTATCTGAGGATGTCTAAATTCTAGAATTGTAGAATCATAAAAGGTTTGAATTTTAGAGTCCTAAAATGTGTGAATTGAGAATTGTAGAAAGAATGAATTCTAGAATCCCATAATCAATAAATTCTAGAATATTAGAATGTCTGAGATCTGGAATCATAAAATGTCGGAATTCTAGAACCCTATAATGTTTGAATTCTGGAATCATATAATAGTATGAATTCTAACATTTAGGATTCTAACATTCAAACATTTTATGATTCTGCAATTATAGATTTTGGACATCCTCAGATATTAAAAATCAGACATTTTGTGATTCTTGAAATTCATACATTCTAGGGCTCTCGATTTCAAACCTTTTTTTAGAATTCTAGAATGCATATAATCTAGGATTCTAGAACTCATACATTTTAGGATTCTAGAATTCATATATTATTGAATTCAGACCTTTTGAGGATTCTAGAATTCATACGTTTTAGGATTTCAGTATTAATGCCTTTTTAGGATACTAGAATTCATAAATTCTAAAATTCTGGAATTTAGACTTTTTAAAGATTCTAGAATTGATATACTCTAAAACTCTATAACTCATACATTCTATACTATAGAATTCAAAACTTTTATGGTTCTAGAATTCAGATGTAATACATTTCTGGAATTCAGACATACTTGGATTCTTGAATTCAGAATTTCTACATTTCTAGGATTCACACATGTTAAAATTCTAAAATTTAGACATTTTATGATTCTACAATCCTAGAATTTAAACATCCTAAGATACTAGAATTCAGACATTTTAGGATTCTAGAATATAATCATTCTAAGATTCTGGAATTTAGAACTTTTTGATTCTAGAATTCATACACTCTAAAATAACAGAACTCATATATTCTGGAATTCTGTAAATCAGGCATATTTTGGTTCTAGAATACCGACATAGTACATTTCTGGAATTCAGACATGCTTTGATCCTAGAATTCCGACTTTTGATTTTTCTAGAATTCTAGAATTCGGACATTCACAGATTCCAGAATGTAAACGTTTTATGATTCTAGAATTCATACATTCTAGGATTATAGAATTCAGACCTTTTTAGATTCTAGAATTTATACATTTTTTGATTCTAAAATTCAGACATTTTATTATTCTTGCATTCATACACCTTATGATTCTAAAGTTCATACATTCCAGGATTCTAGAATTCATACTATTTTATGATTCCAGAATTTAAACATTCTAGGATTCTAAAATTCAGACATTTTATGATGCTAGAATACAGACATTCTAAAGTTCTAAAATTGATTCATTGTGGGATTCTAGAATTCAGAATTTTCACAATTCTAGAATTCACACATTTTAGGATTCTAAAATTCAAACGTTGTGATTCTACCAATCTAGAATTTGGATATTCTCAGATACTAGAAATCAGATATGTTATTATTCTAGAAATTCATACATTCTAGGATTCTCGATTTCAGACCTTTTTTAGTATTCTAGAATGCATATATTCTAGAATTCTAGAATTCATATATTTTAAGATTCTAGGATTCATGCATTCTAGAATTCGAGAATTCAGACGTTTTGAGAATTCTAAAGGTCATACATTTTAGAATTATAGAATACAGGCCTTTTTAGAATTATGGAATTCATACATTCTAAGATTCTGGAATGTATAACTTTTTAAATGTCTAGAATTGATACACTCTAAAATTCTAGAACCCATACATTCTAGGATACTAGAATTCAGACATTTTATGTTTCTAAAATTCAGACTTACTATAATTCTGGAATTTAGACATGCTTGGATTCTAGAATTCAGAATTTCTAGAATTCTAGAATTCACACATTTTAAAATCTGAAATTCAGACATTTTATGATTCTAAAATTCTAGAATTTAAACATCCTACGATACTATAATTCAGACATTTTATGATTCTAGGATTCATTCATTCTTGTATTTTAGAATTCAGAACATTTTAATCTTAGAATTCATACATTTTTAGGATTCTCAAATTCAGACATTCTATCATTCTTGCATGCATAAACTTTATGATTTTAAAGTTCGTACATTCTATAATTCTAGAATTGATAATATTTTATGATTCCATCATGAAACATTCCAGGATTCTAACATTCAGGCATTTTATGATGCTAGAATTCAGACACTCTAAAATTCTAAAATTTAGACATTGCGGGATTCTAGAATTCAGACTTTCTACAGTTCTAGGATTCAAACATGTTAGGACTCTAAAATTCAAACATATTATGATTCTACAATTCTAGAATTTGGACAGCTTCAGATACTAGAAATCAGACATTTTATCATTCTAGAAATTCATACATTCCAGGATACTAGAATTCAGACCTCTTTTTAGGAATCTAGAATGTATGTATTCTAGGATTCTAGAATTCATATATTTTAGGCTTCTAGAATTCATACATTATAGAATTCTAGAATTCAGGCCTTTTGAGGATTCTAGAATTCAAACATTCTAATATTCTGGAATTTAGAACTTTTTAAGATTCTAGAATTCATACATTCTAAAATTCTAGAACTCGTATATCCTGATATTCTAGAAACCAGCATTTTATTGTGCTAGAATACAGACATAGTACAATTCCGGAATTCAGACATGATTAGATTCTAGAATTCAGACTTTTTATGGTGCCAGAATTCAGACATAGTACAATTCTGGAATTCAGACATGGTTAGATTCTAGAATTCAGAATTTCCACAATTCTAGAATTCACACATTTTAAAATTCTAATATTCAGACATTTTATGATTCTACAATTCTAGAATTTAAACATCCTAAGATACTAGAATTCAGACATTTTATGATTCTAGAATTTATACATTATAGGTTTCTAGAATTCAGACATTTTATAATTCTACAGTTCTAGAATTTGGACCCTCTCAGATTCTAGAATTTAAGCATTTTATGACTCTAGAATTCATACATTCTAGGTTTATAGAATTGAGACCTATTTAAGATTCTAGAATTAATAGATTTTGAAATCTACAATTCTAACATTCTGTCATTCTTACACTTATAAACCTTATGATTCTAAAGTTCATATATTCTATGATTCTAGAATTCACTTTATTTTAAAATTCCAGAATTCAAGCATTCTAGGATTCTTGAATTCAGAAATTTTATAATTCTACAATTCTAGAATTTGGATAGTCTCAGATTTTAGAATTTAAACGTTTTATGATTCTACAATCCATACATTCTAGGATTATAGAATTCAGAACTTTTAAGATTCTAGAATTCTTAAATTGTGGATTTGACAATTCAGACATTCTTTCATTCTTGCAGTCATA
This sequence comes from Saimiri boliviensis, assembly GCF_048565385.1. Classification (NCBI taxonomy): domain Eukaryota; kingdom Metazoa; phylum Chordata; class Mammalia; order Primates; family Cebidae; genus Saimiri; species Saimiri boliviensis. The sequence goes on along the minus strand of NC_133471.1, from coordinate 10,285,814 downwards.
CACCTTATGATTTTAAATTTCATAAATTCTAAGATTCTAGAATTCATACTATTTAATCTTTCCAGAATTCAAACATCCTAGGATTCTAGAATTCAGACATTTTATGATTCTACAAATCTAGAATTTGAATATTCTCAGATCCTATAATTTAAACATTTTATGATTCTTGAATTCATACTTTCTAGGATTATAGAATTCCAACCTTTTTAGGATTCTAGAATTCATACATTCTATGATTCAGGAATTTAGAACTTTTTAAGATTCTAGAATTTATACAATCTAAAATTCTAGAATTCATTCATTATAGGATTAAATTCGGAAATTTTATGATTCTGCAATTCTGAAATTCAGAAACTTTATGATTCTACAATTCTAGAATTTAAACATCCCAAGATACTAGAATTCTGACGTTTTATGATTCTAGAATTCATACATTCTTGGATTCTAGTATTCAGACCTTTTACAGATTCTAGAATTTATACATTTAAGGACTCTAAACTTCAGACATTCTATCATTCTTGCATTAATACACCTTATGATTCTAAAGTTCATGCATTCTAGGATTCTAGAATTCATACTATTTTATGATTCCAGAATTCAAACTTTCTAGGATTCTAGACTTCAGACATCTTATGATTCTAGAATTCAGACATTCTAAAATTCTAGAAACTAGACATTGTGGGTTTCTAGAATTCAAGCTTACTAGAATTCTTGAATTCACACTGTTTAGGACTCTAAAATTCAAACATCTTATGATTCTTCAATTCTAGAATTTGGACATCATCACATACTGGAAATCAGATATTTTATGATTCTAGAAATTCATACATTCTGGGATTCTCGAATTCCGATCTTTTTAGGATTCTAGAATGCATGTATTCTAGGATTCTATAATTCATATATTTTAGGATTCTAGAATTTATATATTCTCGAATACTGGAATTCAGACCTTTTTAGGATTATATAGTTCATACATTTTAGGATTCTAAAATTCTGGCCTCTTTAGGATTCTAGAATTCACACATTATAAGATTCTAGTATTCAGACATTTTATGGTTCTAGAATTCAGACATACTATAATTCTGGATTTTGGACATGCTTGGATTCTAGAATTCAGACTTTAAACAAATCTAGAATTCACACATTTTAAATTTATAAAATTCAGATATTTTATGATACTACCAATCTAGAATTTAAACATGCTAAGATACTAGAATTCAGGCATTTTATGAAGCTAGAATTCATACATTCTAGGTTTCTTGAATTCGGACCTTTTTTAGTATTCTAGAATGCATATATTCTAGGATTCTAGAATTCATATATTTTAGTATTCTAGAATTAATGCATTCTAGGATTCTAGAATTCTGACATTTTTAGGATTCTAAAATTCTTACATTCTAAGATCCTTGAACTTAGACATTTTTAAGGTTCTAGAATTCATACATTTTAGGATTCTAAAATTCAGACATTCTCACATCCTTGCATTCATACACCTTATGATTATAAATTCATACATTCTAAAATTCTTTAATTCATACTATTTTATGATTCCAGAATTCCAACATTTTAGGATTCTAGAATTCAGACATTTTATGATTCTACAGTTTGGACATGCTAAAATTTTATAGACACTATGGGATTCTAGAATTCAGACTTTCTACTATTCTAAAATTCACATATTTCAAGATTGTAAAATTCAGACGTTTTAGGATTCTAGAGTTCTAGAATTTAAACATCTTAAGATACTAGAATTCAGATTTTTTTGGTTCTTCAATTCATACATTCTAGGATGACAGAATTCTGACATTTTTAAGATTCTGTATTAATTCATTTTAGGATTCTAAAATTCAGACATTCTCTTATTCTTACATTCATACACCTTATGATTCTAAAGTTCATACATTCTAGGATTTTTGAATTCATACTATTTTATGATTCCAGAATTCAAACATTATAGGATGCTAGAATTCAGATATTTTATGATGCTAAAATTCATACATTCTAAGATTCTGGAATTGATTCATTGTGACATTCTAGAATTCAGAGTATCTACAATTTTAGAATTCACACATTATAGGATTCTAAAATTCAAACATTTTATTATTCCACCAATCTAGAATTTAAACTCCTCAGATACTAGAAATCAGACATTTTATGATTCTAGAAATTCATACATTCTAGGATTCTCGATTTCAGACCTTTTTTAGGATTCTAGAATGCATATATGACATGATCCTAGAATTCACATATTTTAAGTTTCTAGTATTTATATATGCTCTAATTTTAGAACTCATACCTTTTTAGAATTCTAGAATTCATACTTTTTAAGATTCTAGAATTCAGGCATTTTAAGTTTCTAGTATTCGTACATTTTAACATTCTTGAATTTAGACCTTTTTAAGGTTTTAGAATTGATACGCTCAGAAATTCTGGAACTCATACACTCTAGGATTCTAGAATTTAGACATTTTATGTTTTTAGAAGTCAGACATACTACGATTCTGGAATTTAGACATGCTTGGATTCTAGAATTCAGATTTTCTAAAATATTAGAATTCACACATATTAAAATTTGAAATTCAGACATTTTATGATTTCACAATTCTAGAATTTAAACGTCCTAAGATACTAGAATTCAGACATTTTTTAATTCTTGTATTCATACATTTTTGGAATCTAGAATTCAGACCTTTTTGATTATAGAATTCATACATTTTGGATTCTACAATTCAGACATCCTATCATTCCTGCATGCATACACCTTATGATTCTAAAGTTCATACAGTCTAGGATTCTAAAATTCATACTATTTTATATTGTCAGAATTCAAACATTCTAGGATTCTAGAATTCATACATTTTATGATTCTACAGTTATAGAATTTGGACATTCTCAGATTCTAGGATTTAAATATTTTATGATTCTAGAATTCATTCATTCTGGGATTATAGAATTCAGATCTCTTTTAGATTCTAGAATTTATGCATTCTCGGATTCTGGAATTTAGACGTTTTTTAAAATTCTAGAATTCGTACATTCTAGCATTCAAAAACTCATATATGTTATCGTTCTAGAATTCAGACATACTACAATTCTGTAATTCAGACCTGCTGGAATTTTAGAATTCAAATTTTCTACAATCCTGTAATTCACACATTTCAAAATTCTCAAATTCAGACATTTTATGATTCTACAATTCTAGAATTTAACCCTCTTAAGAAACTAGAATTCAAATATTTTATGATTCTAGAATTTATACATTCTAGGATTATAAAATTCAGACATTTTTAAGATTCTGGAATTCATATATTCTAGGATTCTGGAATTTAGAACTTTTAAATGTTCTACAATGCATTCATATACATTATGATTCTAAAATTCATACATTCTAGGATGCTAGAATTCATACTATTTTATTATTCCAGAATTTAGACATTTTCTGATTCTGGAATTCATACATTCTACCATTCTAGAATTCAGACACTGGGGCATTCTAGAATTCTGACTTTCTGCAATTCTATAAGTCACACATTTTAGGAATCTAAAATTCAAACATTTTATGATTCTACAATTCTAGAATTTGGACACCCTCAGATATTAGAAAGCAGATATTTGATGATTCTAGAAATTCATACATTCAAAGATTCTCGAATTCAGACCTCTTTTACAATTCTAGAATGCATATATTGTAGGATTCTAATCTTCATATATTTTTTAGGTTTCTAGAATTCATACTTTCTAGGATTATAGAATTCTGACCTCTTTTTTGGATTGTAGAATACATATATTCTAAAATTCTTCAATTTAGACCTTTTTTAAGAATCTTGAACTGATATGCTCTAAAATTCTACAATTCATAAATTCTAGGATTCAATAATTCATATATTTTATGGTTCTAGAATTAAGACATAGTACAATTCTGGAATTCAGACATGCTTGGATTCTTGAATTCAGTATTTATACAATTCTAGAATTCACACATTTTAAATTCTAAAATACAGATATTTTATGATTCTACAGTTCTAGAATTGAAACATCCTAAGATACTAGAATTCAGATGATTCTACAATTCTAGTATTTACACATTCTCAAATTCTAGAATTTAAGCATTTTATGATTCTAGAATTCATACTTTCTAGGATTATAGAATTTTGACGTATTTAGGATTCTTGAATTTATACATTTTGGATTCTATAATTCAGACTTTCTATCATTCTTGAATTCATACACGTTATGATTCTAAAGTTCATACATTCTAGGATTCTATAATTCATACTATTTTATTAATCCAGAATTCAAATATTCTAGTATTCTAGAATTCAGACATTTTATGAATCTACAATTCTAGAATTTGGACATTCTCAGATTCTAGAATTTAAACATTTCATGATTCTAGAATTCATACATTGTAGGATTATAAAATTCAGACCTTTTTAGGATTCTAGAATTTATAATTCTCATATTCTGGAATTCAGACTTTTTAAGATTCTAGAATTCATACACTCTAAAATTCTAGAATTTATATTTTCTAGGATTCTAGAATTTAGAGATGGTATAATTCTGAAATTAAGACATACTTAAATTTCAGAATTCAGATTTTCTACAATTCTAATATTCACATATTTTAATATTCTTAAATTCATACATTTTATGATTCTACAGTTCTAGAATTTAAACCTTCCAATATACTAGAATTCAGACATTTTATGATCCTTGAATTCATACATTCTAGGTTTCTAGATTTCAGATATTTTATGATTCCACAATTCTAGAATTTAAATATCCTAACATACTAGAATTCAGACATTTTATGATTATAGAATTTATATATTCTAGGATTATAGAATACAGACCTCTTTAGTATTCTAGAATTCATACATTTTAGGACTCTAAAATTCAGACATTCTATCATTCTTGCATGCATACACCTTAGGATTCTAAAGTTCATACATTCCAGCATTCTAGTATTAATACTATTTTATGATTGCAGAATCAAACATTATAGGATTCTAGAATTCAGACATTTTATGATTCTACAATTCTAGAATTTGAACATTCTAATATTCTAGAATTTAAACATTTTATGATTCTAGAATTCATATATTCTAGGATTATAGAATTCAAACCTTATTAAGATTCTAGAATTCATACATTTTGGATTCTACAATTCAGATATTCTATCATTCTGCCATTGATTCAACTTATGATTCTAAATTTGATACATTCTAGGATTCTAGAATTCATACAATTTTATGATTCCAGAATTCAGACATTTTATGATTCTAGAATTCAGACTCACTAAAATTCTAGAATTCACACATTTTAGGACTCTAAAATTCAAACATTTTATGATTCTACAATTCTAGAATTTGACATCCTGAGATACTAGAAATAAGATATTTGCTGATTCTAGAAAGTCATGCATTCAAAGATTCTCGAATTCAGACCTTTTTTAGGATTCTAGAATGCATATATTCTAGGATTCTAGAATTCATATATGTTAGGATTCTAGAATATATATATTCTAGGATTATAGAATTCAGACCTTTTTAGTATTCTAGAATTCTTACATTCTAAGATTTTGCTATTTAGACTTTTTAAGATTCTAGAATTCATACCCTCTAAAATTCTAGAATTCATACATTCTAGGATTCAAGAAGTAAAACATTTTATGGTTCTGGAATTCAGACATACTACAATTCTGGAATTCAGACATGCTTGGATTCTAGAATTCAGATTTTCTACAATTCTAAAATTCATACATTTTAAAATTCTAAAACTCAGACATTTTATGATTCTACAATTCTATAATTTAAACATCCTAAGATAATAGGATCGAGAAAATTTATGATTCTAGAATTCATACTATTTTATGATTCCAGAATTCAAACATTCTAGGATTCCAGAATTGAGACATTTTATGATTCTAGAAATCAGACATACTAAAATTCTAAAATTCAGACATTGTTGGATTCTAGGATTCAGTCTTTTTACAATTCTAGAATTTACATATTTTAGGATTCTAAAATTCAAATATTATATGATTCTACAATTCTAGAATTTGGACATCCTCAGACATTAGAAATTAAACATTTTGGGCCTAGCACGGTGGCTCAGGTCTGTAATCCCAGCACTTTGGGAGGCTGAGGCAGGTGGATCACGAGGTCAAGAAATTGAGACCATCCTGGTCAACATGATGAAACCCCGTCTCTACTAAAAAATACAAAAAATTAGCTGGGCATGGTGGCATGTTCCTGTAATCCCAGTTACTCAGGAAGCTGAGGCAGGAGAATTGCCTGAACCCAGGAGGTGGAGGTTGCAGTTAGCCGATATCGCACCATTGCACTCTAGCCTGGGTAACAAGAGTGAAACTCCGTCTCAAAAAAAAAAAAAAAAAAAAAAAAAAAAAAAAAAAAAAAGAAAGAAAGAAAAAAAAAAGAAATTAAACATTTTGTTATTCTAGAAATTCATGCATTCAAAAATTTTCGAATTCAGAACTTTCTTAGGACTCTAGAATGCATATATTCTAGGAATCTAGAATTCATATATATTAGGATTCTAGAATTCATACATTCAACGATTATTGAATTCAGACCTTTTTTGGATTCTAGAATGCAAACATTCTAAGATTCTGCAATTTAGAACTTTTTAAGATTCTAGAATTGAATCAATCTGAAATTCTAGAATTCATACATTCTAGGATTCAAGAATTCATATATTTTATGGTTCTAGAATTGAGACATAGTACAATTCTGGAATTCAGACATGCTTGGGTTCTTGAATTAAGAATTTCTACAGTTCGAGAATTCACACATTTTAAAATGCTAAAATTCAGACTTTTTATGATTCTTCAATTCTAGAATATAAATATCCTAAGATATTAGAATTCAGACATTTTATGATTCTAGAATTTATGCATTCTATGTTTCTAGAATTCAGACATTTTATGATTCTACAATTTGGACATACTCAGATTTTAGTATTTAAACCTTTTATATTCTATAATTCATATATTCTAGGATTATACAATTCATACCTTTTAAGATTCTAGAATTGATACATTTTGGATTCTACAATTCAGACATTCTATCATTCTTGTATTCATACACCTTATTATTCTAAATTTTATACAGTCCAGGATTATAGTATTGGTATTATTTTATGATTCCAGAATTCAAACATTCTAGGATTCTAGAATTCAGACATTTTATGATTCTAGAATTCAGACATTCTAAAATTCTAGAATTTACTCATTGTGTGATTCTAGAATTCAGACTTTCTACAATTCTAAAATTCACACATTTATCTATTGTAAAATTCAAACATTTTATGATTCTACAATTCTGGAATTTGGACATTCACAGATACTAGGAATACGACATTTTGTATTTCTAGAAATTCATACCTTCTAGGATTCTTGATTTCAGACCTTTTTAAGGACTCTAGAATGCATGTATTCTAGGATTCTAGAATTCATATGTTTTAGAAAAACAGAATTCATACATTCTAGAGTTGTAGAATTCAGACCTAGTTAGGATTCTAGAGTTCATATATTTTAGGATTCTAGAATTGAAGTCTTTTTATAATTCTTCAATTCATACATTCTAAGATTCTGGTATTTAGACCTTTTAAAGATTCTAGAGTTCATACACTCTAAAATTCTAGAAATCATATATTCTAGGGTATTAGAATTCAGACATTTTATATTTCTAGAATAATGACATAGTACAATTATGGAATCAGACATGCTTGGATTCTAGAATTCATACTTTCTACTATTCAAGAATTCACACATTTTGAAATTCTAAAATTCAGACATTTTAAGATTTGACAATTTTATAATTTAAGCATCCTAAGGATGCTAGAATTCATATATTCTATGATTCTAGATTTCATACATTTTAGGTTTCTTGAATTCAGACATTTTATGATTCTACAATTCTAGAATTTGGACATTCTCAGATTCTAGAATTTATACATTTTGTGATTCAAGAATTCATACATTCTAGGACTATAGATTTCAGACCTTTTTAAGATTCAAGAATTCATATATTTTGGATTCTTCAATTCAGACATTCTATCATCCTTACATTCAAACACCTTACGATTCTAAAGGTCATACATTCTGGGATTCTAGAATTCATACTCTTATATAATTCCAGAATTCAAACATTCTAGGATTCTAGAATTCAGACATTAAGAGATTTTATAATTCAGGCATTCTAAAATTATAGAATTCTCTAATAGTGGGATTCCAGAATTCAGGCTTTCTACAATTCTAGAATTCACACATATTAGGATTCTAAAATTCAAACATTATATGATTCTACAATTGTAGAATTTGGACATCCTCAGATACTAGAAATCAGATATTTTATGATTCTAGAAATTCATGCATTCTAGGAGTCTCGATTCCAGACCTTTATTAGGATTCTAGAATGCATATAATCTAGGATTCTAGAATTCATATATTTTAGTTTTCTATGATTCATACATTCTAGGATTCTAGAATTCAGATCTTGAATTCTAGAATTCAGACCTTGAACCCTAGAATTGAGAATTTTAGAATGTAGAATTGAGAATTCTAGAATTCATACATTTTAGGATTCTAGAATTCAGGAATTTTAAGATTCTACAATTCTTACACTCTAAAATTATAGAACTCAAACATTTTAGGACTCTAGTATTCAGACTTTTTTTAGTTCCAGAATTCAGACATACTACAATTCTGGAATTCAGACATGCTTGGATTCTAGAATTCAGAATTTCCACAATTCTAGAATTCACACATTTTAAAATTCTAAAATTCAGACATTTTATGATTCTACAATTCTAGAATTTAAACACTCTAAGATACTAGAATTCAGACATTTTATGATTCTAGAATTTATACATTATAGGTTTCTAAAATTCAGATTTTTTTTTGACTACAATTCTAGAATTTGGACATACACAGATTCTACAATTTAAATATTTTAGGATCTAGAATTCATACATTATAGTATTATAGAATTCAGACCTTTGTAAAATTCTAGAAATCATACATTTTGGATTCTACATTTCAGACATTCTATCATACTTGTATTTTTAGACCTTATGATTCTAAAGTTCATACATTCTATGATTCTAGAATTCATACTATTTTATGATTCCAGAATTAAAAAATTCTAGGATTCTAGAATTCAGACATTTTATAATTCTAGAATTCAGACATTGATGAATTCTAGAATTCAGACTTTTTACAATTCTAGAATTCACACATTTTAGGATTCTAAAATTCAAACATTTTATGATTCTACAATTCTAGAATGTGGACATCATCAGATACTAGAAATCAGATCTTTTATGATTCTAGAAATTCATACATTCTAGTATTCTCGAATTCAGACCTTTTTTAGGATTCTAAAATGCATATATTCTAGGATTCTGGAATTCATTGATATTATGATTCTAGAATTCATACATTCTAGGAGTCTAGAATTGAGACACTTTGAGGATTCTAGAATGCTTACGTTCTAAGATGCAGGAATTTAGACCTTTGTAAGATTCTAGAATACAAACTCTCTAAAATTCTAGATTTCATTCATTCTAGGATTCTACAATTCATACTTTTCATGGTTCTAGTATTCAGACATATTACAATTCTCTGATTCAGAAATGCTTGGATTCATAAAATGTCTGATTTCCAGTATCTAAGGATGTCCAAATTCTAGAATTGTAGAATCATATAATGTTTGAATTCTAGAATTCAGATATTTTATGGTTCTTGAATTCAAACATTGTAGGATTATAGAATTGAGACATTTTTAAGATTCTAAAATTCAAACATTTTAGGATTCCACAGTTCAGATATTCTATCATTCTTGCATTCATACACCTTATGATTCTAAAGTTCATACATTCTAGGATTCTAGAATTTATACTGTTTTGCGATTCCAGAATCCAAACATTCTAGGATTCCAGAATTAAAAGATTTAATGTTTGTATAATTCAGACATTCTAAAATTCTCACACATTTTAGGATTCTAAAATTCAAACATTTTACGATTCTACAATTCTAGAATTGGGACATACTCAGGTACTAGAAATCAGATATTTTATAATTGTAGAAATTCATAAATTATATTATTCTCAATTTTAGACCTTTTTTTAGGATTCCAGAATGCATATAATCTAGGATCCTAGAATTCATATATTTTATGATTCTAGGATTCTTACATTCTAGAATTCTAGAATTCAGACCCTCTGAGAATTCTAGAATTCATACATTTTAAGATTCTAGAATTCAGGCATTTTAAGATTCTAGAATTCATACATTCTATAATTCTGGAATTTAGACTTTTTAAGTTTCTGGAATTGATACACTCAAAATTTTATAACTCATACATTCTAGGATTCTAGATTTCAGACATTTCGTGTTTCCAGAATTCATACATACTACAATTCTGTAATGTAGACATGCTTGGATTGTAGAATTCAGAAATTTTACAATTCTATAATTCACATATTTTAAAATCTGAAATTCAGGCATTTTATGATTCTACAATTCTAGAATTTAAACATGCTAAGACACAAGAATTCAGACATTTTATGATTCTAGAATTCATACATTCTTGGATTCTAGAATTCAGACAAAACTGATCCTAGAATTCATACATTTTAGGATTCTTAAATTCAGACATTCTATAATCCTTGCATTCATACATCTTATGATTCTAAAGTTCACAAATTCTAGGATTCTAGAATTCATACTGTTTTCTGATTCCAGAATACAAACATTCTAGTATTCTATAATTCAGACATTTTGTGATTCTACACTTCTGTAATTTCGACTTTCTGATTCCAGAACACAAACATTCTAGTATTCTAGAATTCAGACATTTTGTGATTCTACACTTCTGTAATTTCGACATTCTCAGAATCTAGAATTTAAACATTTTATGATTCTAGAATTCATACATTCTAGGATTATAGAATTCAGACCTTTTTAAGATACGAGAATTCATACATTTTGGATTTGACAATTCAGACATTTTATCATTCTTGCATGCATACACCTTATACCTAAGGTTCATACATTCTTGGATTCCAGAATTCATACTATTTTATGATTCCTTAATTCAAACATCATAGGATTCTCAAATTCAGACATTTTATGATTCTACAATTCTAGAATTTGGATATTCTCAGAATCTAGAATTTAAACTTTTTATGATTCTAGAATTCATACATTCTAGGATTATATAATTCAGATCCATTTAGGATTCTATAATTCATACATTCTAAGATTCTGGAAATTAGATCTTTTTAAGATTCTAGAATTCAGACATTTTAGGATTCTAGAATTCAGACCTTTTTAGGACACTAGAACGCATATATTCTAAGATTGTAGAATTCATATATTTTAAGATTCTAGTATTCATAAATTCTAGGATTCTAGAATTCAGACCTTTTTAGTATTCTAGAATTCATACATTCTAAGATACTAGAATTCAGACTTTTATAAGGTTCTAGAATTTAAACATTCTAGAATTCTAGAATTCAGACATTTTTAGGGTTCTAGAACTCATACGTTCTAAGATTCTGGAATTTAGACAAGTTTAAGATTCTAGAATTCATACACTCTAAAATTCTAAAATTCATACATTCTAGGATTCTAGAATTCAGACATTTTATGGTTCTAGAATTCAGAAATACTACAATTCCAGAACTCACAAATTTTAGGATTCTTGAATTCTGACATTTTATCATTCTAGAATTCATACATTCTAGGATTCTAGGATTCAAACCTTTTTGAGATTCTAGAATTCATACATTTTATGGATCTACAATGCAGACATGCTATGACTCTAGCATTCAGACACTTGATAATTCTAAGATTCATATATTCTAGCAATCTAGAATTCAGACCTTTCTAGGATTCTAAAATTTATACATTCTAACATGTGAGAATTCAGTCATTGTATTATTCTAGGATTCATAATTTCTAAAACTGTAGAATTCAGACCTGTTTAAGATTCTAGAATTCATAGATTCTATGATTCTAGAATTCAGACATCATTGGATTCTAGAATTCTTTCTTCAATACTAGAACTCAGATCTAAGATTCTAGAATTCAGACATTTTATTATTCTACAATTCTAGAATTTGGACATCCTCAGATTGTAGAATTCAATCTTTTTATTATTCTACAATTTATTAATTTTCAGATTCTAGAATTGAGACATTTTATGATTCTAGAATTGATGCATTCTAATATTCTAGGATTGAGACCATTTTATGATTCTAGAATTCATATATTTTAGGGTTCTAGAATGCAGACATTATATGACTCTAGCATTCAGACACTTTAAGATTCTAGAATTCATACATTCTAGCATTCTAGAATTCAGACTTTTTACAATTCTAAAATTCATACTTTCTAACATGCGAGAATTCAGAGATTCTATGATTATAGAGTTCATACGTTCTAGAATTTTAGAATTCAGACTGGCCTAAGGTTCTAGAATTCACACGTTTTATGATTCTAGAATTCACATATTCTAAAATTTTAGAATTCAGACATCATTAGAATCTAGAATTCTAACTTTCTTCAATACTAGAACTCACATCTAAGATTCTAGAATTCAGACATTTTATTATTCTACATTTCTAGAATTTGGACATCTCACACCCTGGAATTCAATCATTTTATGATTCTGCAATTTACATATTTTAGGATTCTATAATTGAGACATTTTATGATTCTAGAATTGATGCATTCCAGGATTCTAGAATTCAGAGCTTTTTTTGATTCTAGAATTCATACAATCTAGGATTCTAGTATTTAGACATTTTCAAGATTCTAAAATTTATAGATTTCAGAATTCTGGAATTCAGAACTTTAAAAAATTCTAGAATTTATATATTATAAAATTCCACAACTCACACATTCTATGATTGTAGAATTCAGACATTTTATGAATCTAGAATACAGACCTATTTAACAATCTAGAATTCAGACATTCTAGGATTCTAGAATTCAGACATTCTAAAATTGTAGAATTCAGACCTGTTGAAGATTCCAGAATTTATACACTCTTAGATCCTTGAATACAGACATTCTAAAATTCTCAATTCAGACATTGTTAGATTCTAAAATTTTAACTTTCTACAATTCTAGAAATCACACATTTTAAGATTCTAGAATTCCGACATTTTATGATTCTACAATTCTACAATTTAGGAATCCTCAGATTCTAGAATTCAAACATTTTTTGATTCTAGGATTCATACATTATAAATTCTAGAATTCAGACATTTTATGATTCTAGAATTCATACATTCAAAATTCTAGAATTCAGGCGTATTTAAATTTCTGAAATTCATACATTCTAGGATTCTAGAATTCATACATTTTAGAATTCTAGAATTCCTCCTTCTAGGATTCTAGAATTCACAGCTTTTTAGTATTCTAGAACTCATACATTCTGGGATACTAAAATTCAGACATTCTTGAATTCTAGAATTCAAACTTTTTTAGGAGTCTAGAATTCATTCTTTCTAAGATTGTATAATTCTGACTTTTGTAGGATTCTAGAATTCATACATTCTGGGATTCTAGAATTCATGCATTTTAGGATTCTAGAATTCATACATTTTAAAATTCTAGAATGCAGACCTTTTCAGGATTCTATTGTTCATACATTCTAAGGTTCTATAAATCTGACATTCTATGATTCTAGAGTCCATATACTCTAAAATCATGGAACTCAGACCTGTTTAAGATTTTAGAACATATACATTCTATGATTCTCGAATTCAGACACTCTAAAATTTTAGAATTCAGACATGATTCAACAATTCTAGATTTTGCCATCCTTAGATACTAAAATTCAGACATTTTATGATTCTAGAATTCATAAATTCAAAGGTTCTAAAATTCAAACCTATTTAGGATTCTAGAATTCATACATTTTATCATTCTGGAATTCATACATTCTAGAATTCTAGAATACACACCTTTTTAACATTATAGAATTCATTCTTTCTAGTTTTGTAGAATTCAGACCTTTTTAAAATTCTAGAATTCATACATTCTAGGATTCTAGAATTTAGACATATTTAAGATTCTAGAATTCATATATTCTAAAATTCTAGAATTCAGATCTTGTTAGGATTCTAGAATTTATAAATTATAGGATACTAGAATTCAGAAACTATGATTCTAGAATTCAGACATTTTATGTTTCAAGAATTCAGACATGTTTCAACGTGTTTCTAACTCACTGAATTTAAAAGCAGATGCAACTCCTTCAGGTGAACGAACACACAGCAGAGCAGTTTGAAAGATATGTTTACTCTGTGTTTTAGACACAGTCTAAATATTTGATCCTTTAAATAAAGTATTTCTGAGTGGCTGCATACACATATCAGTATAACTCTGTAAAGTAAATGCACACATTGACAACCATTCTGCTATATGCTCCGTTTTAATTTTTGAGAAAAATATTTTCCATTAGAACCTAAACTCCCATTCACCCTTGAATGTTCAAACACAGCTCCTAGAAGAAACGTGTTTCTAAAGACCAGAATCAGAAAATAGATGCAAATCCCTAAGGTGAATGAGCACAGAGCAGAGCAGTCTGAAAGATACCCTCCTTCCCTGTTTCAGATGCAGTTTAACTGCTAATTCTCATATGCCTGGATTTGGCTGAAAATATCTGTTTTTGATCCTTTAAATAAAATATTTCTGAACGGCTGCATACACATATCAGTGTAGCTCTGTAAGGTGAATGCACACATTGACAACCATTCTGCTAGATAGCACTGTTTTTGTTTTAGAGCCAAATATTTCTCATTATAGCCTATACTCCCATTCACTCTGGAATGTCCAAATGCAGCTCCTAGAAGAAAAGTTTTTCTAACTCGCTGAATCTAAATATAGATGCAACTCCCTAAAGTGAAAGAACACACAGCAGTGCAACTTGAAAGATGCTTTTCTTCTGTGTTTTAGACACGGTCTTACTGCAAATTCTCATATGCCAGGTTGTGACTGGAAATATCTGGTTTTACATTCTCCAACGAAAGCGTTTCTGAACTGCTGCATGCACACATCAGTGTAACTCTGCAAGTTTAATGCACACATTGAGAAGCATTCTGCTAGATAGATCCGTTTTTGTTTTAGAGTCAGATATTTCCCATTACAGCATATACTTCCATTCACTCTGGAATGTCCAAACGCAGATCCTAAAAGAAATGTTTCTAACTCACTGAATCTAAAGTTACATGCAACTTTGTATGCTGAACAAACACACAGCAGAGCAGTTTGAAAGATGAGTTTCTTTTGTGTTTTAGATGCAGTCTTACCGCTAATTTTCATTTTTGGGGACTTGGCTGGAAATATGTGTTTTTAGATTCTTCAAAAAAAGGTTTGCTGAACTGCTGAATGCACACATGATTCTAACTCTGTAAAGTAAATGTGCACATTGACAACCATTCTGCCATATGCTCCGTTTTAATTTTAGAGGAAAATATTTCCCATTAGAACCTAAACTCCCATTCACCCTTGAATGTTCAAGCGCAGCTCCTAGAAGAAACGTGTTTCTAATGACCAAAATCAGAAAATAGATGCAACTCCCTAAGGTGAATGAGCACAGAGCAGAGCAATCTGAAAGATACATTCCTTCTCGGTTTTAGATGCAGTTTAACTGCTAATTCTCATATGCCTGTATTTGGCTATAAGTATCTGTTTTTAGATTCTCCAAAGACAGGGTTTCTGAGTGGCTGCATGCAGACATCAGTGTCACTCTGTAAGATGAATGCACAGACTGACAACTATTCTGCTAGATAGCTCCATTTTAGTTTTATAGCCAGATATTTTCCATTACGGCAAATACTCCCATTCACTCTGGACTGTCCAAATGCAGCTCCTAGAAGAAATGTGTTTCTAACTCGCTGTATCTAAAGATAGATGCAACTCCCAAAGGTGAACAAACGCACAGGAGAGCAGTTTGAATGATATGTTTCTTCTTTGTTTTAGACCCAGTCTTACCGCTAATTCTCATATGCCTGGATTTGGCTGGAAATATCCGTTTTCAGGTTTTCCCAGTAATGGGTTTCTGAACTGCTGCATATACACATCATTGTAATTCTGTAAGGTGAATGCACACATTGAAGACGATTCTACCAGATAGTTTCATTTTAGTTTAGAGTCTGATATTTTCCATTACAGCATATTTGCCCATTCACTCTGGAATGTCCAAACACAGCTCCTAAAAGGAATGTGTTTCAAACCCACTGAATCTAAAGATATATGCAACTCAATAAGGTGAACAAACACACAGCAGAGCAGTTTGAAAGATACCATTCTTCTGTGTTTTAGACGTCATCTTACCGCTAAATCTCTAATGCCTGGGTTTGGCTGGAAATATCTGTTTTTACATTCTTCAGAGAAATGGCTTCTCAACTGCTGCATACACACATCAGTGTAACTCTGTAAGCTGAATGCACAAATTGATAACCATTCTGCTAGATAGTTCCATTTTTGTTTTAGAGCCAGATATTTCTTATTACAGCGTATACTCCAATTCACTCTGGAATGTCCAAACGCAGCATCTAGAAGAAACGTGTTTCGAACTCGCTGAATGTAAAGCTAGATGTAACTTCCCAAGGTGAGTGAACACACCACAAAGCAGTTTGAAAGATATGTTTCTTTTGTATTTCAGACGTAGTCTTACTGCTAATTCTCATACACCGAGATTTGGCTGGAAATATCTGTTTTTAAATTTTCACATAACAGAGCGGTTTGAAAGACATGTTTCTTCTGTGTTTTATACACAGTCTGACTCGCATATGAATCGATTGGGCTGGAAATAATCTGTTTTTAAATTCTCCAAAGAAAGGATTTCCTAACTGCTACATACACTCATCAGTGTAACTCTGTAAGGTGAATGCATACATTTACAATCATTCTGCTGATAGCTCGGTTTTTGTTTTACAGCCAGATATTTCCCATTACAGCATATACTCCCATTCACTCTAGAATGTCCACACAGCTCCAAGAAGAAACGTGTTTCTAACTCGCTGAATTGAAAGATATATGCAACTCACTAAGATGAACGAACACACAGCAGGGAAGTTCGAAAGATACATTTCTTCTTTGTTTTAGATGCAGTCTTACCACTAATTCTGGTATGCCTGGATTTGGCTGGAAATATGTGATTTCAGATTCTGCAAAGAAAGGGATTCTGAACTGCTGCATCCACACGTCAGTGGAACTCTGTAAGGTGAATGCATACGTTGACAACGATTCTGCCAGATAGCTGCTCCATTTTTCTTTTAGAGCCAGATATTTCTCATTGCAGCATATACTGCCATTCACTCTGGAATGTCCAAACACAGCTCCTAGAAAAAACGTGTTTGTAACTCGCTGAATCTAAAGATAGATGCAGCTTTCTAAGGTGAACGAACACACAGCAGAGCAGTTTGAAAGATATGTTTCTTCTGTGTTTTATACACAGTCTGACTCTCATATGAATCAATTTGGCTGGAAGTAATCTGTATTTAAATTCTCCAGAGAAAGGGTTTCTCAACTGTGATATACAAACATCAGTGTAACTCTGTAAAGTGAATGCACACATTGACAACCATTCTGCTAGATAGCTCTGTTTTTGTTTTAGAGCCAGATATTTCAAATTACAAAATAAACTCCCATTCACTCTGGAATGTCCAAACACAGCTCCTAGAAGAATTATGTTTCTAACTGGCTGAATCTAAAGATAGAAGCAACTCTCTAAGGTGAACGAACACACAGCAGAGCAGTTTGAAAGTTTTGTTTTTCTCTGTTTTAGACGCAGACTTACTGCTAATTCTCCTATACCTGGATGTGGCTGAAAATATCTGTTATTGGATTTTCCAAAGAAAGCGTTTCTGAGCTGCTGCATACACACATCAGTGTAACCTTGTATGGTGAATGCACAAATTGACAACCATTCTGCTAGATAGCTACGTGTTTGTTTTAGAGCCAGATATTTGTCATTACAGCATATACTCCCATTCACTCTGGAATGTCGAAATGCAGCTCCTAGAAGAAATGTATTTCTATCTCGCTGAGTCTAAATATAGATGAAACTCCCTAAGGTGAAGGAACACACAGCAGAGCAGTTCGAAAAATACATTTGTTCGGTGTTTTAGATGCAGTCTTACTGCCAATTCTCATGTGCTGGTGTATGTCTGGAAATATCTCTATTTAGGTTCTCCAAGGAAAGGGTTTCTCAACTGCTGCATATATACCTCAGTGTAACTTTCTAAGATGAATGCACACATTGACAACCATTCAGTAGATAGCTCCATTTTTGTTTTATAGCCAGAAGTTTTTCACTACAGCATATACTCTCATTCACTCTGAAATGTCCAAAGACAGCTCCCAGAAGAAATGTGTTTCTAAGTCTCTGAATCTAATGATAGATGCAACACCCTAAGGTGAATTAACACAACACAGAGCAGTTTGAAAGATACATTTCTTTTCTATGTTACAGGTGGTCTAACTGCTAATTATCATATTCCTGGATTTGGCTGGAAATATCCGTCTTTAGATTCTTTTAAGAAAGGGCTTCTGAACTGTTTCGTATACAAAATGAGTGTAACTCTGTAAGGTGAATGCACACATTGACAACCATTCTGGTAAATAGTTTGTTTTTTTTTGTTTTAGAGCCAGATATTTCTGATTGCAGCATATATTCCCATTCACTCTGGAATGTACAAATGCAGCTCCTAGAAGAAACGTTTAGTTTCTAACTCACTGAATCTAAAGATAGAAGAAAATCCCCAAGATGAACGAACACACGGCAGAGCTGTTTGAAAGATATGTTTCTTCTTTGTTTCAGATGCATTCTTACCACTAATTCTCATATGCCAAGATTTGGCTGAAAATATCTGTTTTTAGATTACCAAATGAAGGGGTTTCTAAATTGCTGTGTGCACATACCAGTGTAACTCTGTAAAATGCACACATTGCCAACCGTTCAGCTAGATAGCTCCCTTTTAGTTTTAGAGCTT
Organism: Saimiri boliviensis; assembly: GCF_048565385.1. Lineage (NCBI taxonomy): Eukaryota > Metazoa > Chordata > Mammalia > Primates > Cebidae > Saimiri > Saimiri boliviensis. Next base: position 10,266,776 of record NC_133471.1, on the reverse strand, counting down.
AATATTTCCCATTACAGCATATACTCCCAATCACTCTGGAATGTCCAAAAGTAGCTTCTAGAAGAAATGTGTTTCTAACTCACAGAATCTAAAGATAGCTGCAACTCCCTAAGGTGAAAACACACACAGCAGAGCAGTTTGAAAGATGTTTTTCTATGTTTTAGATGCAGTCCTACCGCTAATTTTCATATGCCTGGATTTGGCTGGAAATATTTGTTAGATTCTCCAAAGATAGGTTTTCTGAACTTCTACATACACACCTCAGTGTAACTCTGTAAGGTGAATGCAAATATTGACAACCATTCTGCTATATAGCTCAGTTTTTTGTTTTAGAACCAGATATTTCACATTATAACATATACTCCCATTCACTCGGAAATTTCCAAGTGCACCTCGTAGAAGAAACGTGTTTCTAACTCGCTGAGTCTAAACATAGATGCAACTCTCTAAGGAGAACAAACCCACAGCAGAGAAATTTTAAAGGTATGTTTCTTCTGTGTTTTACTCGCAGTATTACAGAGTTATAGTGATGTGTGTATGCAGCAGTTCAGAAACCCTTTCTTTGGAGAATCCAAAAACAGATTTTTCCATCCAAATCCCTGCATATGAGAATAAGTATAAGACTGCATCTAAAACACAGAAGAAACGTATCTTTCAAACTGCTCTTCTGTGTGTTTGTTCACTTTAGAAAGCTGCATTTATCTTTAGACTCCGTGAGTTAGGAAAACATTTCTTCTATAAGCTGTGTTTGGACATTCCAGAGTGAATGGGAGTGTATGCTGTAATGAAAAATATGAGGTTCTAAAGCAAAAACAGAGCTATTGAGAAGTATGGTTATCAATGTGTGCATTCACCTTACAGAGATACACAGATGGGTGTAAGCAGCAGTTCAGAAACCCTTTCTTTGGAGAATCTAAAAACAGATACTTCCAACCAAATCCAGGCATATGAGAATTAACATTAACACTGTGTCTAAAACACAGGAGAAACCTATCTTTCAAACGGCTGTGCTGTGTATTCTTTCACCATGGAGATTTGAATCTATATTTTGATTCAGCAAAATAGAAACACATTTCTTCTAGGAATTGGTGTTCGGACATTCCAGAATGAATGGGAGTACATGCTGTAATAAGCAATATCTGGCTCCCAAACCAAAACAGACCTATCTAGCAGAATGGTTGTCAATGTGTGAATTCGCCTTACAGAATTACACCGATGTGTGTTTGCAGCAGTTCAGAAACCCTTTCTTGGGAGAATATAAAAATCGATATTTCTAGCCTAATCCAGGCATATGAGAATTATTGGTAAGACTGTGTCTAAAACACAAAAGAAACGTGTCTTTCAAGCTGCTCTGCTGTGTGTCCGTTCACCTTAGGGAGTTGCATCTACATTTAGATTCAGCGAGTTAGAAACACGTTTATTCTAGGAGCTGCGTTTGGACATTCCAGAGTGAATGGGAGTATATGCTGTAATGAGAAATATCTGGCTCTAATACAAAAACAGAGGTAACTAGCAGAATGGTTGTCCATGTATGCATTCAACTAAGAGAGTTACAGTGATGTGGGTATGCAGCAGTTCAGAAACTCTTTCTTTGGAGAATCTATAAACAGATATTTCCAGTCAAATTCAGGCATATGAGAATTAGTGATAAAACTGTGTCTAAAACACAGAAGAAACGTATCTTTCAAACTCCTTTGCTGTGTGTTCGTTCACCTTAGGGAGTTGCATCTATTTTTATATTCAGCGAGATAGTAACCCGTTTATTCCAGGAGCTGCGTTTGGACATTCCAGAGTGAATGGGATTATATGCTCTAATAGAAAATATCTGGCTCTAAAACTAAAACAGAGCTATCTAACAGAATGGTTGTCAATGTCTTCATTCACATTACAGAGTTTCACTGATGTGTGCATGCACCAGTTTAGGAACCTTTTTTTTTTTTTTTTTTTTTTTTTTTTTGAAGAATCTAAAAACAGATATTTCCAGCCAAATGCAGACATATGAGAATTAGCAGTTAAACGGCATCTATAATACAGAAGAAATGTATGTTTCAAACTGCCGTGCTGTGTGTTCAATCACCTTAGGGAGTTGCATCTATCTTTAGTTTCAGTGAGTTAGAAACACATTTCTTCTTGGAGCTGCGTTTGGACATTCCAGAGTGAGTGGGGATATATGCTGTAACGTGAAATATCTGGCTCTAAAACAAAAACTGAGCTATCTAGTTGAATTGTTCTCAATGTGTGCATTCAACTTACAGAAAACACTGATATGTGTATGCAGCAGTTCAGAAACCTTTACTTTGGAGAATCTAAAACAGGTATTTCCAGCCAAACTCTGACATATGAGAATAAGCGGTAAGACTGTGCCTAAAACACAGAAGAAACTTATTTTTTAAACTGCTCTGCTGTGTGTTTGTTTACCTTGAGATTTACATGTATCTTTTGATTCAACGAGTTAGAAACACTTTTCTTCTAGGAGCTGAATTTGGAAATTCCAGAGTGAATTGAAGTATATGCTGTAATGAGAAATTTCTGGCTCTGAAATAAATATGGAACTATCTAGCAGAATGCTTGTCAATGTGTGCATTCACCTTACACAGTTACACTGATGTGTCTATGCAGCAGTTCAGAAACCCTTTCTTTAAAATATCTAAAAGCAGATATTTCCAGCCAAATCCAGGCATATGGGAATTAGCAGCAAGACTGTGTCTAAAGCACAGAAGTAATGTATCGTTCAAACTGCTCTGCTGCATGTTCGTTCACCTTATGGAATGACATCTATCTTTTGATTCAGCGAGTAAAAAGCACATTTTTTTCAAGGAGCTGCGTTTGAACATTCCTTAGTGAAGGGGAGTATATGTTGTAATGAGAAGTATCTGGCTCTAAAACAAAAACGGAGCTATCTAGCAGAAGGTTGTCAATGTGTGCCTTCTCCTTACAGAGTTACAATGATGTGTGTATGCAGCAGTTCAGAAAGCCTTTCTTTACAGGATATAAAAAGATATATTTCCAGCCAAATCCAGGCATAAGAGATTAGCGTTAAGACTGCATCTAAAACACAGAAGAAACTTATCTTTCAGACTGCTCTGCTGTGATTTCGTTAACCTTAGGGAGTTGCACCTATATTTAAATTTTGCAAGTTAAAAACACGTTTCTGCGCCGGGCGCGGTGGCTCAAGCCTGTATCCCAGCACTTTGGGAGGCCGAGGCGGGTGGATCACGAGGTCAAGAGATCGAGACCATCCTGGTCAACATGGTGAAACCCCGTCTCTATTAAAGGTGCAAAAAATGAGCTGGGCATGGTGGCATGTGCCTGTAATCCCAGCTACTCCGGAGGCTGAGGCAGGAGAATTGCCTGAACCCAGGAGGCAGAGGTTGCGGTGAGCCGAGATCACGCCATTGCACTCCAGCCTGACTCCATCTCAAAAAAAAAAAAAAAAAAAAAAAACACGTTTCTTCTAGGAGCTGAATTTGGATGTTCCAGAGTGAATGTGTGTACATTTTGTAATTAGAGATATCTGGTACTAAACAAAAATGGAGCTATCTAGCAGAATGTTTGTAAATGTGTGCATTCACTTTATAGAGTTACGCTGATGTGTTTATGCAGAGGTTCAGAAATCTTTTCTTTGGGAAATCTAAATACAGATATTTTCAGCCAATTCCAGGAATATGAAAATTAGCTGTAAGGCTGCGTGTGAAACACAGAAGAAACTTATCTTTCAAGCTGTGCTCCTGTGTGTACTTTCACCTTGGGAAGTTGCGTTTGTCAATAGATTCAGCGAGTTACACATTTCTCCTAGGAGCTGCATTTGGACATTCCAGGGTGAGTGGGAGTATATGCTGTAATAGGAAATGACTCTAAAACTGAAATGGAATTATCTATCAGAATGTTTGTCAATGTGTGCATTCATTTCACAGAGTTACACTGACGTGTGCATGCAGCATTTCAGAAACCCTTTCTATGAAGAATCTAAAAACAGATATTTCCAGCAAAATTGAGGCATATGAGAATTAGCAGTAAAACTGTGTCTAAGACACAGAAGAAATGTGTCGTTCAAGCCACTCTGCTCTGTGTCCATTCACCTTAGGGAGTTGCATCTATCTTTAGATTCAAAGAGTTAGAAACACATTTCTTCTAGGAGCTGCGTTTGGACATTCCACAGTGAATGGGAGTATATGCTGTAATGAGAAATATCTGGCTCTAAAACACAAATGGACCTATGTAGCAGAATGGTTGTCAATGTGTGCATTCACCTTATAGAGTTACACTGATGTGTGTATGCAGTAGTTAAGAAACTCTTTCTTTGGAAAATCTAAAAACCGATATTTCCAGCCAAATCCAGGCATGAGAATTAGCTGTAACAGTGCGTCTGAAACACAGAAGAAACATAGTTTTAAAACAGCTCTTCTGTGTTTTCGTTCACCTTAGGGAGTCGCATCTGTCTTTAAATTGAGCGAGTTAGAAACATTTTTCTTCTAGGAGCTGAATTTGTACATTCCAGAGTGAACAGGAGTATATGCTGTAGTGAGAAATATCTGGCTCTAAAACAAAAACAGAGATATGTGGCAGAAAGGTTATCAAACTTTCAGAATTGCACTGATATGTGTATGCTGCAGTTCAGAAACCCTTTTGCTGGAGAATCTAAAAACAGATATTTCCAGCCAAATCCAGGTATATGAGAATTAGCAGTAAGACTGTGTTTAAAACACAGAAGCAACATATCGTTCAACCTGCTCTGCTGTGTGTTCGTTCACTTTAGTGAGTTGCATCTATCTTTAGATTCAGTAAGTTAGAAACAGGCTTCTTCTAGAAGCTCTGTTTGGGTATTCCAGAATGAATTGGAGCATATGCTGTAATGAGAAATATCTGGCTCTAAAACAAAAACTGAGCTATCTAGGAGAATGGTTGTCAATGTGTGCATTCACCTTAGAGAGTTACACTGAAGTGTGTTTGCAGGAGTACAGAAACCACTACTTTGGAGAATGTGAAAACAGATATTTCTGGACAAATCTGGCCATATGAGAATTAGCAGTAAGTCTGTGTCTAAAAAACAGAAGAAATATATTTTTTCTTCTTTTTTCAATAATTATTATTTTTTTAATTTCATTTTAGGTTTGGGGGTACATGTGAAAAACATCCAAGATTGTTACATATGTACACACATGGCAGTGTGATTTGCTGTCTTCCTTCCCCTCACCTATATCTGTCACTTATCCCCATGCTATCTCTCCCCACCTCCGCATTCCCCATCCCTCTCCCATTTCCCCCCAACAGGCCCCAGTGTGAAGAGCTCCCCTTCCTGTGTCCACGTGTTCTCATGGTTGAACACCCACCTATGAGTGAGAACATGCGGTGTTTGATTTTCTGCTCTTGTGTCAGTTTGCTGAGTATGATGGTTTCTGGGTTCATCCATGTCTCTACAGAGGACATGAACTCATCATTTTTGATGGCTGCATAATATTCCATGGTGTATATAAACCACATTTTCCCTGTCCAGTCTATCATTGACAGGCATTTGGGTTGGTTTCAGGTCTTTACTATTGTAAACAGTGCTGCAATGAACATTCGTGAGCATGTGCCCTTACAGTAGAATGATTTACAATCCTTTGGATATATACCCAGTAATGGGATTGCTGGGTCAAATGGGATTTCTATTTTTAGAAATAAAAATATCTGGGTCTAAAACAAAAACGGAACTATCTAGTAGAATGGTTGTCAATGTGTGTATTCACCTTACAGAGTTTCACTGATGTGTATTTGCAGCTATTCAGAAAACCTTCTTTGGAGAATCTAAAAATAGATATTTCCAGCCAAATCCATACATATAAAAATTAGCGGTAAGACTGCATATAAAACACAGAGGAAACGTATCTCTCAAACTGCTCTGCTGTGTGTTAGTTCACCTTAGAAAGTTGCAGCTATCTTGAGATTCAGTGAGTTATAGACACGTTTCTTCTACAGTCGCTGCATTCAGACATTCCCGAGTGAATGGAAGTATATGCTCTAATGAGAAATATTTGGCTCTAAAACAAAAATGGAGCTATTTAGCAGAGTGGTTGTCCATGCATGCATTCATCTTACAGAGTTACACTGATGTGTGTATGTAGCATTTCAGAAACCCTTTATTTGGAGAATTTAAAAACAGATATTTCCAGTCAAATCCAGGCATATAAGAATTTGCAGTAAGACTGTGTCTCAGACACAGAAGAAACGTATTTTTCAAACTGCTTTGCTGTGTCACCTTAGGGAGTTGCATCTGTCTTCAGATTCAGCGAGTTACAAACACATTTATTCTAGGAGCTGCATTAGGACATTCCAGAGTGAATGTGAGTATAGGCTGTAATGGGAAATATCTGTCTCTAAAACAAAAATGGGGGTATCTAGCAGAATGGTTCTCAACATGTGCATTCACCTTACATTGTCACAGTGATATGTGTATGCAGCATTTCAGAAACCTTTTCTTTGTAGAATGTAAAAACAGATATTTCCAGGCAAATCCAGGCATGTGAAAATTAGCGGTAAGACTGTATCTAAAACACAGCAGAAATGTTTCTTTTAAACAGCCCTGCTGTGTGTTTCTTCACCTTAAGGAGTTGCATCTATCTTTAGAGTCATCGAGATAGAAACACCTTTCTTCTAGGAGCTGCATTTGGACATTCCAGAGTGATTGGGAGTATACGCTGTAATGAGAAATATCTGGGTCTAAAACAAAAACGGAGCTATCTAGCAGAATGGTTGTCAATGTGTGAATTCACCTTACAGAGTTACACTGATGGATGTGTGCTGCAGTTCAGAAACACTTTTTTTATGTTTTTGGAGAATCTAAAAACAAATATTTGCAGCCTAATTAGCAGTAAGGCTGCATCTATAACACAGAAGAAGCTTCTCTTTCAAACTGCTCTTCTGTGTGTTCGTTCACCTTAGAGAGTTTTACCTATATTCATATTAAGCAAGTTAGAAATATGTTTCTTCTAGAAGCTGTGCTTGGGAATTTCAGAGCAAATGGGAGTACATGCTGCAATGAGAAATATCTAGCTCTAAAATTAAACAGAGCCATGTAGCAATTTGTTATCAAGTGTGCATTCACATTACAGAGTTACACTAATGTGTGTATGAAACAGTTCAGAATCCCTTTCTTTGGAGAATCTAAAAACAGATATTTCCAGCCAAATGCAGACATACGAGAATTAGCAGTAACACTGTGTCTGCAACACAGAAGAAACATATCTTTCAAAATGTTCTGTTATGTTTTCATTCACCTTAGGGTGCTGCATATATTTTTAGATTCAGTGACATAGAAACACACTTCTAGGAGCTTCTTTTGGACTTTTCAGAGTGAATGGGAGTACATGCCGTGAAGGAAAATATCTCACTCTAAAACTGAAACGGAGGTATCTGGCAGAATGGCTGTTAATGTGGTGTTCATTCACCTTACAGAGTTACAGTGATCTGTATATGCAGTAGTTCAGAAACTTTTTCCTTGGAGAATCTAAAAACAGACATTCCAGCCAAATCCAGGCATATGAGAATTACTAGTAAGACTGCATCTAAAACACAGAAGAAATAAATCTTTCAAACTGCTCTGTTGTGTGTTCGTTCACTATAGGAAATTACATCCATCTTTAGATTAAGATAGCTAAAATCACATTTCTTCTAGGAGCTGCATTTGGACATTCCAGTTCAATGGGAGTACGTGCTGCAATAGGAAATATCTGCCTCTAAAACTAAAATGGAGCCACCTAGCTGAACGACTGTCAATATGTCCATTCACCTTACAGAGTTACGCTGTTTGCATGCAACTGTTCAGAAACCCTTTCTTTTGAGTATGTAAAAACAGATATTTCCAGCTAAATCGCAGCATGTGAGAATTAGTGATAACACTGCATCTAAAACACAGAAGAAACCTATATTTCAAGCTGTTCTGCTGTGTGTTCATTAATCTTAGAGAGTTGCATCTGTTGTTATAATCAGCAAGTTAGAAATACGTTTATTTTAGGAGCTGTGTTTGGACATTCCGGAGTGAATGAGAGTATAAGCTGTAATGCAAAATATCTGGCTCTAAACCTAAAAGGAAACTATCTAGCAGAAGGGTTTTCAATTTTTATTTTCACATAACAGAGTTACACTGATTTGTGCATGCAGCTGTTCAGAAACGATTTCTTTGGAGATTCTAAAAACAGATATTTCCAGACAAATCCCGGCATATGAGAAATAGCTATAAGACTGTGTCTAAAACACAGAAGAAATGTATCTTTCAGATTTTTCTGCTGTGTGTTCATTCACATTAGGGAGTTGCATCTATCCTTAGATTCAGCGAGTTAGAACCATGTTTCCTCTATAAGCTGTTTTTAGACATACCAGAGTTAATGTGAGTATATGCTATAATGAGAAATATCTGGCTGTAAAACAAAAACGGATCTATCCATCAGAATGGTTGTCAATGTGTGCATTCACCTTACAATGATACACTGATGTGTGTATGCAACACTTCAGAAACCCTTTTCTTTGGAGAATCTAAAACAAATATTTCCAGCCAAATCCAGACATATGAGAATTAGCTGTAAGATTGCATCAAAAACAAAGAACAAACATACCTTTCAAACTGCTCTGCTGTGTGTTTGTTCACCTTAGGGAGTTGCATCTGTCTTTAGATTCAGTGAGTTAGAAACATGTTTCTTCTAGGAGATGAGTTTGGACATTCCAGAGTGAATGGGAATATATGCTGTAATGAGAAATATCTGGCTCTAAGGGGGGAAAAAAGGAGCTATCTAGCAGAATGGTTGTCAATGTGTGCATTCGGCATGTGGAGTTACACTGAGGTGTGTATGCAGCAGCTCAGAAACACTTACATTGAAGTATCTAAACACAGATAATTCCAGAAAATCCAGGCATACAAGAATTAGTAGTAAGACTGTGTCTAAAACCCAGAAAAAATGTATCTTTCAAACTGCTCTGTTGTGTGTCCATTCACCTTAGGGAGTTTCATCTATCTTTAGATTCAGCGAGTTAGAAACACTTTTCTTCTAGGAGCTGTGTTCAGACTTTCCAGAGTGAATAGAAGTATACAGTGTAATGAGAAATATCTGGCTCTAAAACAAAAAAGAAGCTATCTACCAGAATGATTGTCAATGTGTGCATTCATCTTACAGTGTTACAGTGATATGTGCTTGCAGCAGTTCAGCAATCCTTTCTTTGGAGAATCTAAAAGCAAATATTTCCAGCCAACTCCAGGCATATGTGAATTAGCAGGCAGAATGAGTCTAAACCAAAGAAGAGACGTATCTTTCAAAGTATTCTGCTGTGTGTTCATTCACCTTAGGGAGGTGCATCTATCTTTAGATTCAGTGAATTAGCAACCCGTTGCTTCTAGGAGCTGTGTTTTGACATTCCAGAGTGCAGTTAAGTATATACTGTAAGAAGAAATATCTGGCTGCAAAAGATAAACGGAGCTATTTAGCAGAATTGTCAATATATTCCTTCACCTTACAGAGTTACACTGATATGTGTACACAGCAGTTCAGAAACATTTTATTTGGAGAATCTAAAAACAGATATTCCAGCCAAATCCTGGCATATGAGAATTATCAGTAAGACCGCATCTAAAACACACACAAAAAAAGACGTATCTTTCAAACTTCTCTGCTGTATGTTTGTTCACCTTAAGAAGTTTCATATATCTATATTCAGGGAGTTAGAAACATGTTTCTTCTAGGAGCTTCATTTGTATATTTTATAGTGAATGGGAGCACATGCTGCAATCAAAAATGTCTGACTCTAAAACAAAAACAGAGCTATCTATCAGAATGCTAGTTAATGTATACATTCAACGTACTGAGTTACACTGATGTGTATATGCAGCAGTCCAGAAAACCTTTCTTTGGAGAATCTGAAAATAGATATTTCCAGCCGATTCCAGATATATAAGTATTAGCAGTAAGACTGTGTCTAAGACTCAGAAGAAAAGTATCTTTTAAACTGCTCTGCTGTGTGTTCCTTCACTTTAGGGAGTTGCAGCTATCTTTATATTCAGCGAGTTAGAGACACGTTTCTTCAAAGAGCTACGTTTGGACATTCCAAACTGAATGAGAGTATAAACTGTAATGACAAGTATCTGGCTCTAAAACAAAAACGGAGGTACACAGCAGAATGGTTTTCAATGTGTGCATTTACTTTACAGAGTTAAACTGATGTGTATGCAGCAGTTCAGATACCCTTTTTTGGAGAATCTAATAACAGATATTTTCAGCAAAATTTCGGTGTATAAGAATTAGTGGTAAGACTGCATCTAAAACACAGAAGAAATGTTTCTTTCAAACTGCCCTGCTGTGGTTTTTTTCACCTTAGTGAGTTGCATCTATCCATAGATTCAGCGAGATAGAAATGTCTCTTCTAGAAGCTGCATTTGGATATCCCAGTGTGAATCGTAGTATATCCTGTAATGAGAACTATCTGGCTCTAAAACAAAAATGGAGCTATCCAGCAGAATGGTTGTCAATGTGTGCATTCAGCTTACAAAGTTAAACTGATGTGTGTATGCAGAAGTTCAGGAACCCTTTCTTTGGAGAATCTAAAAACAGATATTTATGGCCAAATCCCAGCATATAAGAATTAGCAGTAAGACTGCGTCTAAACACAAAAGAAATGTATCTTTCAAACTGCTCTGCTGTATGTTGGTTCACCGAAGGAAATTGCATCTATGTTTAGAGTCAGTGAGTTAGAAACACGTTTTTTCTAGGACCTGTGTTTGGACATTTCACAGTTAATGGGAGTATACACTTTAATGAGAAATATCTGGCTCTAAAAAAAAAGGAAAAAAAAAAAGAGCTTTCTAGCAGAATGGTTGTCAATGTGTGTATTCAAATTAGAGGCTTAAACTGATGTGTCTATGCAGCACTTCAAAAACCCCTTTTTTTTGGAGAATCTAAAACAGATATTTGTAGCCAAATCTGGACATATAAGAATTAACAATAATACTGCATCTGAAACTTAGAAGAAATGAATCTTACAAACTACTCTGCTGTGTGTTTGTTGAACTTAAGAAGTTGCATCTATGTTTAGATTCAGCGAATTAGAAACTCGTTTCTTCTAGCAGGTGCATTTTGCCGGAGAGTTGCAGCTGAGCACTGGCTTACACCTGCAAACCCAACAATTTGGGAGTCTGAGGCTAGGAAATCTCCTGACCTTAGCAGTTCAAGACCAGCCTGACCAACATGAAGAACACCTGTCTCTATGAAAAATACAAAAATTAGCCGGGCATAGTGGCATATGACTATAATCCCAGCTCCTCAGATGCCTGAGGTAGGAAGATCATTTCAACCCGGGAAGTGAAGTTTGCAGTTAGTCGAGGTGGGTACTACTGCACTCCAGCCTTGGTGACAGTGAAATGCTTTGTCTCAAAAAAATTCAAATAATTTCACACTAGAATAGTTACACTAAAAAAACATTAAAAAAGAGTTGACAAAGATATGCCTTAACTTGAACCCTTAAATGCCGCTTCTGACCATATTAAAGGTTCCATCCTATGTGTAAAATCATTTGTTGTTTCTTCAAACAGTTACAAATAGATTTGCCATATGACTCACTGATTTCATTTTCCAGCATATACCCCAAAGAACTGAAGACAGGTGTTAAAACAAAAACTTGCTGTAATCCCAGCACTTTGGGAGGCTGAGGCGGGTGGATCACGAGGTCAAGAGATGGAGACCATCCTGGTCAACATGGTGAAACCACGTCTCTACTAAAAATACAAAAAAAATCAGCTGAACATTGTGGTGAGTGCCTGTAATCCCAGCTACTCAGGAGGCTGAGGCAGGAGAATTGCCTCAACCCCGGAGGTGGAGGTTGCAGTGAGCTGAGATCTCATCATGGCACTTCAGCCTGGGAAATAAGAGTGAAACTCCGTCTAAAAAAAAAAAAAAAAAAAAAAAAAAAAAAAACTTGTATGCTCTTTAAGTGTGTCAACGTGACAAATATGCAGGAACATCTGGGGAACAGTGCCATGAAAAGAAAACCCGATCAGAACAATGAAAAAATACATCATACTCCCAGGTGGTGCAGAAGGTAAAAGTGAAATGAGTTTGTAGACTGAATTAACATGCAGGATCCATGCTGATTTCCTGATCTAGGGGTTATGTGGTGGTTACCTGGGAAAGTGTACTTTGGATAAAATATACTGAAGTATTTTCTGGGACATTGTAAATCTGATACAGCAACAACTGCTGCAAAATCTAAGAGAAGAAACAGGTTATGGTTTGTACTGCTATTGGAAGATTCCTAGAAGTATGACATTACTGGAAAGTAAACTCCTTTTTAAAACAACCATATCAATACCATACAAGGAAAGCAAAGACCTCATAAAAATCCATTATAGAGGTTATAGTTCAACCAAAACTGTGAAATCCTTATAAAAGTCTTAATGTCAACATAGTCCACTTAGTAGACATAATTGTATTTACTAGTATTAGAAGCTACTGTGTGGCTATATTAGTGTTATGGCATGATGTGTATATCAGTGTTAGGGCATGGTGTGAATATTATATTAGTGTTAGGGCACAGTATGATTGCTATATTAGAGACCACTGTGAGAATACTTAGTAGCAGCCACGCTGTCTTGGACACTGACAATATCAAGAGTGTAGTCAAAACAGTGGATTTGAGGGTTTTGTTTTTCTAGCTGAATTCCTTCCTCTGCTGAGTACTCTCTAAAGACTCTCCTCCGCACTCAGGGCTTCGGACAGGAAGTTTGTTACTCACCAATGAACAACACCAAGTTGACATGACCTTCATGCTGTCCTGAGGAAGATAAAAGTACTTGCTACTTCTGGCACCTCAGAGCAAAGTTGGTCAGTGGTGGGTTCGTGCACCCTTTGGTGATGCCAGAGCTCAGCACAGACATATTGCTCAATTTCTAGATGGACGTGCAACCCCATCTGGCTGTCCTGAAATACCTATAAAATTTAATATTGAGTTTAGTCAATGTAATAATTTTAGAAATTCAAACCAAAATGAAGCCCACTGTAGCCATTCCTTCCCAAAGACGGTGATGGAAGACTTTAGAAGCCATGTAGAATAAAATGAATATATACACAAATTAAGAAAAACAAAAACCGACTCAAAATAGTCAGAGACTGTAATTTTAAATGCAAAACTACAAAAAATCTAAAAGAAAAACTATATGACATTGAGTTTGGTGTTGAGTTGTAACACAAAACATCAAATGTCAATTCATGAAAATATTGATAACACAGACTTTATAAAACTAAGTATTCTACTGTGCAAAAGTGTATTCAGAGAACAACAACAACAAAAAAAAAACCAAACAAACAAAAAAAAAAACAAGAGAGATGTGAGAAGATATTTACAAAATATATACGTGATTTTAAAACTGGGTAAATATCTGAACAGATACCTATCCAAAAGAAATATACTGATAGTAGGCTGGGCATGTTGGCTCATGCCTGTCATCCCAGAACTTTTGAAGGCTTATACAGGTAAATAATCTGAGGTCAGGAGTTCCAGACCAGCCTGGCCAAAATGGCAAAATACCATCTGTACGAAAAATATAAAATATTAGCCAAGTGTGCTGGTGGGCGCCTGCAATCCCAGCTGCTTAGGAGGCTGAAGCAGTAGAATGGCTTAAACATGGCAGGTAGAGGGTTCAATGAGCAAGTATCATGGAATTGCACTCCAACCTGTGTTACAGAACAAGACTCCATCTCAAAAATAATAATAATAATAATAATAATAATAATAATCACATATCTGATACATGTTGATATGTTTATATGAGAAATTAGTTTGAGTCTACATAGGAAATCTGCATTTTCCTCCCAATTTCAGTGTGAATCTAAAAGTAATATAAAATAAAACCTTGGCCGGGCGCGGTGGCTCAAGCCTGTAATCCCAGTACTTTGGGAGGCCAAGGTGGGTGGATCACAAGGTCAAGAGATTGAAACCATCCTGGTCAATATGGTGGAACCCTGTCTCTACTAAAAATATAAAAAATTAGCTGGGCACGGTGGCACGTGCCTGTAATCCCAGCTACTCAGGAGGCTGAGGCAGGAGAACTGCTTGAATCCAGGAGGTGGAAGTTGCGGTGAGCCGAGATCGCGCCATTGCACTCCAGCCTGGGTAACAAGAGTGAAACTTCATCTCAAAAAATAAATAAATAAATAAATAAATAAATAAATAAATAAATAAATAAAATAAAATAAAATAAAAGCTTTATTTAAAAATTGTAAATGTTTTCAAATATCTGCTTACTGATTTGTACTAATAAGTAGTAATTGACACTAACTATTCCTACTTTTCAAAACACGAGCATTCATGATGCCACAAAGTAATTGATGCAAACATATATAATTTCAATGAAATGCCTATTTTACAAGATTTATGTTAAAATAACACAGCCATGTAAACATATTTATTATATCTTTTTTCTTGTGGTGTGGTTCACTCTCTAGGAAATCTGGTCACCTTAGAAACAAGGAAATAATTCAGATTTTGGAGACTATTTCCATTTACAGCAGGGTGATTTCAAAATTATAACTTTTTAAAAAAGGTAAAATAGCAATTGATTGTGACTGAATCACTTATTATAATGAAATGCTTGTCTTTGTTTTGTTTCCCAGCATTCCTTTTAGCGACAATACAACAAAAGCAAATATTTGCCATTGGAAAAAAATATTCAAAAGAAGACTGTAAAGGGAATTTGTGACCACAATTATTCAATGTTTCATGACGATGCTTTCTAATACTGAGAAGTTTAAAGGGATAGTCAAAGTTATTCCCCCAAAGATTCTTTGAAGAAATCAATGAAACTAGAGAAACAAAAGTGGCAGTAAAATCAATGTGAATTTAGATGTCACTGTGTCTTGTGAGAAAAGGTAATTTACCTTTAGAGGATCATTAAGAATTAGCCAGGCGCGGTGGCTCAAGCCTGTAATCCCAGCACTTTGGGAGGCTGAGGCGGGTGGATCACGAGGTCGAGAGATCGAGACCATCCTGGTCAACATGGTGAAACCCCGTCTCTACTAAAAGTGCAAAAAATTAGCTGGGCATGGTGGCACGTGCCTGTATTCCCAGCTACTCAGGAGGCTGAGGCAGGAGAATTGCCTGAGCCCAGGAGGCGGAGGTTGCGGTGAGCCGAGATCGCGCCATTGCACTCCAGCCTGGGTAACAAGGGCGAAACTCCGTCTCAAAAAAAAAAAAAAAAAAAAAAAAAAAAAAAAAAAAAATTACTGGAAGCCCAGACTCTGGAATGTATCAAAACTTACTTGTCAATACCACTAGCAATGAATGTGACAAAAAAGGGATCTCAAAAGGGATCTCTGTTTTATTTGTGTAATACAATACCAATGCTGTATTTAATGCTTCAAGAAAAACAAGTTATACCTGAAATCGAGTTGACAATATCAGAATCAAAATAAGCTTTCTGACCAGGCACTGTGGCTCACACCTGTAATACCAACCAACACTTTGAGAGGCCAAAGCAGGAGGATCACTTGAGGTTGGGAGCTCGAGAGCCGCCTGACACCAGTTACTGGGGAGGATGCAGCAAGACAATTGCTTAAACCAGGAGAAGGAGGGTGTGGTGGGCCAAGATCACACCATTCCTCTGGCCTACTGTATATGTATAGTTTGCCAATTAAACCGACTTTCTGAATGACAACAAAAGTATAAACTTAATTCTATTAATGCCAGGAAAGTAAAATAAAAATGAATTATGGTTTTGACAGTTTAAAGAGAAAAAAGGAGGAAGCCGTTAGCATGAGGTCTTGCTTAAGCAAATGGAAACCAAACTTCGAGGCATATAAACTGACTGAAAAACATTAACAAACCAACCAGTCAATGACAAAAAGCCCAGCTGCCAGTTGGCTGTATGACTATTGATGCTGAGGGAACCATCCCCACAACCAGTGGTTGCCAAGCTGGAGCCAATTGGAAACCTCACTCAGCTGCCACCACTAAGAGCTCAAAGTCTCAAGCCCTGTTTTTCATTCTTGTGCTTCAGGCATGATTCATGCAAATTTTGTTTTATCAAAACAGTTTAAATTTTGCTCAAACAGTTTAAAATGATTTGGCCTAAAATTTTTCTAACTCCTGTATCCTAACCCCTAACCGGTAACCCCTAACTCTAACCCTATCCACTAGCCCTAATCCTCACCCTAAACCCTAAGCATTCGTTAGTTTCTATGTTTGCACTGATATGCCAGTGTTGAGTATTAAAACAGCTGTACTGCCAAGGCCACATGAGCAATGTGTATTTTATTGCAACATTTTTGGATGGAGGCCTTGCGTTAGCATTAGGTGTTTTCTACGTGAGCACTGGGGTTATTGTATTCATATTTCAGAGGTCATATCTACCTTAGGAACTCTCCATTTGTCTTCTGAGGCTGAGGTGAGCACCTCACACTGCAGCTACCTGGCCTGGGGTGGGGAGAACCTAGGTGTGCAGGATTCAGAGGGGCTTTTCATGTCCAGTTTTCCACACAGAGCTCTTCTTACTAATCTCTGACCCTAAACAGTCAGGAATGCAAACAGGAAGGATTTTACTCACTGTGGACATGACCCAGAGTTGTCCCAAACCAAGGCCATGCCCGCTACATCTGTGCAGTGAAGAACGCAGCTATACGTTGTCCCACAGGTGTGGGATCCCAAATCGTGGACATTGTGTCTCACGATGTCCCACAGGTCTGTACTGAGGAGAATGCAACTCCACAGATCACCGGGCTGGCGCGGAGACATCAACTGAAAAGGCAGGCTTGGGCGCCCCCTTCTGGTGGCCAGGAAGTGCGGGGCCTTCTTGCTCTTGGTCCTGTTCCCACACCGCCTGATAGTAGCTAGAGCCACTGCAAGGCCCTGTAGTAAGAACCCTGCCCCAGGGTCTGTGGTGAGGAGGTCGCAGCTCCACCCTCACAATGCCACCCAGTTCCATACAGAGGAGAACACAACTCTGTAGACTTCTGTGACACAATGCTCCACTGTGGTGTGAAATGATGCACACCTGTGAGGGAGCCTCAGGATTCTGAAAGGTGGGCGTGGACACCCCTTGCTGGGGGCCAGGAAGTGCAGGGTCCTCTTGATCATGATGCTGTGCCCACACCCCTTTCTGGTGGCTAGGGCCACTGCAGTGCCCTCTTACAGTGCGGTGACCGGCATCACCTACTGGCAATTGGAGCACTGCAGGGCTCTATTGCTCACAGTGTAGTGGCAATACGTCCGCTGCTAGCAACCAGGGCAGTGCTACATCTTCTTGATCACGGTGTGGTGCCTGTGCTGCTGGGTACTCTTACTTGTGGTGTAGTGGGGGCACACCCCCTGCTAGCCACTGGGGGCACTGCAAGACCCTCTTTCCCATCACGTCCTGGCAGCATTTCCTTGATGGGAACTAGAGCACTGCAGGGTCCTCTTGCTCATGGTGTATTTGAGTGCCCCCTGTTGGCTTCTCAGTGCTCCCCCTGTTGGCTGCTCGGTGCACGGTAGGGCCCTCTGGCTCACAGTGTAGTGGCCCTACTGGCAGCTGGGACACGGCAGGGCCATCTTGCTCATAGTGTACTGGTGGCAAGCCCCCTGCTGGCTGCTTGGGACACTGTAGGGCCTTCTTGAGCACAGTGTAGTGGTGGCATGCCCCCTGCTGGCAGCAGGGGACACTGCAGGACCTTCTTGCTCAGTATTGTATCAGCACATCCCCTGCAGGCAGCTGGGACACCGCAGGACCTTCTTGTTTCCAGTGTGATGGCTGGCGCCCCTACTGGCCTCCTTCTGCAGCACTTAAGGTCAGAAAGCCAGTTTATTCAACATCCACAGTTCTGGAAATTCAAACTGAAACAGAGCTATTACTGGAAAGAGCTGATGTCCCAGTTCTTGTCTAACTTGGAAGAAAGATTTTAACCAAGAGGCAGTTCAAAGATGGCAGATAACTTTATTGAAAATAAATACAGGCTGGGTGCAGTGGCTCACACCTATAATCCCAGCACTTTGGGAGGCTAAGACGGGTGGATCATGAGGTCAAGAGATAAATACCATCCTGGTCAAAAAGTTGAAACCCTATCTCTACTAAAATTACAGAAATTAGCTGGGCATGGAGGTACACACCTCTAGTCCCAGCTACTCTGGAGACTGAGGCAGAAGAATTGCTTGAACCCAGGAAGCAGAGGTTGCGGTGAGCTGAGATCATGCCAGTGCACTCCAGTCTGGGTAATAACAGCGAAACTCGGTCTCAAACAAAACAAAACAAAACAAAACAAAACAAAACAAAACAAACAAACAAAAAACAAACAAAAGAAAGAAAAGAAAAGAAAAGAAATACGGTGTAAAGAGCCTCTTATAGAAAATATAAGTAGACCCCAAGGACAGAAATTGATGACTGTGCAGGAAAACAGCCGAAGTCCTGTGCCAGAAATTTTATTATGTACTTCTTCACATTGCTGCCTCTGTCTCAACTCTCCACCTGTTCTGTCCGGTTTTTCTGCTCCTACCTTAGGTACCTGACATACCTCTCTTTGGCTTGTGGGGCCTGCTCACTGTTGGTTAAGGCACATGTGTGATGATCAATCAAAATCCACTGTTGTGGCTGGCTCCTTCCCGCCTCCCAGGAAGGCCCTGCAGCAGTAACATCTGTACCTCTTGTGCCTCCCTATCTCTTTTGGATGCCCTTCCCTGCCCTGATCCGAGAAGAGATAACTTCCTTATATTTCTCTTAAAAATATTCCCTTTGTCCTTCTTATCAGCATGTAGCTAGCAATTTTCTGATATTTTAACTGTAGAATGATGATCGGGGCATCCTAAGAGGAGTTCTAGGCTGTTTTTTTCTGCATAGGTACCTCTTTTTCCTCCGACCCACAACTGACAAGCGTTCATCCATTCCAGTATTAGAGATGCTACTAATATATAAATTTTTGATGGTCCCTCCAGTTGAGCCTTACCATCATGTTCATGTCTAGCTATCTACCTACTCTAACAGAGCCCACTATCCTGTGTCTTTCCCAAAATAAGTGAAGGAACAATTCATTGGAAACCATAGGAAATAAAATAAATGTAGATGGAAACTTTGCAGCTTATTCAAATAATCACTCAAAATCGTCCTTACACCAAAAATGAAAAACTATAAGTTTCTAGAAGAAAACATAGAATAAAAGCTATCTGCTCTTGGGTTCAGTAATGAATTTTAACAAAAAACACAAAGTGTCAATACACAACAAAGAAAGAATTAGGTGAATTTTTTTTAATACTAAAAGGATATACTCTGGAAAATATCTTGTTAAGGGAATAAAAACAGAAGCCACATATTGAAAGAAACTATTAGCAAAATACATATCTGAGAAAGAATTTGTATTCAATATACAAAAATAACTTAAAACCAAGTAAAGTGGGCTGGGTGCTGTGACTCAAGCCTGTAATCCCAACACTTTGGGAGGCTGAGGTGGGTGGATCACGAGGTCAAGAGATCGAGACTATCCTGGTCAACATGATGAAACTCTATCTCTGCTAAAAATACAAAAAATTAGCTGGGCATGGTGGGGCGTGCCTGTAATCCCAGCTACTCAGGAGGCTGAGGCAGGAGAATTGCCTGAACCCAGGAGGTGGAGGTTGTGGTGAGCCGAGATCGTGCCAGTGCACTCCAGCCTGGGTAACAAGAGTGAAACTCCGTCTACAAAAAAAAAAAAAAAAAAAAAAAGTAAAGCAGCCCAATTAAAGATGCACACAAATCTGAACAGACACCTAACCAAAGGATTTAAGAGAAACCGGCCCCTTTATAAGACTCCACCACTGAACTGATATCAACCATCTGCCTGAAGCTGCCTTTCTTTTCCTGCCTGATAAAACACCACCCATGACAGAGAGTGTCTGGACAGTATACAGTGGATACACAGAGCATCTTTTCACGTCCTTTGATTCATCTTTTGATGTCAGAAGGCTGAAAACTTCACCCTTTACCCTGTCATCATGATAACACTGCCATTTTTTATACATGGAACCCAAGCGAAAGTAAGAAACTCAACTGTGATTGCACTCATTTCTTCTTTCACAAATATTCATGACTCCTTCTAGAACTTATTAAATATTTGTATTGGACCATGACACTTAGCATAAATTTCGGTTGTCTTTATCTCTCTCTTAAAGTTTCTGCTTCTGGCTTTTGGATGGAATCTATGCTTCCCAGCCTATTAAAAGAACTACCCTGCAGGCTGTAACCCTTTACAGGAAGTACATTTCTCACTGGGTGCAGGTGTTTATGCCTGTATTTGAAGCATTTTGGAAAGCTAAAATGGGTGGATCACCTGAGTTCAGGTGTTTGAGACCAGCCTGGCCAACATGGTGAAACCCTGCCTCTATTAAAAATACAAAAAAATCAGCCAGGCTTGGTGACAGACATCTGTAATCCCAACTAATTGAGAGACTGATAAAGGAGAACTGCTTGAACTTGGGAGGTGGAGGTTGCAGTGAGCCATGATCACACCATTGTACTCAAGCCTGGCAACTAGAGTAAAACACCTACTCAAAAAAATAAAAAAATAAATAAAAATATAAAAACCAAAATCATTCCTTTCCAAATGTATGAACCTCATCATTCTTCAGTTAACAGTATTACAAAGTTCAAAAGACCATCCATACTTTCCCACAGAAGTCCTAGAAATTGTCATTTTGTTAATTAGTTTTGATGCATGAGAACTTGTAATCAAATGAGTAGAAATATTGAAACTGTGGTTTATCAGTTACATGTCTCTTACTCCAATCAACCAGATATCTAAAATTAACCAAGAGAATACATATGCCTGATTCATGGCTAAAATTTTATGATGAAACCTATGAGATCTCTATTTGTGTTTTTTGACTATTCATGTATGTTATGTATATGTGATATTTGCTTAACTCCAGATAACAATGCAAAATTCATTTATAAAATCCTCTAAAGGAAAATATATAGCAATGGGTGCCCACATGAGAAGAAAAGAGAGATCTAAAATTGACACCCTATCATCAAAATTGAAAGAGCTAGAGGGGAAAGATAAAAAAAAACTCAAAACCTAGCAGAAGACAGGAAATAACTAAGATCAGAGATGAAGTGAAGGAAATAGAGACACAAAAAAAAACTCAAAAAATCAATAAATCCAGGAGATGATTTCTTGAAAAGATCAACAAAATAGACAGAACACTAGCCAGATTAATTAAAAAAGAAGAAAGAATAACCAAATTGATGCAATAAAAAATGATAAAGGGGATATCACCACAGATTCCACAGAAATCCAAACCATCATCAGAGATTATTACAAACAACTCTATGCACATAAACTAGTAAACCTGTAAGAAACGGATAAATTCTTGGACACCTGCATCCTCCCAAGCCTAAACCAGGAAGAAGTCAAAACCCTGAGTAGACCAATAACAAGATACGAAGTCGAAGCAGCAATTAAGAGCCTACCACCCAAAAAAAGCCCAGGTCCAGATGGGTTCACGACCGAATTCTACCAGACATACAAAGAGGAGCTGGTACCATTCCTTCTGAAACTATTTTAGACAATCCAAATAGAGGAAATCCTTCCAAATCATTTTATGAGAAAAACATCATCCTGACACCAAAAACCAGCTGAAACTCGACAAAAAAAGAAAACTTCAGGCCAATATCAATGATGAATATAGATGCAAAAATCTTCAATAAAATACTGGCAAGCCTATTGCAACAGCATATCAAAAAACTTATCCATCATGATTAAGTAGGATTCATCCCAGGCATTCAAGGCTGATTCAACATATGCAAGTCCATAAACATAATTCACCACATCAACAGAACCAAAGACAAAAACCACAAGATTATCTGAATTGATGCAGAGAAGGCCTTTGACAAAATTCAACAGCCCTTTATGCTAAAAACCCTCAATAAACTAGGTACTGATGGAACGTATCTCAAAATAATAAAAGCTATTTACGACAAACCAACAGCCAATATCATACTGAATGGGCAAAAACTGGAAGCATTCCCTTTGAAATCTGGCACTAGACAAGGATGCCCTCTCTCACCACACCTATTCAATATAGTACTGGAATTTCTAGCGAGAGCAATCAGAGAAGAAAAAGAAATAAAGGGTATTCAAATAGAAAAGGGGGAAGTGAAATTGTCTCTATTTGCAGATGACATGATTGTATATCTAGAAGACCCCATCGTCTCGGCCCAAAATCTCCTGAAACTGATAAACAACTTCAGCAACGTCTCAGGTACCAAATTGACATTCAAAAACCACAAGCATTCCTATACACCAGTAACAGACTTAAATAGAGCCAAATCAAGAACAAACTGCCATTCACAATTGCTACAAAGATAATTAAGTACGTAGAAATATAACTAACAAAAACCTCTTCAGGGAGAACTACAAACCACTGCTCAACAAAATAAGAGAGGACACAAACAGATGGAAAAACATTCCATGTTCATGGTTAGGAAGAATCAACATTGTGAAAATGGCCATACTGCCCAAAGTTATTTACAAATTCAATGCTTTTCCCTTCAAGCTACCAATCACCTTCTTCACAGAACTGGAAAAAAAAAAAAAAAAAAAAAAAAAAAAAAAAAAAAAAAAAAAAAAAAAAAAACACCTTAAACTTCATATGAAACCAAAGAGAGCCCGCATAGCCAAGTCAATCCTAAGCAAAAAGAATAAAGCAGGAGGCATCACACTACCAGACTTCAAACTATACTACAAGGCTACAGTAATCAAAACAGCATGGTACTGGTACGAAAACAGAGATATAGACCAATGGAACAGAACGGAGGCCTCAGAGGAAATACAACGTATCTACAACTATCTGATCTTCCACAAACCTGACAGAAACAAGCAATGGGGAAATGATTCCCTGTTTAGTAAATGGTGTTGGGAAAACTGGCCAGCCATGTGCAGAAAGCAGAAACTGGATCATTTCCTGACACCTTACACCAAAATTAACTCCAGATGGATTAAAGACTTAAACATCAGACCTAACACCATGAAAACCCTAGAAGAAAATCTAAGCAAAACCATTCAGTACATAGGCGTAGACAAGGACTTCATGACCAAAACGCCAAAAGCAATGTCAGCAAAAGCCAAAATAGACAAGTGGGACCTAATCAAACTCCACAGCTTCTGCATGATAAAAGAAACAGTCAGTAGAGTGAATCGGCAACCAAGAGAAGGGGGAAAAAAAAAAAATTGCAGTCTATCCACCTGACAAGGGGCTGATATCCAGAATTTACAAAAAACTAAAATTGATCTACAAGAAAAAAAAAAAAAGCCCATTGAAAAGTGGGTGAAGAATATGAGCAGACACTTTACAAAAGAAGACACACAGGAGGCCAAAAAACATTTGAAAAAATTCTCATCATCACTGGTCATTAGAGAAATGCAAATCAAAACCACATTGAGATACCATCTCACACCAGTTAGAATGGCAATCACTAAAAAATCTGGAGACAACAGATGCTCAAGAGGATGTGGAGAAATAGGAACACTTTTACACTGTTGGTGGGAGTGTAAATTAATTCAAACATTGTGGAAGACAGTGTGGTGATTCTTCAATGACCTAAAAATAGAAATTCCATTTGACCCAGCAATCCCATTACTGGGTATACATCCAAAGGTTTATAAATCATTCTACTATAAGGACACATGCACATGAATGTTCATTACAGCACTGTTTACAATTGCAAAGACTTGGAAACAACCCAAATGATCATCGATGATAGACTGGACAGAGAAAATGTGGTACATATACACCATGGAATATTACACAGCCATCAAAAACGATGAGTTTGTGTCCTTTGTAGGGACATGGATGAACCTGGAAACCATCATTCTCAGCAAACTTATACAAGAGCAGAAAATCAAACACCACATGTTCTCACTCATAGGTGGGTGTTGAACAATGAGAACACATGGACACAGGGAGGGGAGCATTATACACTCGGGTCCGTTGGGGGGAAATGGGGAACGGATAGGGGTGGGGAGGTGGGAAGTGATAGTATGGCGAGAAATTACTGATACAGGTGAGGGGAAGGAAGGCAACAAACCACACTGCTATGTGGGTACCTATGCAACAATCTTGCATGTTCTTCACAAGTAATCCAAAACCTAAAATGCAATTTAAAAAAAATTCTCTAAAAATGCTCTATTCTAACTTAGCTTGGAAAAAGAAATAAGCATTTACACATAAATATTCACAATCTCCTAGAAATGTAGAAACTGATACAAATGTTTTTCGAGTTAACACAATTTACATAAAACATAGATAAATAAGATCAATTTTATATTTTTGGTATAATAAAACAACAATGATTTCAGAGCTATTACTATTGAATATAAAAAAACATAAACTTCTATTCTTCTTGAGTTCTCAAATAAGCTAATATTATACTTAGTAGATACTTAAAATCTTAAAACTTATAGATTGATTATAATTAAGTTCTTATTCTTATAAAATATTTCAATGATAATTTTTTACAGTACATCTGCATAATAATAGTTTCCAAAGTACATTTGGTATTTTTTTTTTTTTTTGAGACGGAGTTTCGCTCTTGTTACCCAGGCTGGACTGCAATGGCGCGATCTCGGCTCACCGCAACCTCCGCCTCCTGGGTTCAGGCAATTCTCCTGCCTCAACCTCCTGAGTAGTTCGGATTACAGGCCTGTGCCACCATGCCCAGCTACTTTTTTGTATTTTTAGTAGAGACAGGGTTTCACCATATTGACCAAGATGGTCTCGATCTCTTGACCTCGTGATCCTCCCGCCTTGGCTTCCCAAAGTGCTGGGATTAAAGGCTTGAGCCACCGCGCCTGGCCCATTTGGTAATTTTTAACCTTAAAATTAAGCAAACTAAAAGATTTGCATTAAATATCTAGATCATTTATAAATAAGATACAATACTAAATCATTAATTACTGAACATAACTAATTCAATTTTGTATAGTTTTGTCCCCTATTGTTATGGAGAGAATAAAAATATTTTGGCCTGTTAATAAACTTTTTTTTTTTTTTTCTGGTCTACAACACTGAGAAATTGTACTATGAGGAAACACCACTCTAGATGTTGGGAGATCGTATACTCATACATTTTCTAATCTACTATAGAATGTTAATATATGACCATTTAAAATTGTCTACTTCCTAGTTTACTCTGGGAAAAAAAGATTACTTCAATTAGATATAGTTTTGTCGCCAATGTTATGGAGAGAATAAAAATATTTTGGCCTGTTAATAAACTTTTTTTTTTTTTTTTTGTCTACAAAACTGAGAAATTGTACTATGAGGAAACATCACTCTAGATTTTGGGAGATCGTATACTCATACATTTTTAAATCTACTAATGAATGTTAATATATGACCATTTAAAATTGTCTACTTCATAGTTTACTCTGGGAAATAAAGATTACTAAGTGTTAAAAATATAATCTATACATAAAATTACTAGAAATAATAGAATAACTAGAAAGTCTATGCAAAGTATGCAGGAAAAGTAAGGCAAATTATGCAAATAAAGTAGGTTGTATTTTTTATAAGAAGAACTATACTAAATACACAAGTAAAAAGAGATATCTAACCTTCCCTGTGTTATATTTGAATTGGTAAAATGTTATGTTTTCAGAAATTATACAAAATTTCTGGAAATTTATCAATTTCCTCCTTATCCATGCTATGTGCTGGTATAGTGTTATGAGTCATATTTTCAATTACTATTTTAAATGTCATATGCCACTAACAAAATTTAATATACTTGTCTGTTGTGATATTATGAACTCTCATCAGATCTTTTGACATAGTCATTTCATGCTCTTTGTCATTTAGATATTATTTAGCCCTGATGCTTTCCTACAACTCCTACAATCAGCTATGGATCAGAATATTCGTCTCCAACACAGGACTCCCTCTGAGACTCACAGAAAAGACTATGACAGGTACTCTGGTTACAGGCTTCTGATGATATTGCTCAAATAACTTTAAGACCATACACTTGACTCAGTTAAGCTGTCCAGAAGTCTAGTTGAGAAACTGATGGGTTCACGGCACTGCTAACCCAAGATTCAGCAAGACTGGAATTGAGTACATGGCACTGAATAAAGTGATGAAAATTGATTACAATTTTATAGACTCTTTTGAGCATTGCTGGTTCTTAAATGTTATAGTTTCTGGATTTAAGAAATCTCTTTCTCTTAAGCTAACTATAACTCACAACAATTAAGATTACATTTATTTAAATAGAAATGAAGCATTTCTCTTTTTCCTCAACTGATTTCTCCAGAATTTTGAAATTCTTACTGAACACTCTTATTTTCCTGACAATATAGTTTTTAGCAGAAGTTCAATAAAAATCTGTTCACCTTAGAACAGGACATAATTGGAAACTTTGTTTATATTATCAAGGCTTTTACTGGAATATCATATTCAGCAACAGTGTACCTAAGATCAGTTATGACCAGCAATTTTAAGGAACTAAGGTTGATTTCTATGGACCCAATCCTTACAAAGCAGTCTGAGAAAGTCAGTGTGATGTCTAGATTACAAGATTCACATCCTTACATATTAGTAAGAAAAGTCCTTTCCTTGCAGGCCCAGCAATTTGGGGATAGTTTGGGGACCTCAAGAAGAGAGGAATTCACTTAAAGGTATTAGGACTGCAGCTGAAATTTGACAGTATGTTCTGGGCTTGGCTTTTAGCCTCAATAAAGCCTTTAAAACTCCAATCTGTGATACTGTAGGAAATCTTGCAGCAAAGAAACTTGAAAGCACCTATGTGGTCAGTTCCTGTTCTTGCTGCACTTACATAAACAATCTGGCAAAATTTAAGAAAGTTAGACTTATTTTTAAAACAAGAATAATCTTTGATTATCTATTATCAAAAATGATGGTTACTACAGAGAAAAATTTTATGTTTCAATGAAAAACTCAGCCAGGCATGGTGGCACATGCCTATAATCCCAGCATTTTGTTAGGCCAAGAGTTCAAGACCAGCCTGGGCAACACAGCAAAACCCTGTCTCTGCTAAAAATACAAAGTTAGCTGGGCATGATGGCATGTGCCTGTGGTCCCAGCTAATCCATAGGCTGAGGA
Source organism: Saimiri boliviensis (assembly GCF_048565385.1). Classification (NCBI taxonomy): domain Eukaryota; kingdom Metazoa; phylum Chordata; class Mammalia; order Primates; family Cebidae; genus Saimiri; species Saimiri boliviensis. The sequence goes on along the minus strand of NC_133471.1, from coordinate 10,239,704 downwards.
GGGAGGCTTTCTTGTACCCAGGAGATAGAAGGTGAAGTAAGCTGAGCACTCCAGCCTCAGCCATAGAGCCAGACCCTGTTTCCAAAAAAATTGTTTAAATAGAAAAACTATAGCCCTTGTGGGTTATCAGATTCTAGTCATTTCTTTTCTTTGGTCGATTTTTACCGCTTTGTAAACTGGATCCTGCCATCTGATGAATTTTGTTGCATGATGATACATGTGGAACAAGCAGCCAAGTATTGTCTCCCTTACTAATGTATTGATTGTCAGATAATTTGAAGGCCTCCAACCCTGGAACAAAGAAGAGGAAGGTTTGGTCCCCAAAATGCATACCAAATTGTAATACATTTATGCAATGAAATACTATTTCGCCATAGAAAGGAACAAGCTATAAACTCACATGAAGACATGAGTGATCTTTCATGCACATTGTTAAGTGGAAGAAGACAGTGTGAGAAGAATCCTCACAATGTGACCTTATTTAATGAGATTCTGGAGAAGGGAAACTACACAGATGGGAAGCCATTGGCTGCATGAGGTGGGGGTTTTAAGTGTTCCATATTATATTTTAATGGTATATACCTGCCGCTATCCATTTGTAAAAATTACAGAATTTTACAACTAAATGGGTAAAACAAACTGCATTCAAATTAAGTAATATTATTCAAGATGTGAAGTATCCCAGAGCTGAATCCATAATGTGAAAAATAATTTAACTATGTTACAAATTACAATGGTTTGCATGTGGTTTGTTTCTGCAAAATCTCATGTTGAAATTTGACCCCCAAGTTGGCAGTGTGGGGAGGTGGGGCCTAGTGGAAGGTGTTTGGATTATGGAGATTGATCCCTCATGAATAGATTAATGCCCTCCCATGGCGGTGAGTTCTGTCTGCTCTCACAGGAATGGATTAATCCCTGCAAGAGTAGATCATCAAAAAAAGCCTTGCTTCCTTGGCTTCTCTCATGCTTTGACTCTTGCTGTGATCTCTGCTACACCCCTTGCTCCACTTCCACTTTCCACCATGAGGTGAAAAAGACTGAGGCCCCACCAGATGCAACTGCCCAATTTCAGACATTCCAGCCACCAGCATTGTGAGCCAAATGAACCTTCTTTACTTACAAATTACCCTGCCTCAGGTATTGTGTTACAGAAGCACAAAATGGACTAAGACACAAATGTGGGAAACAACTCTCTGAAGGTGTAGGGGTAACTGTGCTGACCTAATCTCTTTAACAATGAATAAAATCTGTAGGCTGAAGGAAAATAAACTATGCTTCATCATTGGATTCCATTTTATAAAGTTCTTTCCAACAGGGATAATGGTGAACAATGTAAAACCACAGTATCTGTATCTGGAATCAGACAATGAGTTATATAAGTCTAAGATGGTAGGAACCAGGTTCCTCACCGTTGAAGTGGGAGGTTATAAATTAGCAAGGGGAGAAGGGTAGAAATATTCATGTGATAGTAGGTCAGAGGTGAAGACATCAACATAAACTTGTGTTTAGTTTAATACAGATACATACAGTTCCACATCAAAACCTTCCTAACTAGCTGTGTATAGGTAGGTGACATACACACATATACTTCCTAGCATTGCTAATGAGAGACAAGACACAATGTGCTCGCTCAGCAGCCAGATATAAGTTTTCCTACCATTCTGAAAGGAATCAGGCACTTTGAAGAAATGTCTGATATTAGAACTGGGACAGTAAATATACCAACCAGGATAATGTTGAAGTATCAGAAAGTAAGTACTAAAAAAATTGAAATATGTAAAAAAAAAAAAAAAAAAAAAAAAAAAAAAAAAAAAAAAATTGGAGCCAATAAAAAGAGCTACTTCTGGCCAACACAGGAATGAACTGTTCAGCATAATGTTGCAGTGTTTAATACTAACTAAAGCTTTAGGTAATTATCTAGGTGTCTCCATCTGTATGTGTAGATGAATAAACAAATGGAGTTGAATAGAAATCTCCTTTGCAAAAGAATTCCAAATATTTAATGTAGACACTCAGCCATCTAGAAGGTGGAGCTAATGCCTCACACCATGAGTATTGGCTTTACGTATGTATAAACTTATTTTTCATATATTTTTCTTGTACTCTGGATGTATTCTTGGTTAATTCTCTAAAATTCTGTTCACTTTAGACCAGGGGGAAAAAAAAGTAACCTTACAGATTCTATTTCAATTAATGGATAAATATTTTAACAAGATTGACTTTGTAAAAATATGTTCCAATGGCTGATAGACTCATTGTTACTGGATCACTTTTTCCAAATTCTTCTTGTTCTAATTTTTTTCCAGTGTCTACCTTTTAGTCATAATACATCAGAATCAAATATTGGCCACTAAGAAAAAATATTCAAAGAAGAAAATAACATAAACCGAACTTGTGACCATGATAATTCAATGTTTCACCACAACATTTTCTAAAACAGAAAAGTTTAAAAGGTTATTCAAAGTCAATTTCCTCAATAAGGCTTTGCAGAATATGAGGAAACTAGAGAAACAAAATTGGCAGGACATCCTATGAGTGATTTTAGATGTTTCTATGTTTTATGGGGAAAAAATACTTTACCTTTAAGATAATCACAAAGAATTATTGGAAACCCAAACTCTGGAATGTTTCCAAATTTAGTTGAAATTCTATGTAATTATTTAGCTAGTCATGAAGGTGATACTTTTAAAAAAAAAATCTCTGCCTTGTTTGTGTAATAAAATACATAATGAATAATTAATGTTCATAGGAAAACATGTTAGACTTTGTGAAATATATATATATATATATATATATATATATATATTAGGGACCTCAAATCACTAAGCTAAAGGGAGAAGTCAAGCTGGGAAATGCTTAGGGCAAACCTACCTCCCATTCTTTCCAAAGTCGCCCATCTGCTCACCCAGATAAATGCATATCTGATTGCCTCATTTGCAAAGGGTAATCAGCAACTCAAAAGAATGAAACCATTAATCTTTATCTACCTATGATCTGGAAGCCCCCATTTGGCCTTCTCTTCAAGTTGTCTCACCTTTCTGGAATGAACCAATGTACATTTTACACATAATGATTGATGTCTCATGTCTCCCAAAATCAAGCTGTGCTCCTACCACCCAGGGCACATGTTGTTGAGACCTCATGAGGATACATCACAGGTGTGGAGCTCCTCAAACTTTGCAAAATAAACTCCCTAAAAAAATCTAAGACCTGTCTTAGATATTTGGGGTTCATACATGTAATGTAGCATGTTAATGTTTGTAAAACACACATTATTCTACCTACTATTAAAACTATATTGCCAATTAACCTTGACTTTCTCAACAAGAAAAACAAAAAATGTTGATGAGGTATGAATAATACATTTAAACTTAAATAGTGTCGCAAGTTTTAATATGCCTACTTTACATTTCTTAATATGTCTGTTTTGACTACTTTAATGCTATAAGACAAATGAGTAAATAAAAGATGAATAAAAATGTTTACAGGGGGTGGACGTTTCCTCCAGCCTCAGGCTTGGGGTAACTTTAAAGGCACCTGCACACCCCCAGCTTTCATTTCAGCTGTCCTGATGGTGGCTCTAAGTGTTTCTCCTTTCTCTATATGTAGACTTCACCCCCAAAACAAGCCCAAAACTTACAATATGTTAGGGCACACTATGATGATGAACAGCCAAAGCCTCAAGCAAGGAATGCTTCTGAAAACAAGACTTGTAGAATATAATGTGTGAAAGTAAAGCCAGTGTCAGAGTTCCTTCTTCTGCACACGGGGAGCAGACATGATGCTTTATCCTTATCTTCCTCATGTGGACTGCAGCCATGTCTACCCAGGTCAGACTTGAAGAGAACAAAACTTTGGTCTTCACTGTGGACAGGCTACCAGGTGCTCTGAAGCCATGGCCTCTCCTCAGGTGGGTCCTGAGGAGAACAAAGCTCTACTTCTAATTCTAACCCTGTCCCTAGACATTGATCCTGACCCTAAACCCTGATCCATGCTCTGGTCTATAATTTTGATTCTGACTTTGACCCTGACTTTTATCTTGACCCTGACCACGACCCCACCTCTAACCATAATTCCAGCCCTGACCCTGACCCAGACCCCAATTCTAACCCTATTATTATTACTACAATGTGTCTCTAATCTTACCCTCTAGTGCTAAACAGCTGCATTTCAAAAGCACTTTTTGATTATTTAACTTCTTGCCTTGAATTTAAGAACATCCTAAAGGAGAAATCATTATATATTATGCAGTCCCTCTGAGTGGTATGGCTTCAGATAAGAAGTTCTAATACTTTGTAAGACAGAAGAAGTGTGAAGTGTAGCAACACTGCGTTGTCAGGAATGCATGTTGGTATTCACTGTCGTCATTGGCACTGTTCTCCACATATTTTCAGTTCATTTTTTATGAATGCATTCTGACTGTTCCATCCCATCTACTTAAATTTTTGCATGGCCATATAATTTTCTTTCTTTTCTTTCTTTCTTTCTTTTCTTTTTCTTTCTTTCTTCCTTTCTTTTTTTCTTTTCTTTTTTTTTTTTTTTTGCCATTGCAGGTGAGAAGAGATAATATATGACTTTTTCAGGAGAAATCTCCAAGAAACAGTTCTATCCAGCATGCTTTTTGTCTTTTCTAGAGCAATGGGGTATTGCTGGTACCTCCTTCATTCTTGATTCCTGTGTTAGGACAACACGGCACGAAGCGACAACTCACCCAACCCATGAAGAGATGCAAATAAATAAAGAAGAAGATTTTTGAGTCACTGAAACTTTGAGGTTATTTGTCACTGTGGTTTAACCTATCCCCCACTGACTGATGCAGGGCTGAAGAATGAGTCAGAACTGGGTCTGGACATGTGAAGTGCATTCCTCCAGGCTAAGTAAAATTCAAGACCTGTTGCAAAGGTAACAGTGAGCACGATGTGTTATTAGCATGCGTGTGGGATATATAAGGTATGTCAAGTGAGAATAATGATAAACTCAACTTTAAAAGACAGTGCTAATTTGGACTGTGGAGAGATTTCAGTGTCCTGCTTAGCATTTGAGACTGTGATGGCTGAACGAACTCATTAAGAACCCTAAATGGAGGCTTGGGATAAATATTTGAGAGTGTCTAATATACCAGTTATTCACCCTGGAATGGGCACAGTCCTTGATCTCATTCTATGGAGACTTCCAAAAGGAAAAACACCTGCATTTCTCGAACAACCCACATCGAGAGACTTTTCTGCACTTCTGAGCTGTGGCTAACACTCCTCACCTTTCATTCTGTCTTCAGTGTTTTGAGGAAACACCTTTAACTCTCTATGACTTACAGGTTAATAAGTGGTCCTTATAATTCCCTCCAGAGATAGAAAGTACTAATGTTGAGGAAGTCTGAGCTCACAGCAGCAAGCGGGCATGTGTGCTCAGCAGCCACGTGGCTCATCTGCTAGATTACTACATACGATGTTCTGCAATGTTGCTTAACACAATAGGACTCTCTCCTGACTCAGAATGTTTAATTGTTCACCTACTACTTTTTTCTGCCCTTCTAGGCTCCTAAAAGGAAAAGAACTCTGGGGTGATACAGTGAGTCAAAGGAATGCCAACCGTCTGACAGTAAAATAAAGATCCCTAAAAAAATCCCTGGTCTAAGAAGACAGCCTTGTCTGGATAAGTCTGAATGTGCTGACAGTGGACATGGGAGCGTGAAGGTGGTCAAAATGTTCACATTAAAGAACTTCCACACAGATTGCAAGAAAAAAGGGAGGAATGGAGATGGAGCACGAGTCCCTAAAGTAAAAGTAGATGTTCTGAGATCAGTTCTATTCTTTCCGACAAAAATGAGAGACAGAAACCAAAGTTTAGCCTGAGGCGACAATTAACTGGACAATAAGCCAAAGGCACATGTGACATAAACATATTTAAATGTTCTCCCTTATATTAATATAAATACTAAATTAATATCATATAAATATAAACACTTGGGTCCACAGTAGTTTTAAAGGAGATCTCACAAACGGGGTTGGCATTTGAAAGTCAGCACTGATGGTCCAGAGAATTCATTTTGGTCCAGAGAAAGAAAGAGAAATTTCTTGGGTCCCTTCAGGAAGGCATCTGGCTTTGCCTCGCCTGGTATATTTGAACTATGCATACAGCAAAAGAAGACAGAATTTCACAGATTTAAGGTGTGAAAAGTCACTGGCTGCTTTAAGAAGCCTGGGAGTCTTCTTGGAAAAATAAGTTTGTGGAGACAAAATGAGTTGGAGAAGGTTGTTATTGAAGTGAAGCAGAATTACTTTTAGTAATCTACTTATTACCCTCACCCCCACTGCCTAAACCTCTAACCCTAAACACTAACCCCATGACCCTACCCCCACCCCTACCCCAATTCCTCATCTTACTCTTTAGCCCTGACCCTTGACCCTTGAACCTTGACCCCAGCCCCCAAACCACAACACCAACCCTAAACTTAACCTCTAAACCTCCCACTAACCTTAACCCATTACATCTGCCCAGATTCTCCAGCAAAAGCAGGGACCCTTGGCTCCCAGCTGTGCACCACTGCATCTGGCACAGGACTCCATAGCAGTCCCCGAATAGGCACCCGAACGCTCATTGTGCCAGCCATGCAGTGGAAGCCCTCGCTATATTCTCACTTCCAGAACCAGGGCCCAGCAGCTGCATCAGACTACTCAGGGCTGAAGTGAGCTGGGACACCCAAGGTCTTCATAAGACCAAGACTATCTCATGCCTCCTGTCACAGAGTGAGACACAGAGTCAGCAGCATCACACGCCCCCTCCTTCCCTCCACAGCAGCTAGGCAACCTTCAAAGTCAAAGGCCCTTCCCTGATGACACTCCAAGCACAAAGCACTGGACTTTAACACAGTGAGGCTGCACACATTATTCTGTGTAGATGCCCACTTAGGCCACTGGGAGAAAGGGTGGTAGAGGGACCCTCATGTTGCGCTGTGGTGTAAATGCTCTGGTTTATACGACTGCAAGCCATTTATGAGAAACTCAAGCTGAAACACTATTTGTTTCCAATGTTTTGCCAGAGAGGATTTACAAAGTATGCTCCCAAACAAGCTAGCCAGAGAGCACAGTGACTACTTCCTCTCTTAAGTCCCCCTGAGGGCCTCCGCATCAGTACTAGAATTGGAACATTGGTAGAGAAGAACTGGGATGTTGAGGGTGTACTGGATACTTGCTTGACACCAGCCTAACCTCAACTAAGCTTACAGACAGCCTAGATCCCACCTGATAAATCAGACATTTTAACACACACAGCTCTTGATAGCAGAACATACAGATGCAAAACTCTAAGACAAAGGATTGTCTCAACTCATTCATGTCTCAAGGAACTAAAACACTGCCTAGCACAGGTGCACCATCAACCTTATTATTAAATATGCCTCTATATTTTATTTATATTTGATTGTGGAAGTCATGTGATAAACATTGTGGACTAACGACCTTTGAGATCTCTTCACAGAATCCTATCTGGTGGACTCCCAGATCTGCCAACACAGAGAAGGCATCCACAAATATATGCAGAACAGAGGCAAGATAAAACTGTCTCTCAGCCTCAAAGTGGCCTAGCAGTCACAGAAACGGCCACGTGGGTTCTGGCCCATATGAGGAGTCAAGCTTTCGGCTTGAGGCACCCCACTGCACCTGCAAAACCAAGTTTTGCCTAACAGAGAAGAAACAGTCAGCCTACTCTCCCTAATGAAAGATTATCGCTGGGGCCTGAAAACTTTGGGGGATAACTCCTCCCTCCTCAGGCTTGATCCCAAGGTACAAGACCACGTGCACCAGCAGCATGGGTCAGCAAGTGAACAGAAGCCAGAAAAGGGCAGACCAGAAGACAAGGATCCCCTGAAGATCAGGAGAGAGGCTGTCTAGGTACCACGGAGCAGTTACATCAGACTGGAACACGTCCCATTAACAGAAGTCTAGAAAACCCCAGCCTCACCCTCACTTAGGTCTGACACCATTTTAGGCCTCAACCCATCTGCACCCAGGCACTCATGAAAACATCAGGTTGTGGCCGGGCGTGGTGGCTCAAGCCTATAATCCCAGCACTTTGGGACGCCGAGGAGGGTGGATCACAAGGTCAAGAGGTCAAGACCATCCTGGTCAATATGATGAAACTCCGTCTCTACTAAAAATACAAAAAAGTAGTTGGGCATGGTGGCACATGCCTGTAATATGAGCTACTCAGGAGGCTGAGGTAGGAGAATTGCCTGAACCCAGGAGGCAAACGTTGTGGTGAGCTGAGATCATGCCATTGCACTCCAGCCTGGGTAACAAGAGCAAAACTCCGTCTCAAAAAAAAAAAAAAAAGAAAAAAGAAAAAAAAAAGAAAAGAAAAAGAAAAAAAGAAAACATCATGTTACTCCACACCACCTGGAGCTGTTTGCCCGCGCTCTCAGTGTTTGAACCAATAATAACGCCTTGCGCCTAATATCTGTGGTGGTAATCCAAGAGTGATATCTGCATGACACGCCTCCTCCTCCACCCTCCATGTCCAAGTGATCACCAATGTTACAAGCCAGCCAGGGAAGGTAGCTCACGCCTGTAAGCCCAGTACTTTAGGTGGCTGACACATGTGGATCACCTGAGGTCAACAGTTTGAGACTACTCTGGCCAACATTGGAAAAGCCTGTCTCTACTAGAAATTCAAAAATTAGCCAGTGTGGTGGCAGGCGCCTGTAATTTCAGCTACTCTGGATGCTGAAACAGGAGATTCACTTGATCCTGGAAGGCACAGGCTGCAGTGAGTCGAGATCATGCCATTTGACTCCAGCCTGCGCAACAGAGCAAGACTCTGTCTCAAAAAAAAAAAAAAAAAAAAAAAAAAAAGAAAGAAAGAAAGAAAGAAAGAAAGAAAACAATCAGTATAATTTTGTCTCCAAAAGAGGGGTCTTGTCCCAGACCCCAGCAACAGAATTTTGAATCTCACATGAAATGAAAGTTATGGCAAGTCTCAACCTAGTGACTTTAAAAGAGTTTATTAGTCACTACTAAGTGACAGAGCAGGGAGTCCTTAGAAAGCAAGAGAAGGAACGCACCTGTTTTATGGAACAAATTTTTTTTTGAGATGGAGTTTTACTCTTGTTACAATGACATGATCTTGGCTCACTAAAACCCCTGCTTCCTGGGTTTAAGGATTCTCCTGCCTCAACCTCCCAAGTAGGTGGGATTACAGGTGTGCACCACCACGTCCAGCTAATTTTTTTGTATTTCTTTTCCATTTTATTTTAATATTTTTATTTAATTTTTTAAATTCCATACCTCTAGAGACTTCAAAATATTTCTAAATATTTCTAAATATTAACGTAAACTTTAATGTAAACATTAAGTAATCACACCTGTAATCCCAGCACATTAATGTACAAACAGAATTACTTAATGTTTGTTTATATAGGTTATTAAGAATAGTGTTGTCTCTTATGACGGATTGTGATCAGTTTGTGTCAGGCTATTGGCATTGCTATTTTTCTTTGTTACTATTGATTTTAACAATAATTTATGAGTGTAGTATTATCTTTAAAATTTATTTTTAAGTTAAGAATGCTTTTTGTTTAAAGTATTTGTATATTTTTATAAGTTTTGGGTCTTTAGTTATTAACTTGTTCCTGCAACCATAAATATTTTATAACCAAAGGTGATCAATCCCTAAATATATAATCCAACAGATATAGTCGGTGTGTGTGTGTGTGTGTGTGTGTGTGTGTGTGTGTGTGTGTGAGAGAGAGAGAGAGAGAGAGAGAGAGAGAGAGAGAGAGAGAGATAGGGAGAAAGAGAGAGACAGATAGAGAGAGAGAGAGAGAGTCTCACTCTGTCTCCCAGGATTGAATGCAGTGGTGTGATCATGGCTGGCTCACTGTGGCCTCAAACTCCTGGGCTCAAGCAATCCTGCAACCTCAGCCTCCTGGATAGCTGGGACCACAGGCATGAGCCACCATGTCAGCTAATTTTTATATTTTTTGTAGACATGAGGATCTCAGTATTTTCCTAGGCTGGTCTTGAGCTCCTTATCTCAAGTGATCATCCCGACTTGGCCTTCCAGAGTGCTGGGATTACACTCATGAGCCCTGCACCTGCCCAGATTTAGCTTTTTTCTAGTTAAGATGCCTCTGACAGTTTTGCATTTTAAGTTCAAAGACTATGTTGAGTGAATTTTTCCATCAGTTGTAAAAAGTGCATCCATGTTTATTTCATTCCTATGGTTTCCAATTAATTTTCCCTTCTTCCTTTTTGGAAACACACAGGCTAGTGGGCTCTGTGTCAGCTTGCATTTTCAGAACCACAGCGCTGAACACTCTGCGCTCCAACTTCAAGTGGTGCAGAGGGACGGCCACCAGATGGCGCGCGTCCTCCACCAGTGCTGTGAGCGCGAGGGCCCTGCAGTGCCCATGGCCGCCAGCAGAGGACGCTCTGGAGCAAGGCGGCAAAACTGCCTAAGAGCCAACCTCCTCTAACAATCAGAAACCCGGCTTTACATAGGCTTACAACACCAGATAATGACATGTGAAAGCGTCTTGGGTTTAGTGTTCTAGAAATTACATGGGAAAGGGTCTCGGTTCATGGCATAGGTGTGGAGTGGGGGCTTGAACTCATTTAAGTTAAAACAACACCTTCTGGAAAGATTCCCCCACACTATGCCTGTGATCTATAAGGTGGTGCCCGGTCGGCCAGGCTTTACTTCTATTGAAATACAGTGTAGAAGTCAAGTGGGAGGTGACCTTAGATGCTTGGGTCTCCTTTCTCACTGGGTCACCTCCTCCCTGCACATGGCCACTTTCCCACCTGGGCTGCTTTCCAGTCTCATTCACAATTGCTCTTAGCAACTGTGGGAAGAGGACAGCTGTGGAGCCTCTCTCTTGTCCAAATTACTTTGCTGAGAGACCTGATAACTCATCTCACTGGACTGTGGATGGCCCTGGGAAAAATACCTCTGTCCCTGTATTTCGGACAAAGACTACGAGATGGTCAGGCACGGTGGCTCACACCTGTAATCCCAGCACTCTGGGAGACAGAGGAAGGTGGATCATGATGTCAGGAGTTCAAGACTAGCCTGGCCAAGATGGAGAAACCCCGTCTTTACTAAAAACACAAAAATTAGCTGGGCCTGGCAGTGGGCACCTATAATCCCAGCTATTTGGGAGACTGAGGCAGGAGATTGCTTGAATCTCGTGTCAGGTCTCCATATACAAACCTGGAGCCTAAAAGTCTGAAGTCCTGCTTGCCTCTTGATCCTCTCCCACCCTTCCCTGGGCCCCCTCCCCCGCACCCCATCCCCTCATTCACCCTTGTTTCTCAGTACCCAGTGGAGCTTCCCTGGACAAGCCCTTCAACCAATCCTGCCATTTCAACTGTTCTTATGAATGTGAATACCCGTCACCCATCCTGTCATCTTAACTGCTTTTCTGCCTCACTGCAGCAGACACTGTAACTGAACTTGTGGTCATGTACACTCCTTGCTGCTACAACCACTGTAACTGATCTTACTCTGTAACTTTTCACTGCCCACCCCAAACCTGTAAAACCAACTCCCACCCCACTGTCCTTTGCTAACACTGTTTTTGGCCATAGCCGACATGCACACAGGTGAATAAACAGCCACGTGGTTCCATAAGGAGATCAACCTACCAATCCAGGTCATCAGACCAGCCCCCACACACACCCACACCGCCAGCTGTTTTGGTAAGCAGTGTGTCTTTTTTTCTTTCCCATTATTTCATCTTTTCCTTTCCACTTCCTCCCCGTTTTGGTTGCATCATTTTTCCACTGCAAGCACAAGGAAAATCAGGTAAACCAGGTTCTTCTGTGAGGTTTGGGACCAGAAAAACCCTATGTAGGTCATGGATCCTGGGATTCAGGTTTCCCAGGGGCTTGGCTATCATGGAGACATTCACCCCAGTCACTCGCCCAAAAGGCTCAGGGCCAATATTGGTGGCAGGTAAAATAAAGGATGCTCTCTTTGCTCACCAATGATGAGGTTCAACCCAGGTTCACCAAGGAACGCCTGTTGAGCAGCTAGGTTGAGTGTTTATTCACCTTGTCTCTGCTGTCTTTCCCGAACCAAGGGCAATCGTCCATCCTCTATCCCTCCCTCCTCTCCGCTGGCCTGTGTTCTAAAGAACCTCAAACCTCTCCAACTGTCTCCTAACCTAAAACCCAAATGTCTCTGTAAACACTGCATTCTCTTTACAGGGCCACTGCATGGTCTCAATACAAGTTAAACAATGGCTCCAATTGGCCAAACATTGGCACCTGTCATCTCTATTTTATAAAATTAAGACAATTTCATCACAACATGGGAAAATGGTCTGAAATTCCCTACGTCCAGGCATTTTTTTTACACATCAATCCCTCCCTAATCTCTACTCCTTCTCTTGGCTTCCGTCTGCCCCTCCTTTCTCTGCGGGTTACCCAGAATCCTCCTTGTCCATCAACCTTCCAACTTTCCGTTTTCCCGCCTGTGAACTAGGCCCTCATCCAGGACCTAACCCCACCCCAGAATCTTCCTCCTATTTTTCTGCCCACAACCGTCCTCCTCATGCCCCTCCTGTCACCTCCCCACCTCCTACTTGGCCTTGCTTACAGTTAGTCCTGCCACTGCCTCCTGCACCCCTGCCCAACAATCCCCCTTCCAGAGGTGGCTGGAGCCAAAGGCATAATTAGGGTGATATTACTTCCCTTTATCTGACCTTTCCCAAATCGATCACTGGTTAGGCTCCTTTTCATCAGATCCTCCAATACATCACCCAGTCCTATAATGTCACATGGAGTGTCTTAAATGCCATCCTTATTTCCACTCTCACCCCTACAAAATGCTTAATATGCATTTTATCAACCAGTCAACCCCAACATTACAAAAAGGTGAAGAAATTAGAATATGGCCTTCAAACCACACCATGGAAATTAGGCAACCTTATCTTCAAGGTGTTCAATAACAGGGAGAAATCTGTCTGGCTACACATCTCAGAACTGCAGATTGTTCCTCTTCCGTAAGACAAACGCCAGCCATGCCACTGGCTCACAGAGACTTCAGAGCACCCACACTGCAGCACATCCAGCCGACCCCCTGGAACTTGCTTCATGTGTCAGAAACCTGGCCACTGGGCCCAGGAATGCCTGCAGCCTGGGACTTCTCCTGAGCCCTGTCCCGTCTGTGCAGGGGCCCCCACAGAAAGTCAACTGTCCAACTGAGGTCGCTGCTCCCAGAGCTCCTGAAGTTCCAACTTTCACCTTGGGGATAAAGACTGATGCTGCCCAACCATCTCTGAAGCCCACTGGACCTTCACAGATGCCAAACTTAGGGTAACTCTTATGTGGAGGGCAAATCTATCCCCTTCTTAATCAGCAGGGAGACATCCGCCCCATGCAACCTTGTTTTCAAGGACCTATCTCCTTGGCCGCCATGCTGTGGTGGGAATTAATGGCCAGGCCTCCAGGCCTCTCAAAACTGCCCCTGTCTGGTGTCAATCAGGCCAGGACTCCCTTCCACATTCTTTCCTGATCATCCCCACCAGTCCAGTTCCCCTGCTAGGCTGGGATATCTTAGGGAAATTGTCTGCCTCCTTGACTGTTCCTGGGCTACAGCCACACCTCATTGCTGCCCTCATCCCCAAACCCATACCTCCCTCAATAGCTCCCCTTACATCACCCAACCTTAAGCCTAGGGTGTAAAACACTACCTTCCAATATGTTGCTACAAGTCACTCACCACTCCTCATGCCCTTAGAACCTAACCACCCTTACCTTGCCCAGCCCCATACCCCATCCCACAACTTCCTTTAAAAGTAAAGGTTGTTATCACCTGTCTATTGAAACATGGCCTTTTAATTCACCCTCCTGCTTCTTTGGCATCTGTATTCAAAGGGGAATCACATATCCCATTCTGAAGCCCAAATTTCTTCCCGTTTGTTATAATCCTTCCCCAGCATACATGTGCTCCCCCTGCCAACCACATCCAGTAAATTTCCCAAACCCCAACCCCCTCCACCAAACAACAGCTTATCTCCTGCCTGGGTGTGGTTGCTTCTTCATCTCAGGAAACCAGGTTTTGCTATTCTAACTAAGGCATTGTATAAACTCACTAAAGAAAACTTATCCAACCCTATTAATCCTAAATCCTTTCCTCACTCCTCCTTTTGCTCCTTAAAAAACAGCTCTAAAAGCAGCTCTCTCCGTAGCTGTCCACAACCTGTCTTAACACTTTTTCATTCTATACTGCTAAAGTCCAGGGCTGTGCGGTCAGGATTCTCATATAGGAGCCAGGCCCACGACCTGCAGCCTTTTTATACAACTTAACCTCGCAACCCAGGGCAGGCCCTCATGACAACTTGCACAGCAGCAGCTGATGCCCTGATATGCTTAGAATCCCTCAAAATCACAGGCTCCACCCCACTTACCCTTTAGCTCTCACCGCCTCCAAAGTTTTGTCTTTACACCTCACACACTTACCTTCAGCCCTGGCCTTCTCCAGCTTTTAGCAGTTGCCCCTAATGCTTATACCACACCTTAAAAAGTCTGTTTTTATTATTTCCTAACTGTGCCCAAATTCACTGCACTCATTTACTTTTACGTGCCTTGCTTTTCTTTAAGTTACCGGTTTACACGTTCCCTCCAGGCAGTTACAGCTGACATTTCACTCTTCATCTGGCTCCCGTTCTCTGCTCAAACACAATCTTGTTAATGAAAGTGAGCGGTTGCTTGTAGATACTGAAAGCTTCCTCACACACCATGAAAACAAAAGCTCTCCCTCTACACAGTTACCGCAACAAGCCCTTGCTGGTTCCCTTGTCTTTCGGGTCCAAAGCTCCAGAAAAAAAAAAAAAAAAAAATGTGTTTTTATGTAAAGCAGCCTGGCCTCGTATATAATGTCATCAATAAATTAAGAGATCCCAAAAGTGCATGAATCAGGCAAATGATTACTCTGGACCTAGCTGGATGGGCTAGATGCTGTCTAACTGGAGTCACGGCTCCTCCCAATTCTTACTCCTTTAAACCCATCTTTCTTCTTCTCCTGTTTGGACCCTATATCTTCTGCTTAGTCTCCCAATTCATACAAAATCGCATTCAGGCGATTACAAGTCAGCAGATGCTCCTCTCCATGACCCACAGTACCGTGTGGTGCCCCTACATCCCGCAGCAGCTTAAGCATTCGTAAGGCAGAACATATTGTCCAGACCTTCCTTATTTGCACACCTGTCCTGTTCCCATTTCCATCCTGTCTCCCCAGCTCAATATATATAAATATATATAAAAACATTATATATATATATATATATATATATATATATATATATATATTATGTTCCCCCGCAGTCCCTTGTCAGGCACAAAGTAACCTTAAGAAACATCACCCTCAACCCCAAAACCCTGTGCTCACCACTTCTTCTCTAATTCTTTCTTGCTATAGATAGAAAGACAGGTATATCAGGTCTGCATATGCCAGCCTGAAGTCTTGCCTGCCTGGGCTGATCGTCTTCTACCCCCTACCCCACCTGCTCCACCATTGTCCCTGATCACCCAGCGGAGCTATCTAGACAAGCCCCTCATCCAACCCTGCCATCTCAATTATTCTTATGAAATGTGAATACCCCTCACCCATTCTGACATCTTAACAGCTCTTCTGCCTCACCCCAGCTGCCACTGTAACTGAACTTGGGGTCATGAACACTCCTTGCTCCTACCCACTACTGTAATTGATGTTACTCTGTGACTTTCCACTGCGTACCTCAAACTTGTAAAAACAACTCCCATCCCACTGCCCTTTGCCAAAGCCCTTTTTGCCCATAGCTGACCTGCACCCAGGTGAATAAACAGCCACATTGCCCACACAAAGCCTGTCTGGTGGGTGGCTCTCTTCATTCAAAGCATGAATTATCAACATCCGGGAGGCAGAAGTTGCAGTGAGCCGAGATCGCTCCACTGCACTCCAGCCTGGGCAACAGAATGAGATTCCATCTCAAAAATAAAAATAAAAGACAAAGGTTATGAGACTAGCGGAGGCTGTGAACAAGCACATGACCCAAGCTTTATCAGCAGTAGCTGAATTGGAACTACGTTCTCACACTCACATGGTGCCATGACTGCCTCCTGATTACAAGATCCAAAGTGTGGCTGGCACTTCCATTAACATGTACATATGTTTGTCTGCAATATAGCTATGAGCACTTTCATGCATCAAATTTTGCCAGGAGTCTCTCATATTATCTTTTATTATAGTCACAAAATTCTGTGCTCCTCAGTATTAATACTTGTCTTTTTATAGTTGAACACTGGGGATGCAAGTGATTTTCCACACAGCCAGCAGCTAAAATATTCCAAATGTGGTTTTCACCATGCATTGGGATTTACTCAGGGTGGCTGGCAAAATAGGAGGGAAATATTAGTGAAGGTTAGAAATTTATAGCCTTATACGTTTTGGAAGACCAAAAGGTTTTAACGGCATGGGCTAGAGGCAACTAGTTCTTTACATTAAAATTTTAAGTCATAGGGTGAAAGACAGGGACAATCAAGCTTCCCCAGTGACCTGTTTACCCACATCCCTTTGTCTCTATTCTACTTGTTCACTCATGTAAACCCTATGCTGAACAGCCCTCTCAGCAGGAGGTCAAAGGGGAGTGACACATGAAGGGTGTTTTCTCTGGGCCCCAAACCAAAAGTTTTATTATTCACTCTCAAACCCATGTTAACTATCCACAAGTATGTTAACTTAAAGCCTCTGTTATTCAATCTATACCAAATAAATGTAAGAAGGTACAGGGAGTCATAGCTGAGCTTGCTAAAACCACCCTCTAAAAGTAGTTACAAACATCCCCACTCATTCAAAATCACTGTACTGTTTGTGAGTGCATTCATTCATTTGTGCCTAAGTCGGGGTCTGCAAAACAAACCTCCACAGGTGGTGTGACTGTTTTGTTGTTTGAATAGTGTTGCATGACATGAACATGCATCTCTCCCAGCTGCAGTCCCACGTGAGAGGCAGCCGGGCTAACAGTACCGCCGGGAGCAAGTCTCAAAAGAGAAGAAAACACTGACAGGATGTGACATTCCGAAGTGCGAGTACCCTTCAGGAACTAAAGTTTCTGAAGGAGGCAGTTTGTGTCTCCATCTCCATGGGGTCCAGAAATTTGCTGCACAGCAGGAGGTGACAAGTAGCCACTGGATTATTGAGTGACATTAACAGTGGATGTGTACCTGCTCTAAGCTTCAGGATTCACACCCTCTCTGGTTGTCTTTTTTTTTTTTTTTTTTTTTTTTTTTTTTTTTTTTTTTTTTTGAGATGGAGTCTTGCTTTGTTGCCCAGGCTGAAGTGCAGTGGTGCAATCTCAGCTCACTGCAAACTCCAGCACCGGGGTTCAAATGATTCTCCTGCCTCAGCCCCTCGAGTAGCTGGGATTACAGGGACTTGCTATTGCACCAACTAATTTTTGTATTTTTGTTAAAGATGGAGTTTCACCATGTTGGCCAGGCTAGTGAACTCCTGACCTCGTGACCTGCCCGCCTCAGCCTCCCAAAGTGCTAAGATTACAGATCTGAGCCACCATGTCCAACCTTTTTTTCTTTGTTAGAAATGGAGTCTTGCTCTGTCACCCAGGCTGGAGTGCAGTGGCACAATCTCAGCTCAATGCTGCAAACTCTGCCTCCTGGGTTGAAGAGATTCTCCTGACTCAGCCTCCTAAGTAGCTGGTACTACATGTGTCACTTCTCCTGGCTAATTTTTGTACTTTTAATAGAGACTGGGTTTCATCATGTTGGCCCACCTGGTCTCGAACTCCTGACCTCAGGGGATTCACCTGCCTCAGCCTCCCAAAGTTCTGAGATTACGGGCGTGAGCTAACATGCCCAGCCCTTCCCTGCATCTCAATATCCACAAATATTATAAATCACGTGCTTAACTGTCTAGGATTTTCAACTATTTGTCCAATGTCTAGACAAAAGTGCTTTCAAATATTTGTAATAGGTCAAGATGTCGACTAGGATGCTTTATCAATTAATTGATTGATTACACTAAGGAAAACACACAAACCCCTCCAAATCATAGAATTGCTTTTCCCATTAGATACCTCCACTGCTGTACGTATTTCCCATTAGATACCTCCACTGCTGTGACAAAACGTCCCTCATGTTCTGTTTTGGATTCCCTTTGGTGTGGCCTATGGTGTGACCCTGTACTCAGGAGCCCCTGAAGGATGGCAGTGCACCTGCTGCTGTGGCTGCATTGCCTGTACACATGGGGTTTCCAGCCAGACAGGTGAGCACCTGCAGTGACAGCCTTCCATCCACACCTGTCATCCTTCCTACCCTGACTCCAGGTGAGGGCAGAGGGCTGCAGAATTAAAGGTAAGTCTTTTTTTTATTTTTTTCCTTTGAGATGAAGTTTAGCTCCTGTCACTCAGGTGGGAGTACAATGGCGTGACCTCAGCTCACCTCAACCTCCACATCTCAGATTCAAGTGATTCTCCTGCCTCACCCTTCTGAGTAGCTGGGATCACAGGAATGTACCACCATGCCCAGTTAATTATATATATATATATTTAGCAGAGAAGGGGTTTCTCCCCATTGTTCAGGCTGGGATTACAGGTGTGAGTCACTGCATCCAGCCGCAGGTAAGTCTTCTTTACTCAGTCATCTATTCACTCACTTGGCTAATTTATTCATAAATTCCATTGATGTAACTTAGTAATTCCAAATAACCTAAACTTCCGCCTGTCATGCAATGCCCTCACCACACACCTTGCCTGGCCAGATAATTCTTCCCAAGGATTTCCCATCCCTGTAATGCCATTAAAATGTCTAAACTAGGCCACCTGCTTATAAAACAGCAAGTCAGAGTAAAAACAAAACTGGACTTAGATCCAACAAATCGCAACTGTCACAAAAGAGGCTCAGCTGGGTGCAGTGGCTCATGCATGTAATCCTAGCAGTTTGGGAGGCTGAGGTGGGTGGATCACTTGATGTCAGGAGTTTGAAACCACTCTGACCAACATGGTGAAACCCCGTCTCTATAAAAATACAAAAAACCTTAGCTGGGCATGGTGGCAGTTGCCTGTAATCTCAACTATTTGGGAGGCTGAGGCTTGAACCAAGGAGAATTACTTGAACCCAAAGGGCAGAGGCTGCAGTAAGCTGAGGTCGTGCCACTGCACTCCAGCCTGGGCGAGAAGAGTGCAACCCTTTCTCAAAACAAACAAAGAACAACAACGAAACAAGCTAACAAAATGCTGCAGCAGGGAGTGACTTGAGAAGTCATTTCTGAGACAGGAGATGAAACCTGGGAGCTGCCCAGCTCCTGAAAATATGCAGCAGAAGAACTAAGATTCTCTACACAGCAGGAAAATGTGCCTCTCACTGTTGAGGAGACTGGGGGTGGATAATGAGGCTTGGGGCTAAGAAGCCTCGGGAAAAGGTCCACACTGCACCACTGAGCCAGCATGGGGGCTCATACGCCCCCCAAATCCCCACACCCAATGTTGTCCAGAAGGCTGCAGGCCACACAACTGCCAGGTGAGGTTGAGGAAAGCTGCCTTCTCTCATCCCTTTCCAGCAACTAACGTAAAAAATGTAAATAATGTTATTGAAATTAGAATTATTTTGTTGTTTCAATTCAAACAGATATTCAGTTGAGGAATAAATAGGCAGATGTAGTGGCTCACACCTGTAATTCCAGCTCTTTGGGAGGCTGAGGAGGGTGGATCACCTGAGGTCAGGAGTTCAAGACCAGCCTGTCCAACATAGTAAAATGGCATCTCTACTAAAAAACAAAAAATAGTTGGGTGTGGTGGAGGGCACATGTAATCCCAGTTACTTAGGAGGCTGATGCAGGAGAATTGCTTGAACTCAGGAGGCAGATGTTACAGTGAGCCAAGATCACACCACTGCACTCTGTGCTGGGCAACAGGGCAAGACGCCTCAAAAAAAGAAAAAAGAAAGAAAAAAGAAAAAGAAAATGAAGAAATATTGCCTCACTAAAAGTAAAGGTAATGAGATTTTGAACTTAGGAACATTTTCTTGGGCGCAATTTTTCTTTTTTGATTAATAATTTTCAAAAGGCAGTTCAGAGAGTGGCATAATGATACCCACATACACAAAACAGATTTAAGAGTTACTAATCTGTTGCCATGTCTGCTTCATGTTTTTATATTATGAAATATTGTAATTTGCAGATCTCACAAAATTTTACTCCTAAATGCTTGAGTATGCACCTATAAAAAAAGGTAAGCATTAAAGTGGGGTGTGGTGGTGGGTGCCTCTAGTCCCAGCTACTCAGGAGGCTGAGGCAGGAGCACCACCTGAGCCTGGGAGGTCGAGGCTGCAGTGAGCAGTAATTGTACCACTGCACTCCAGCCTGGGCAACGGAATGAGACCCTGTGTCTTAAAAAAACTAAGTAGGTATGGTTTTCTACAAAACCAGAATAACATATGGTAGCTGACATGTTAAAAAAAAAAAAAAAGAAAGAAAAAAAAAACTGCATATCATTAAATACTCAGGAGGAGTTTTCTTTTTTTTTTTTCTTTTTTGAGACTAATCTCACTCTGTAGCCAGCCAGGCAAGAGAGTAGTGGCACAATCTCAGCTCACTTCAACCTCTGCTCTCTGGATTTGAGTGATTCTCCTGCCTCAGCCTCCTGAATAGCTGGGATTACAGGCAACCACCACCATTCCCAGTTAAGTTTTGCATTTTTAGTAGAGATGGGGTTTCATCATGTTGGCCAGGATGGTCTCGATCTCCTGACCTTGTGATCCACCCACCTCAGCCTCCCAATGTGCTAGGACTACAGGTGTGAGCAACTGTGCCCGTCCAGGAGGAGGTCTTCAAAAACCAATAAATCTCAGAAGGTGGGAGAAATGCCAGGCCAAAAGGTCACAGCCATGGGAAATGATATTTACTTGGCTAAGAATCTGAGTTTCCTGTGAGGAAACAACAGAAGAAAATATCCTCCTTGTACGAGAGAAAATACTATTTTTTTTCCACAAAATAAGGCTGTGGGCAGTGCAAACACAAAATTATGCATGAGAGCTTCCCCAGAGCTCCGTGTGGGTGGAGAAATGTGTCCTAACTGCCACCCTGCCTGCCATCTTGGTACTGGGAGCCTGTGAGAATTTCTGAGCCTGACACCCTGCGCCCCAGCTTTTCTCAGCAGATGCAGAGCAGTGTGTGCATAGCCAAGCTGGGCAGCACCCAAACAGCGAGACAGGACACTGCCTCCCCAACTGGGCCCTCCTGACTCCTGAGCACCCTCTGGGGATGGCTCTGGTCAGTGCAGCCCTTTCTTTCTCTGCTCTCACAGCTGTGAGGTGCACATGCATTTTCTGAAGCCCTGAGACTTCCCCAGTCAAGGCCAGCTGTTGGACTCAGCCACATCCTCTTCCTCACTCCAAACTTCCTCCACTCCTCAGTCTTCACCACTCATCCTAACATGGCCACCTGCCTCCAGCAGTCAACACCAGAGTCCCGTGCACTGCAGCTGCTGCCACAGACTCATGCTCAACTCTCACTGTGGTCCTGGCTTTCAAGGCCATTGCTTCTGGGAGGAGACGGAAGTGTAGGCTGCTGTCAGGATACCTGGGTCATTTCCATTTACTCCTGATGCAGTGACTCTGCCTGTGGAATCTGGCTGGGAACCTCTCTCCCACCCACGGCCAGAGACTCACATTCTGAGCCCAGACACAGCCTCCTCAGTCCTCAGGCATCACTGCCTGCTGCGGCACCCTAGGATACCTGGGAGGCTTCAGTGTGACTTTCCTGGCCAGGATCCCGTCTGACATGTACATTCAGGCAAGTCCCCGATGTTCAGCTGGTGTTCTGCAGGGTCTGGGTCACCTTCCTTCCCAACTGCCAAGGGCAGGTCTCCATCATGGCCCCTTGGGTGGGGTTCCTGGTCTGCACTTTTGCTCCCCAGGGCTACCCCACTCTTCCTGAAGGCTAAGGCCTAATAGGAACACCCTGCAGGGTGAGGGAATAAGAGAGATTTCAGGTGCAAACAAAACATCAGCAGACACTTAAGTTACGACCTGTACAAAAGACAAATGTACCCTTTACCCTCCTATTGAAAAAGTAAGCTCTGTGTCTTCTGCCATCACTTCAGGGAAACCAGCCCCTGAATTACTCATTTCAGAAGTGTGGCCCCCAGGTGCACAGGGTGGACATGAGCAGAGGGGAGATGTGTGTGCTGACTCATCTGACCCTTGACCCCAGCGCCATGCAGTGAGAAACACAAGGGGATGGCTTGGTTGCTGTCCTCCACCGTCACAGCGGGTGAGTCTGCCTGATGCCTGAGCTCTGTGGACCCCTCTGACGGGGGTAAGACCATCACAGAATGGCCATAAGGAACAGAGGCTCTGAGATCACTCATCAAACCAATGCCCTAGACCCAGGGAAAGAACTGGGTTGGGAAGAGGGGTCTGAGGGGATAAATGGGAAGAAGCGAGGGGCCCCCAGAAAGTATTGGGGTTGAGGGAAGGGGTCCTTGAAAGGAAGGGTGAAAGGAGGGGTTCCATGAATGGACTGGGGTTGGGACAAGAGGTCCCAGGGTAAGATGTGGGGGGGAAGGGAGGGGTCCCAGGGAAGGACTGTGGTTGGGGGAAGTAGTCTCAGCAGAGAAATGGGGGAAGGAGGGGTCCCAAGGATGAACTGCGGTTGGGAAAAAGAGTCCCAGGGGAGGAATGGGGGGAAGGAAGGGGACCTCAGAAAGGATACGGGTTGGGGGAAGAGGTCCCAGGGAGAAGTGGGGAGAAGGGAGGGGTTCAGGCAAGAACTGGGGTCGGGGGAAAGGGTCCCAGGGGAGAATGTGGGTGGGGGGAGGGAGGGGTCCAGGAATGGCCTAGGGTTGGAGGATCCCAGAGGATAAATGAGGGAAAAAAGGGGTCCCAGGGAAGGACTTGGGTTGGGGAGAAGGGGTCCCAGAGGAGAATTGTGGGGAAGAAGGGTCCCACGTACGGACTCAGTTTGGGGGAAGGGATCCCAGGGGAGGATGCAGAGGGGGAGGGAAGGGGCCTGGGATGGACTGGGGTTGGGGGGTCTTAGAGGAGAAATTGGAGGGAAAATTGGTCCCAGGGAAGAACTGGGGTTAGAGGAAGGGTTCTCAGGGAAGAAATGGAGGAAGAGGGGTCCAGGGATGGACTGGTGTTGGGGAAGGGTTCCCAGGAAGGAATAAGGGGAAGGAGCAATCCTAGGGAAGGAGGGGTCCAGAGATGGACTGGGGTTGGGGGAAGGGGTCCCAGGGGAGGATCTTGGGGGGAAGGAGGGGTCCAGGGAAGGATTGGAGTTTGGGGTAGCGGTCGCAGGGGAGAAACCGGGGGAAGGAGGGGTCTCGGGGAGGACCAGGGTTGGAGATACGGGTCACAGGGGAGGACTCCATGGGGCAAGAATGTGCAGGGTAGGACCAGGGTTGGGCAGGGAGTGGTCTCTGGACAGCACAGGGGGTGAGTCAGGGTCAGAAGATCACAGCGAGGCCAGCCACCAGCGCCCCCTGCAGAAGGCCAGCAAGGACATCACTCCAGTGGGGGTGTAGCCCACATAGAGGGCAAAGGCCACCAGGAAGAACCGCGTCCACTTCCAGCAGAGCCGTGCCTGCACATAGAGCTGGGAAGGGAGAGGGCGCCTCAGCCTGTGCCCTGTCAGGCCCTCCCACGCCCACTGCGCAGATGTCGGCTCCCAGGCCCAGGACACGAAACCGGCCCACCCAAGGCCTCTTATTTTTATAAGCAAGTCAATGAGTGCCCCCATAACCACCAGAACCCATTTTACAGCTGCAAAAACCGAGGTCCAGGGAAGGGAGTGACTTGACGTGTGAGGCCCGGAAAAATGGATTCACCGCCAGGAACACCACGCAATACATCACAAAGGAGGCATGTCCTGAGTAGAAAGACTATCTGGGGAAGGAGAGGCAGCAGGTTGGAGGGTTGTCAGCTCAGTCAGCATCTTCCAACTTCCCCTTGCCCCTGCTCCTCCTGCAGAAAGGAGAGTTTAACACGGGAGCTGCCAACATTACAGGCCACCAAACCCCAGGAGCAGAGGCTGCTCCCTCTGTCCTTTCCAGTTATCTGATGATGGAATCAGAGTATCCAATTGGGGCTGTGGCATGAGATGCCTCACCTGTGAAGACTCTGAGGCCTGAACCCAACACCCAGGGCAGCAGACAGCAGTGTCCAGCAAGCAGGCAACACCAGTTTCGTTTTCACTGCGTTTCTTCTCAGAATTTTCTCCCATCTGTGAAACTGATGGAAGATTTGTTTTTACATAAATTTGAGGTCCCGTGAAGGACATGAATGAAACACAGAACATAGGAAGCAACAAAAACTGGCAAAAAAAAAAAAAAAAAAGTCACAATCAACATTTTTGGACTTAATCAAAAGGTTGCAGGAATCAGAGGAACACTTGTTTAACAGAATCCAGTTGAGGCTGGGTGCAGTGGTTCACACCTGTAATCCCTGCACTTTGAGGGGCCAAGGCAGGCGAATCACAAGGTCAGGAGATTGAGACCAGCCTGACCAACATGGTGAAACCTTGTCCCTACTAAAAATACAAAAATTTAGCCAGGTGTGGTGCCACATGCCTATAATTCCAGCTACTCGGAAGGCTGAGACAGGAGAATCACTTGAAAACCTGTGAGGTGGAGGTTGCAGTGAGCCAAGACCATGCCACTGCCTGGGTGACAGACCGAGACTTCATCTAAAAGAGAAAAAAAAGATAATCCAGTTGTATCTCAGAACAGCTTTGTGGCATTTAATTCATCCTGGTCCCTCTCCCACTGTCTAGACTGTGGTGGCCTGAGGATAACAGACCACACACCCAGCACAGGTTCCAAGATGTTGCCTCATTTGCAACTGCAAACTGGGGTATGCCTTCGACGGCTGATCTTGGTCTCACCTGACTGGACATTCTCCCAGTGCTGAGGTGGTACCTGGAGGACATTTGTAGGAAACATTTACAACAAATTTGTGGCCTGGGGCCACAAGAGAAGATGAGGCAAAAAATAAATGAGCCAAACAGGAGTTCAAAACCAGCCTGGCCAACATGGCAAAACCCTGTCTCTACTAAAAGTACAAAACTTGTCCAGGTGTGGTGGCATTTGCTTGTGATCCCAGCACTCAGAAGACTAAAGCAGGAGAAGTGTTTAAACCCAGGAGACAGAGGTCACAGACAGCAAAGATCGCACCACTGCACTCCAGCCTGCGTAACAGAGTGAGACTCCGTCTCAAAAAAAAAAAAAAAAAAAAAAAGAAAGAAAAGAAAAAGAAAAAGAAAAAAGAAAATAGGTCAGTTAAGTTTATTCAGTTGGGCCAGGCACAGTGGCTTACATCTATAATCCCAGCACTTAGGGAGGCTAGGGTGGGTGGGTCATCTGAGATCAAGAGTTCAAGACCAGCCTGGCCAACACAACGAAACCCCATCTCTACTAAAAATACAAAAAAAAAAAAAAAAAAAAAAGAGCAGGTTGTAGTGGTACATGCCCATAGTCCCAGCTCCTTGGGAGGCTGAGGCAGGAGAATCACTTGAACCCAGGAAGCAGAGGTTGCACTGAGCCAAGATCATGCCACTGTGCACTACACTCCAGCCTGAGTAACAGGGTGAGATTCTGTCTCAAAAAATGAAATAAATAAAAATAATAAAAATGAAAATACAAAAATCAGTCAGGTGTGGTGGTACACACCTGTAATTCCAGCTACTGGGGAGGCTGACAGAGGAGAATTGCTTGAACTCAGGAAGTGGAGGTTGCAGTGAGCCGAGATCAAACCACTGCACTCCAGCCTGGGCAAAGAAGCCAGACTCTGTCTCAGAAAAAAAAAAAGAGAGAAAAAGATTATTTAGCCTGAATGGGCTCAGGGGCTCACATCTGTAATCCCAGAATTTTGGGAGACCAAGTTGGAAGGATTGCTTGAGCCCAGGCATTCTAGACCAGACTAGGAAACAGGATGAAACCCTATTTCTAAAAATAATTTTTTAAAAATGTAAAAACAGCTAGATGTGGTAATGTATGCCTGTAGTCCCAGCTACTTGGAAGGCAGAGATGGTTTGAGTCCAGAAGTTCAAGTCTGGGCAAGATAGCAAGACCCTCATCACTAAAAGAAAAAAAAGTAAAGGCAAAAAAGTAAAAAAAAAAAAAAAAAAAAAAAAATTAAAAAGACAGTGACAAGGAACTGAAAAAGGAAGACATAACCTAGGCAACCCTAAAGAAAATGACAGAGGGCTTTCCTTATCAGTAATTACACTGACTATAAATAGATTAAACACTCCAACTGAAAGTCAGAGATTCATTAAATGCCTTAATTCAATAAAAAGATTAACATATGCTAGAAAAAATAAAATAAAGTCAGAAATCTGGCTGGGCGTGCTGGCATACACTTGTAATCACAGCAGTTTGGGAGGCCACAGAGGGTGGATTGCTTGAACTGAGGAGTTCAAAAGCAGCCTGGGCAACATGGCAAAACCCTGTTTAAAAATAATAATAATAATAATAATAATAATAATAATAATAATAAACAGTAGCTGAATGTGGTGACCAGTCCTAGCCACTCGGGAAGCTGAGGCTGGAAGATGGCTTGGCCTGGGAGTCCAAGGCTGCAGTGAGCTGAGATCACCGTCCTCCACCCTGGGCAACAAAGTGAGCCTCTGTCTCAAAATATATCAGATACTGGACAATACATAAAAAACACGGCCGAATTTTATGCTAGGCATAAGATACTTACTTAAGAGTCAGAGACATAAATAGGTTGAAAGTACAAGATTGGAAAAAGAAAATATTCCATGCAAACAGTAACGAAAAGAGAGCCAGAATAGTTATATTAATATCAGACAAAATGGACATCAAGACAAAATTTGTTGAGACAAAACTCATATGTATCATTCTATGATGATGAAAGGGTCAGTCTATCAAAAAGATATAGCAATTATAAAGGTAAATGTAGTAAACCACAGAACTCCAAAATACATAAAGTAAAAAAGGACAGAATGTTACAACATGAACTTCCAAAACACAAGAATACACTGTGTTCAATCAGTAAAAACATACAAAAATAATTTTGTTTTTTATTCTATTCACTTATCCTCTTTTTACTTTTTTCCAGTTTTTTTCTATCGTTTTGAGCAAAACAACAACAAAATTATAGATACATATGTATACATATATTTTTTTTTTTTTTTTTTTTTTTTTTTTTTGAGAGAGAGTCTCGTGTCTCCGAGGCTGGAGCACAGTCAACTCACTGCTTTTTTTCTTTTTCTGATTTATTTATTTATTTATTTTTGAGACGGAGTTTCACTCTTCTTGCCGACTGCAGAGTAATGGTGTCACTTGGTTCACTGCAGCCTCCGCCTCCTGAGTTCCAGCAATTCTCCTGCCTCAGCCTCCTGACTAGCTGGGATGACAGGCATTGGTCACCAGTCAGGGCTAATTTTTGTGTTTTTAGTAGAGATGGGATTTCTCCATGTTGATCAGGTTGGTCTTGAACTCCTGGCCTCATGTGATCTGCCACATTGGCCTCCCAAAGTGCTAGGATTACAAGTGTGAACCACCACGTCTGGACAATTTTTTTTTTTTTTTTTTTTTTTTTTTTTTCTAAGTCAGAATCTCACTCTCTCACTCAGACTGGAGTGCAATGACACCATCTTGGCTCACTGTGGTCTCTGCCTCCCAGGTTCAACCAATTCTCTGCCTCGGCCTACTGAGCATCTGGTATTATAGGCATGCATCACTACACCCAGCAAATTTTTATATTTTAAGTAGAGATGGGTTTCACCATATTGGCTGGGCTGGTCTCGAACTCCTGACCTCAGGTGATCTGTCCGTCTCAGCCCCCAAAAATAGTGGAATTACAGGGGCGAGCCATCTTGCACAGGCCCCCAAATTTTTTTTGATTAGAAAAAGAATCCAGGGGCCGGGTGCGGTGGCTCAAGCCTGTAATCCCAGCACTTTGGGAGGCCAAGGCGGGTGGATCATGAGGTCAAGAGATCGAGACCATCCTGGTCAACATGGTGAAACCCCGTCTCTACTAAAAATACTAAAAATTAGCTGGGCATGGTGGCATGTGCCTGTAATCCCAGCTACTCGGGAAGCTGAGGTAGGAGAATTGCCTGAACCCAGGAGGCGAAGGTTGCGGTGAGCTGAGATCGCGCCATTGCACTCCAGCCTGGGTAACAAGAGCGAAACTCTGTCTCAAAAAAAAAAAAAAAAAAAAAAAAAAAAAAAAAAAAAAAAAAAAAAAAAGAATCCTGGCACAGTGGGTCATGCCTCTAATCCCAGCATTTTGGGAGGCCAAGGTGGGTGGATCACCTGAGGTTAGTAGTTTGAGGCCAGCCTGTCCAGCATGGAGAAACCCCATCTCTAGTAAAAAATACAGAATCAGCCAGGGGTATTGGTGGGTGCCTGTAGTCCCAGCTACTCAGGAGCAAGAGGCAGGAGGATGCTTGAACCTATGAGGCAGAAGTTGTGGTGAGCCAAGATCATACCATTGCTCTACAGTCTGGGCAAGAAGAGTGAAACTCTGTCTCAAAAATAAATAAATAAATAAATTAGAAAAGAAAAAGAGAAGGCAGACATCAAAGACCACATAGTGTATGATTCCATTTATATGAAACATTGAGAACACGCAAATCTACAGACAGAAAATAGGATAGTGGCGGTTGCCAGGGGCCGGGGGAAGAGTGACAGCCAATGGGTACAAAGGTTGTTTCCTTTCGTTTCCTTATTTTTATTTATTTATTTATTTATTTATTTATTTATTTTTGAGACAGGGTCTCACTCTGTCACCCAGCCTGTGGTAGACACATTCTTGGCTCACTGAAACCTCCACCTCCTGAGTTCAAGTGATGCTCCCGCCTCAGCTTCCAAGTAGCTGGGATTGCAGGTGCCCACCACCAGGCCTGGCTTTTTTTTTTTTTTTTTTTTTTCTTTGAGATGGAGTTTCACTCTTGTTGCAAAGGCTGGACTGCAATGACAGAATCTCAGCTCACCACAACCTCTGCCTCCCGAGGTCAAACGATTCTCCTGCCTCAGTCTCCCAAGTGGCTGGGATTACAAGCGTGTGCCACCATGCCTGGTTCATTTGGTATTTTTAGTAGAGATAGGATTTCTGTATGTTGGCCAGGCTGGTCTAGAACTCCCAACTTCCGGTGATCCACCTGCCTCATCCTCACAAAGTGTGGGGATTATAGGCGTGAGCCACCTAGCCCGGCCTAATTCTTTGATCTGTCATAAAGATGGGGTTTTGCCATGTTACCCATGCTGCAGGGTTTACTCCTGATGAGAGGAAAATATTCTGGAATTAGGTAGAGGAGATGGCTGTACAGCATTGTGAATGTTCTAAAAATGAACCGTACACATTAAAATCGAAGAAACAGTGACTTTTATCTTATACAAATTTTATTTTGATTTTTTCTTTCTTTTTTTCTTTTTTTATTTTTTTGGTCTGACAGTATCCTAGGCTAGTCAGTCAATATTTCGATTTTTAAAAAAGTACAACGATGTGTTGAAACGTTTAAAGACCTATCAGTAGAGATGAAGACAGCGCAGAAGAAGGCAAGCTGA
The DNA here is from genome assembly GCF_048565385.1 of Saimiri boliviensis. NCBI lineage: Eukaryota > Metazoa > Chordata > Mammalia > Primates > Cebidae > Saimiri > Saimiri boliviensis. The sequence continues at coordinate 10,210,171 of NC_133471.1, read as the reverse complement.
GACTTGGAGAGACAGAGCATGCTCCCCGTGACCTCCTGCTGTCTGCGGGGTGCCTGGAGCCCTGAGGCCCCGCTCCTCCCTGACCACCTGCCTGCTGGATCCTCACCATCTGGCTTCTGTGGCTTCTTCAGCTCCCACTGCCCCCAGAGTGAAGGCTGCTCATCCTCAATCACCTGACCTCAGTGACATCAGCAGCGTTTCCCCAGCACACCTTCTCCAGCCGCCCATAGACCTAGCAGTTGAACCTGCTCCACTCAGGGTCACAGATGGCGAGGAAGTTGGGGTGCAGGTGGATGATCATGTACTTGGCCAAGTCCATCAGAAACTGGCTCATGGCTGCCCTGAACAGGAAGGTCCCCAACACCTTGTACACGGCAACCACGTAGTTGAAGTTGGAGCGAGAATAGAGCCGGTCTGTGTGCACCAGGTAGGCTTCTTCCACTGAGACCTGGGCGTGGGGCAGCTACAGCGACTAGCGGGGGTGCCGGTCAGCCTATGAGCCCTTACTGGGCCTCAGTCCTCCCCATGGGCCTCCCCAAGGCGGCTGCAGAGCTGGGGACTCTAAAGGTGCCCTAGCTGGGCTCAGTGGCTCACGCCTGCCATCCCAGCACTTTGGGAGGCTGAGGTGGGGGGATCACCTGAGGTAGGGCATTCAAGATCAGCCTGACCAACATGGTGAAACCCGTCTCTACTAAAAATACAAAACTAGCTAGGTGTGATGGCACATGCCTGTAGTCCCAGGTACTGGGGAGACTGAGGCAAGAGAATCACTTGAACCCAGGAGGTGGAGGATACAGTGAGCGGAGAATCTGCCATTGGACTACAGCCTGGGCAACAAGAGCAAAACTGCATCTCAAAAATGAAAAGGAGATTCCTATTACCCATAAGTACCATTCAGGGCAAGGCTGTGTCCCCCAGCCCCCCACAGAGTTCCAGGCCCCCCCATCAGGAACCCAGAGTTAGGCTGTACCCCATCCTGCCCCCTTCCCTGTCCCTCTGAACCCCTCCTGCTTTACAAGGATGACAGTGGCCATGATGGTGACCTCGGCCATGAGCCCATGTGTGATGGGGTCCAGCCGGTAGGGGTACAGGATAGTGTCATCCCTGAAGTAAAATCCTTGCTTATACGGGGCATTCACCAGCGACAGGACAGCGAAGGGCAGGGAGGCTGGAGGGGGAGAAGGGCATGGGATCTGTGACGTTCTCCAACGAGCTGGGCTGTGGGGCCCCCACACATGCTTTGCCTCGAGGCCTCCAACCCAGAGCAAGGAAGACCTTTTCTCACAGCACGTTAAGAGGCCCAAGTGTCACCCCTTTCCCATTGCCCTCAGATGAGCACAAACTCCCCAGACCTCTCCCCCTCACACCTTCCCCTCTGCTCCTTGAACAAAGGGGGCAAACACTCACCTCAGGGCCTTTGCACAGGCACTTCTCTCGCCCAAAATATCATACTTTTATTTTTAAAAGTAGAGACAGGGGTCTCATGCTGACCAGGCCAGTCACAAAGTTCCAGGCTGGAGTGACCTCCCAGCCTCAGCCTCCCAAAGTGCCGAGACTACAGGTGTGAGACAAGGTTCTGGGCAGCAAAATGACTCTCAATTCCGCTGTTTCATCTTCCCTCCCGGTTGTCCATGCTGGCGTCCCTCTCACAAAATGAAAGCTCTGTTTAGCCAGGCATGGTGGCACGTAGCTGTAATCCAGCTACCCTGGAGGCTGAGGCAGGGGAATCGCTTGAAACTGGAAAATGGAAGTTGCACTGAGCCGGGATCATGCCACTGCACTCCAGCCTGGTGAAACAGTGAGACTCTGTCTCAATTTATAAAGAGAAAATAAATTTAAAAATAAATAAAAATAAAAGGGAAGGTCTGCTCTCTTTCCCTCTTGTCCCATTTGAAATTATGCAGTCACCTGTGGGACACTGGACTTAATCTTCCCCCCTCCACCCGCCAGCACCAGAAGGGGTCTATCGTGTTTAGAACAGAGACCCTGGGGACTGCTCAGAGCCTGGCCATGACAGATGTTTAATAAATATATGTTAAACCAGGCGGGATTTATTTCAACATAAGAGCTGCGCAGAGAAGTCAGGAAAGCCCCAAAGCAGGGGAACAGCAGAGGTGCCTTCATGCTTGCTCCTACCCCTCACTGACTCTCATGCCAGGGCACATGCCAGCCACACAGTGACTCAGGGATAAAAGGCACATTTTCCTGAATTCCACACTTACAGATGTCACACGGCACTGGGGCTCCGGGGGCCTTGTTGAGCCGAGCGGTCAGGGAAGCAGGAGTCAGCTACATGAGAGCAGGGGAGGGGGCCGCACCCTTTTCCACGAGGCAGGTGCACAGCAAAAGCGTGGGTGTCTATCCCAGAGAGAAAAGAAGGCAGGGCATCCGTTGGCACAGCAGGGCAAGGACAAAAAATTGTGGCTCTTCTGAATTCTGAGAGTCTGATGAGGGGCAGGGAGCCTCACACTCCTCCCTGCATGCCAGCTGCAAGGGTCCTAGGACAAGGCACACCTTCGATGCTGGCTGAGTCTGAGGAAATAAAGCAGTGAAGACAGAAGAAGTCTGCCTCACAAGGCAGAAAAATTGGAGGGAATGCAGAACAGAACCGGCAGTGCAGGGGTCCAGAGCCGGGACAGTGCCTGGAGAGGTGAGCGCTAGGGCAGAGGGGGCTGCCATGTAAGAGCCCTACTTCTGCTGGGGCGCAGGGGCAGCTGGCACCTCTGTGAATGAGGGCAGAGACCAGAGAGGAGGCTCCTGCAATTGCCGCGAGGTGGAAGGTCAGGGTCACAGGACTTCAGCAGCTCCCCAAGGCTCTCAGCAGGTGGAGGCTCACATCGGTTGGCCTCCGTTTCTGACCTCCCTGCCCCAGTAACTCCAGCTAGAGACTCAGACATCCCCATGACAACAGACCCCGGGCTTCCCTCTGCCTGGAAAGCTCGCCCTGGGGTCCCCAGACCAGGCACCTTCTCTTCATTTGACCCCCAGGGGCCTTTCCGCCCTCACAATGCCCCTACAGCCTGGTCTAGAACCTGTGAACTGCACTGTGACAGGCCAGAGCTTCCAGATGGAGGTGCCCTCGGCCTGGCCACCACCCCTGGCACACAGCAGCCACACCCAACCCCACCTTGGCGGCACCTCCCTGCTGTGTGGCCTCCAGCAGGTGACTCCATGAGGCTGCACCTCCCTCACAGGCCGTTTAAGGGAACCTGCATGCTGCTGAGTACCTGGCAGCCAGAAAGTGCCACATACATGTTTAAGTAACTGACAGCACAGCTGCTCAGGACATGGCACCCAGCGCTGGCGGACATCCCACAGAGACCTGGTGCTGTCCCCTGGACACCACTAATGAGGGTCTACTTCGGAGGTCAGAGGGCTTAGTCAGAGAACCAGGAAAGATGCTGAGCAGGAGCGCACCCCTGCCCCCAGGCAGTGACAGAACTAAGGGGTGGGGGGGGTAGCATTGTCCTTTCAGCTACAGAGCAAACACTTGGCCTTTGTTCCCAGGACCCTCTTGGGGGGACCTATGGGAGCAGCGTCCCCCATCGGCCCGAAAACCCGCAGGACAGGTTTGGGTCTCCGGAGGCCCCTAAGCTTGGGACCCAGCTTTTCTCTCCAAGCCTCTCCCCCGCCCGAGGCGCAGGGGTTCGAATTCCACCTCCGCGCTGGGCACCAGGGCCGGGTCAGCCCCTCCGCGAGCACCCAGAGTGGCATGGAAGTCCTGGCAGATCCGCGGCGGCTCCCACCCTCCGGGCCCACAGCCGGCGTGAATCACAGCCCAGGCCGGGTGCTGCGGGAGGGAGGTGTACAGAGAAGGAGGTGTGAGCGGTCCTTGCACGGCCACTTCCTGCTGCCAGGCGAGGAGGCAGCCCCGGCGCCGCGGGCGCTTCTAGACTCAGCTGTACCCCGGATCCGCGGGAACCCGGAGGCCTGGCAGGTGCCCGCGGCGTGTGGGACGCAGAGGAAGGGGCGCCTCCGGAGTCCGCGGAGGGAAGAGGGCTCACAGCCTCCCGGTGGCCATCCAGGGAGGGTCCCCACACCCGGGCCCATGGCTCTTACTGACCAGCATACACAGCAAGTCAAGCAGCACAAAGACCCACCTCAGCTACATGCCAGCGGCCTCCAACGCTACTCCCTGCGCGTCCCGGCCTGGCCGTGGGTCACTTGGCCGTGGAGTCTGCCCAGCATGGAGGGGATGACAGCAGGGGAGGGGTCAGGGGAGTGGGAGAGGAGAGAAGAGGTGGGGAGGGGAGGGTTGGAGACGGTGGGGAGGGGTAAGGAGGAATGAGAAGGGAGGGCAATGGCGGGTGGCCGCGGCCTCGGGCAGGCGCAGATTCTACCCCCACCAGCGGTGCCGGGAGGAGAGGGTGGGGCTAGAGTGTGGGCGCCGCAGGGACCCTTCGGCTGGAGCCCGGGGCGCTGACCCGGGCTGTGCGAGTTTCCGAGCTGAGCGAGGTGGTGCAAGGCTTGAGGGTCCCCGTGTGGAGAAGGAAGGCGCGAATGGCAGGACCGCGGGGCCGCAGGGAGAGTGCGCTGTGGCTCCACAAGACCGGCCTTCCCCCTCAACTTTCCTCACAGGAAGCGGCGCCCACTCTGCGCACCTTGAAACCTCAGAAAGGACCAGGCGCGGTGGCTCACAGATGTCATCCCAGCACTTAGGGAGGCCGAGACGGGCCGGTCACAGGTGGTCAATGGTTCAAGACCAGCCTAGCCAACATGGTGAAACACGGTCTGTGCTAAACATACAAAAATTAGCTGGGCGTGGCGGTGCGCCCCTGTGGTCCCAGCTGCTCGGGAGGCTGAGGCAGGAGAATCGCTGGAGCACGGGAGGCAAAGTTGCAGTGAGTGATGGAGCAAGCCTCTGTCCCGCCTCTGTCCCAAAAAAAAAAAAAAAAAAAAAAAAAAAAATCAAAAAACAAACAAAAAAAGAACTCCAAAAGCAGGAAGGGGCCCATGGCTTCAATGACAGGGGTGTTTCTTTTCTCCTAATACTCAAAATCCTGGCACACGGTTCCATCCCCGGCATGTCAGAAGCTCAGGTTCCTCGGCACCCACCCTGCAGACGGTGATGGGTGTCCCAGGCATACTCCATGCCCAGGCTCCTTTCCTGCCGGCACACTGGTGATCCCATTTCATGGAAGAGCACGGGGGCACGGGGAGATGGGAACCCATGAAATGGCACCGGGGTCTGTGCCCCCACTAGGTCCTGGGGAGCCCTGAGCTGAGGGTGCCTGGGGGCTGAGGGCTCCCAAGCCAGTAAACGGAGGCCTAAGGGGCCCACACTGAGTCCTTTCAGCTGGGACCAGCCGGGAGGCCTCAGGAGTGTCAGACCCACCCCTCACGAGTTCAGCCTTGACCTCTGCCACTCCCGGTCACTTAGTGGGGCATGGCTGGGCTGGGTCCCTACGTCCACCGCCACCCTGAACCTTCAGCACCGCCATCAGCCCCCTGCCCCAGCAACACCAAAATAGGGTGCGTCTCAGCAGCTGGACTTGAGCTGGGAGCTCCTCAGCCCTGCTTCCTCGATGGTCAGACACCTGCATCTGGGGCAAGGGGCACCTGGGGCAAGGGGCACCTGGGGCAAGGGGCTCCTGGGAGACAGCAGAGGCCACGGTGGTGCCGGGAGCCAGCAGAGGCCACGGGAGGAAGCGGTGCAGGCTGCCCTGTGGCTTCGAGTTCCCTTGCTGCACTCACGGTGGGGCTGGGCTGGTCTGGGCTGCGGCTCCAGCTCCCATTGGGATTGGCGTGCTGGGCATAAATAAATGCTACATAAATGTCACCTTCAGCGTCCCTGCTGCATTTTGCCCCACACTTCAGCCTGTCTGCGGAAGAGGGACCGCTGCTGTCCGCGTAGCCTTCACAGCCCACGCACACTTTCTGCTACAATGGATAGGGTGCAGCATCACACTGGAGTCCAGGAAAAGCAGGATTCTTCAGTGAGCACCTACAGTGTGCTGGGGGTAAGGGAGAGGTCACCTGGAGGGGCATGCCACCGTTGGACGGGGCAAGATGGTGGGGGCTGTGGGATTGGGCCAAGCAAGGAGGTAGACACCCAGGAGAGAGTAGGAGGTAAAACTGGGGGGATAGAGGGTGGGAGTGAGGCTAGAGGCTGTTCCCCCTTCCATTCTTCTCCTTGGGTCATGATTTGGGTCAGCCCTTAAAATCCCTGGGCAGGGCAAGGATTAAAATGTGCTTGGGAAAGCAAGAATTCGGATTAGGGTCAGGATTGGGGTCGTCTCCTATATTTGCTGACTGCATCGACCACACTTCAAGGGACTTCCTGTCAGAGCTTTCTCAGCTGCATCTACAGCTGCCCCAGCTGCCTGGTCCTCCCTTCAGGAAGAACGTGTGGCCAGGGCACCTCCCAGAAGGGACAGAGCTGGCCAGGAGGCCAGGTCTCCGGGCCTTCGTGCTTCACCTGCAGGTGGCAGAGCTGGAAGTGGGTGGTGGTACATGGCCCCAAGCTGGGTCTCCTATAGGCATGACTGCTGCTTGGTTCCCAGCCGCCACCCCTAGGCAAGCAAGCTCATCTCCACAGGCTCTGCCACCTCGGTGCCTTATCGGAACCTGGATGGCTCCAGGTCTGATTCCAAATGAACACTTTGGTGATTGATACACCTGTGAAGGGGGCAGAAGGGGGCCTGGCACACAGTAGGTGCCACCTCAATGCAGCCAGCACTACATCTGCCCTCACTTTCTGCGCTTCTCTGTGACTTGACAGGTGAAGTACCTTGCCCAAGGGTTTCTGGTGTGGGGCTCCTGGAGCCAAGCAGGTACTCTTTGGTGGGTCTGACATGTAGGCAGTGGGCAGTGAAGGTGGAATGGGTGGATCCCTCAGTCTCTGTCTGCATAAAGGGGACAAGACAGGGATTAAAAGCTACCACCTGAGCTTGTGAAGAAGATTACACAGTTGGTGAAATGCTTGACCCAGGGACAAACACTAGGAAACAGCATTAAAAAAATTACAGAGTGAGTGGGTATCACGTGTTTGCTGGGTCAAAATGTAAAAAGTACTTCTTCCCAGCGTGAAGATGAAAAAGCCTTGGAAACCACTGCCTTCGGGGTCAGAATCTAGGACCCCTGAATTCAGAAGCCCACTAGGACTGTGCAGTCCCTGGTGGGGTGCCCCATAATGCATCATCGGGTAACCTGACAGTCAGGGACAGGGCAGCCCTAAGGGCTTCAGCACTGAGTCTGCTGTGCTCTGTCTGTGAGAAAGTTTGCACTGGGTCAGATCAAACAAAACCACACAGCAACAGCCCTGCATGCAGGGACACCCCCGACCACACGACCCCTCCCTACCCCTCATCTGTAAGCACTGCATGCCATCTTGGTGTGCCCAAGGGCTCACCATCCCCATCTCCGCCCCTGAGCCAGCACAGAGTGGGTGCTCAGGGTGTGTATACTGGGATGACATCACCCCCAGAGGATATGACAGCAGCAGGGAGCTTGTTGAGAAAGTTTTAATTGGGCCACAGCATGACACCCGAGCAACAGTGGAGGCAATGGTGTGTTCCAGAGGGGAGAGTGGGTTTCTATCTGCTTCTTCTTCTTTTTTTTTTTTTTTTTTTTTTTTTGAGATGGAGTTTTGTTCTTGTTACCCAGGCTGGAGTGCAATGGCACAATCTCGGCTCACTGCTACCTCCGCCTCCTGGGTTCAAACAATTCTCCTGCCTCAGCCTCCTCAGTAGCTGGGACTACAGCCTCATGCCACCAGGCCTGGCTTTTTTTTTTTTTTTTTTTTTTTGTAGAGATGGCCAGAATGGTCCTGATCTCCTCACCTCATGATCTGCCTGCCTCGACCTCCCAAAGTGCAGGGATTACAGGTGTGAGCCACCGCACCTGGCCCACATGTTTGTTTATCTGCAATTTGAATCTTAAGTGGGCATCCTGTATTTTGTCTGGCCACCCTACCCAGGAACCACAAGGACCACCAGGGCAAGAGGAACAGCTGGGTCAGGTCAGTAGGGACCCAGACAGCCCCACTCCAGAGCCATGGCATCCCCAGCAAAGCCTGGGCCTGGGAGGCTGAGGTTCTGGAGACAGTAGCCAGGCCAGGACCATCAGCTGTGGGTAACTTTCTCCCAGCCGTATTCCCCCTGACAGAAACTGTCTCAGGAAGTTTCATCTCCAGCAATGCCCTGGCTAAGGCCTGCTCGCTGGCATGGTGACTAACACTGTTCAGAACAGATTTCCATATTTGATTAGCAGGTAGGAGGTCGCATAAGACGTTCATTTTGGGGATTTTCCTATAATCTTGGATTACAGGCATACACCACCATGCCTGGATAATTTTGGTATTCTTAATAGATACCGGGTTTCACCATATTGGCCAGGCTGGTCTCAAACTCTTGACCTCAAGAATAAAAATTCTCAACCATTTCAAAAAAGGAAAGCATTCAATAAACTAACACAAACAAATAAGAACTTTTTCTTATGGCCAGCGATGTCCATACAGGACAGCACAAACAGGAATGTTCTTAGTCAACCAGCAACATCCACACAGGATGCCATGAAAAGGAACATTCTAGTCAACACATGACATCCCCTAAGTGAGGAATGGTCTCTCCTGGCTCCAACTTAATATTCCAACCAAATCAAACCTCCCTGAAACATGTCTCCATTCCAGCTAAAAAAAGAAAAAAGTGCTAAGACTCCCCACTGCCATCCCCTGGTTTTAGATTTCTCAACCTAAGAGGGAGGGCATTCCTGCACTGCCCTCCTGACCTCCCTGCTCACCTAACCTCCCTGCTCACCCCACACATACAGGATGCTCATGCCCCTGGGTGGCTGCACCCAGCCAGCCATGGGGTCCTCCCTCTTGCTGTTCCTTCTCCATGAGGCCCACCCTGCTACTGAAGTGAACAAAGGACCCAGGCCCGGGCAACCAGAAAACCCCTTCTGTTTGGCAGCTCCTGATTCAGATGTGAGAACAAGACACAACAACCAGATTTACCCAGAAGTTTTACTGGAACCATTGGGCAAGACTCAGGCTTCCCACAGAAATCACAGGTGTCAGGTTGTGTGCCTGGGTTTACTGGTGCCACCTCGGTCACCACAATGGGAACCACACCTGAGAAAAAGATCAGTTCAAGTAGCAGGGAAATAGAAGCATCAAAATATCATAATGTGGATCATGACACCTGAATCCTGTTTCTAAAGGCCCAGGCATCCCCAAACTGGCTCTTTAGAGCATAACTCCTGTGCTGGGTGTGGTGGCTCACACCTGTAATCTCAGCTACGCAGAAGGCTGAGGCAGGAGAATCTCTTGAGCCCAGCAGGCGGAGGTTGCAGTAAACTGGGATTGCACCAGTTTACTCCAGCATGGGCAACAAAGTGAGACTCCATCTCAAAAACAACAACAAAATAAAGAAATTATTCAAACACTAGCACAGAGACAGAAAATAAGAGAACAAAGAGAGACCCGTGCAACAACACCCAGGCCCATCACACATAACTGCAGAGACCTGTGGGACACCATGGCCATGATACAAGTGAACACAGAGACCTGTGGGACACCATGGTTGTGATATGGGTGAACACAGAGGCCTGTGGGTCACAATGGCCATGATACAGGTGAACATGGAGACCTGTGGGACACCATGGTTGTAATACAGGTGAACCCAGAGACCTGTGGGACACCATGGCCATGATACAGGTGAACACAGAGACCTGTGGGACACCATGGCTGTGGTACAGGTGACTGCAGAGACCTGTGGGTTACCATGGCCATGATACAGGTGGATGGAGAGACTTGAGGGATGACACCCAGCACATGGCACATATACCAGAAACCCCAAAGGAAGACAGAGCAGAAAATCAGAAAAATTTGCAAAAAATATTCTCCCAGAAACTGAACTCTAAGGAAGAAAAAGAAAACAAACATTTTCAGAAATAACAGTCAAGACTTCAAAACCTGTTAAAATGCACCCACCCTCAGGTTGATGTCACTCAGTTCAGAAAAATAGACCCAGGTACATCACAAACTGTCAAAGTCTGAAAAATACCATAAAATCATGTATATGGTCCACAGAGATTTCATATTTATAGGATCCAGCCCTATAGGGTTCTGTGAGCCCCTCCCTGCAAGTACAGAGATGAGAAACTAGAAATAAAAGACACAGACACCAAAAGAAAGAAGAGAGTTTGGGGGTCCATTGCCAGCTGAAGTGCAGAGACCTGCAGTGGCCCCAAGTGCCTGGACGCTCTGACTTAATTTATTGAGTACAGAGCAGGGGGAGGGGAAGATCAGGGGAGGTAATGGTGTCCAGTGACAGGGTCAGGTAAATCTTGTGTCTTGGAGACAGGTGGCCCAGGACTTTCACATAGCCGAGGCCAGGAGAAAACCGAATGTGTCAGACTTCTTCATGTATTTGTCAGAAATATGAAGGACATTAAGATTATGTTACTATTATTCTTAGCATTCAAGAAAAAGAGAAACCAGGAGCAGAAGCTGGGTGTCAGAGTGGACGTGGAATGTGATCACTGAAGCCAGCATCACACAGAGACAGTTAAGCTCCCGGATGTCTGTGGGTGTCCCTGACAGACATCATGCCCACTGCAGGAGCTTGGGGGAATGGAGTTTTCTCGTGCCTTCCCCAGGAAGGAGACACCACGGCCATTTTGGATGCCTCCTCCCCTAGCTGGCTAAACAGCAGGCACTTCCCCAGCATGGGCGCTTCCCCAGCGCTGGTGCTGCCACACAGCCGAGGTGCCCTCCAGCAGCCCTATGTGGGCGTGACAGAGGGCTTAGGGCATCATGACTTAGGGTCACTTTGTTAACAGTGTCATGTCAGTTCCATGCTTCATAACCCGAGAGTAAGATTAAAGGTTATATTGAATATATATCTTTATAGGTAACTGTAAGATTATATATGATTATATGAAGGAATAACTATGTGTCTACCTTTCTAATTCTCTTCTAAATCGGCATTTATATGAGAACAGGCTGAGGCTCCAGATCCTTGCCAGAGCACTTTCAGGGTTTACCCCTACATATATTAAGAAAAACAGAAGAATGAGAAAATTCCTCATCAGAAACAATAGAGAGCAGGCATGAATAGAACTTTAACACACCAAAAGAAAAAAATTGTCCACTCAGAATTCTATATCCTGTAAAAATATACTTCAAAAGAGAAGGTGGAGCGGGGTGTGCTGGCTCATGCCTGTAACCCCAGTGGTTCAAGACCAGCCCGGCCAAAATGGAGAAACCCCACCTCTACTTAAAAGTACAACAATTAGCCAGGTGTGGTGGAGTGTACCTGTAGTCCCAGCTATTTGGGAGCTGAGGGAGGAGAATTGCTTGAACCCAGGAGGCAGACATTGTGGTGAGCCAAGATTGCACCGCTGCACTTCAGCCTGGGCAACAAGAGGGAGACTCCATCTCAGGAAAAGAAAGAAAAGAAAAGAAAAGAAAAGAAAAGAAAAGAAAAAGAAAAGAAAAGAAAAGAAAAGAAAAGAAAAGAAAAGAAAAGAAAAGAAAAGAAAAGAAAAGAAAAGAAAAGAAAAGAAAAGAAAAGAAAAGAAAAGAAAAGAAAAGAAAAGAAAAGAAAAGAAAAGAAAAGAAAAGAAAAGAAAAGAAAAGAAAAGAAAAGAAAAGAAAAGAAAAGAAAAGAAAAGAAAAGAAAAGAAAAGAAAAGAAAAGAAAAGAAAAGAAAAGAAAAGAAAAGAAAAGAAAAGAAAAGAAAAGAAAAGAGAGAAGCTGTTGAGCCACAAAAAAAATATGGAGGGGCCTGAAATTAATATGAAAGAGGCCAGCCTCAAAGGCCACACTGTCAGTGTCCACCACAGAACGTCCTTGTCAAACTGCTCAAAACCAGTGGGAGCGAAATGTCATCAAAGTTAGCAGAGAAAAAAACCAAGAGGACTAAAGTTTTCCTTGTGAGTTAGGGTGAGCCAGAAGACAGAACACCTTCCCATTCTGAAGGGAAGTGTAAACCAGGGCTGGGTATGGTGGCTCATGCCTGTAATCCCAGCATTTTGGAAGGCCAAGCCATGTCAATCATCTGAGTTCAGGAGTTGGAGACCAGCCTGGCCAACATGGTGACACATTGTCTCTACTAAAAATACAAAAAAAAAAAAAAAAAAAAAAAAAAAAAAAAAAAAAAAAGCTGGGTGTGGTGGCAGGCACCTGCCATTCTAGCTACTCTGGAAGCTGAGGCAGGAGAACTGCTTGAACCTGTGGGGGGAGGTTGCAGGGAGTTGGGATCATGCCATTGCACTCGAGCCTGGGTGACAAAGGGAGACTCCATTTCAAGAAAAAGATGCTATACTGAAAACCATAACATTGCTAAGATTAAAGGTGTTATGAGAGAGGTAAAAACCCACAGAGTGGAATATTAATTCTTGCCAAATTGCAGATTCAGTGCAAACCTAATCAAAACCCTAGCAAATATTTTTGAGGTGACTGACAAGTTGTATATCTACCTAAGTTTTAAGAATAAAACTTTTCAGGGCTGGATGTGGTGGCTCACACCTGTAATCCCAGCACTTTGGGCGGCCGAGGCTGAGGCAGGAGAACCACTTGAACCTGGGAGGTGCAGGTTGTGGTGAGGTGAGATTGGGCCATTGCATTCCACCTTGGGTAACAAGAGCGAAACTCTGACACTAAAATAAATAAATAATAATAAAACCTGTCAGTTGTTGAAAAAATAATTTTACACAAACTTATATACATACAATGAAAACTTACAAAGCTGGAAGGCTTACATCATCTCGGACTTATGTGTAATGTGGAACAACTGTGACAGTGTGGCATGACTCAGGGTGAGAGAAGGGAGATACTGTACAGACACTTGATTTATCACAAAGGCATCACTGCAACTCAGTGAATGGACTTTTTTTTCTTTTGGAAACAGAGCCACCATGCCTGGCCACGTTCTTCTTAATGTGTGGTGCTGGAGCAACTGCATGTCAGTATGGAAACACAGTTCCCCAACCCACACTTCATATCATCTAACACCATACACCAAAATTCATTTATTTATTTATTTATTTATTTTTAATTTTTCTGAGATGGAGTCTCTGTGGCCCAGGCTGGAGTGCAGTGGTGCAATCTCAACTCACTGCAACCTCCACCTTGTAGTTCAAGTGATTCTCCTGCTTCAGCCTCCCATGTATCTGGGACTACAGGCAAGTGCCATCACACCTGGCTATTTTTTATTATTTGCAGTAGAGATAGGGTTTCACCATGTTGGACAGGCTGGTCACAAAATCCCTACCTCAAGTGATCCACCTGCCTCAGCCTCCCAAAGTGCTGGGATTACAGGGTGAGCCAAAGCCCTGGCCACCATACACCAACATTTAAATTAAGTTTGATCACAGTCTTAAATGTGAAAGGAAAACAATAAAGCTTCTAGAATGAAATATGGAAGAATACCTTCAAGAGCCTGAAAGTAAGCAAAGACTCTTAAATAGGACAAAAACACATTACTTTTAAAATGAAGATTGGTAAGCTGGACTTTACTGAAGACACCAAGAGAGTCAACGGGAAGCCACAAACTGGAGCAGACAGCAGCAGTGTGCAAAGCCCACAGAGGACTCACTTCCAGAATGCATGAGTCACTCCACAAATCAGAGAGAAAGGCCACCCAAGTCAGAAACGGGGAAAGCTTTGGGCACTCACAAAGAGAAATATCAAAATGGCAAGCACACTCTCCAGGGAAATGTCAATGAAAGACATGATGTGACAAGAGTTTATCTCAACTCAAGCAAGTTCATGCTTGGGTTCAAATGCCGAGAATGTGAGCGACTCCCACTAATCATGAGTGAGAAACTAGGTCAGCACATGTGACACCAGCACAAGCCTACAGTGTGACTCCCTGCTGTTCATTGAGAACTGAGCACTCTATCCACAAACCAGGCACAAGGGCATTCAGACCACAAACAGACCCAACCATGACAAGAGCCCATGGCACGAGGGGTGATCAAACGTGGTACCCAAACCAAGCACCACAGCACAATATGTGAGACACAAGCACACAGATGACTCCAACAGCACAGACGTCACACAGAGTGGGAGCAGCCAGCGGCGTCCCATGGCTGAAGTGCTGGCTGTTGAGGACGGGGCACCCTCTTGGGGTGAGTCAGGGTTGGGAAAGGGCCCTGACAACAGGCTCCAAGTCCAGTGTTCCACCCAGTCTGTGACTGCAAGTGCCTTCTCTGGGTGAGGGTCCCATGTCCCCTTTGACCCTGCTTTCTGAATGTCCCAGCTTGGCTGCACCTACCTGCCTCCATCCTCCTCTCACACGGGTCCATCCCAGCCATGTAATCACGTTGGAGAAGGCTCTTGAGCTAGGAGCACCGGCCCAGGGCCTCTGAGGGCTCCAGGGAAAGATAAGACCCAAGTCAGTGGGCAAGTGAGTCCATGCCTGGAAGGGGCCAGAGAGGCTTGGCTCTGAACTCTAGTGCAAAATAGATGAAGTTCAGGTCTAGGACAGGGCATGCCCTGCAGAGGTGGGGAGGAAGGCAGGGGAAGCTGCACAACACTCAGCAGGTCTCTCTGGAGAACCCATCTGACCGGGGCTCCTGAGGAGGTGCCTTGGGGCAGAGAGTTGGTGAAGGCAGTGGCCCTGGCTTGGGGGAGATGGCTGGAGTCAAGAACAGGACAGGATGGACTGCTGACGGTCTGGCTGCATGGGTTGACTGGAGCAGACCCCAAGAGACAGACAGAGCTGGGCAGAGTGGGCAGGGCCAGGCATTGACAGGCCCACCGTAGTCAAGAGAGCCTCCACTTCCTGCAGCCACAGGCTCCGCTGCCCAGCAAGCCACAGAGGTCAAGCACCTGACCAGGCTGGGCCCCTCAGACTGCCTAAAGATCTGACATCCAACTGGACCACTGCCCTGCAGAAGTGAGTTCCCAGACTCAGGCCCCAGGCACTCTTCTCACAGGGCCAGTCCAAGTGCAGACTGCTGAGGTCAGCTTGGAACTGAGGTCCCACCATAATCTCCTGCAAACAAGGGTCTGGGAATCAGAACACTGAGGAAGCATCCGGCACAGGAGGGAGACTGGCTGCCACATGCTGTGGCCCGCTAGGATAGAGGGGCCACCATTCAGACACAAGACCCATGTGTGTGATTGACCTGCTGATGCCAGTTCTGAGGTCTGAGGATGGGAGGCAGAGGCCTGTGTGGGTGAGGGGAGGCTGTGCCCTGACACTGGCCTGGGAGGTTGAGATAGAATGTCACAGGGGAGACACTCTGGGCCAACAGCAGGAGCTGGGGCTCTGGTCCTGTTCTACGCTGGGGTTGAGAAGCACGTCCCTCCTCTGTGAAGGGGCACACAACCAGGGACAGTGCTCAGCATGAATCCACTGTGGTGACTGCAGTTGATACAAGGTTGGGGAGAAGCAGAGCCACCTACCTTCTTACATTTGTTGGCAGGAAGGGAGCCCTCCTCAGTGTCAGAGGAGGCAGAAGAGCCAGGCAATTTGACTTTATCAGCCAGGAAACGAGCTTTGGGAAAATGGAGGCAGGTCCTCCAGGGTCTCCACTGCTGGCAGCCTGCACAGCCCGTTCTCCAGGCAAAGACCCTTCACTCTCACTCTCCATCCACCTGATCTCCAGGCTGTGACGCCCTCCCTGGCCAGACACTGGGACATGGATGGGCACAGAACCCAGGACCCGGGGTGTACTCTGAAGAAAGAGGCCTTCCCTTGCCTTTCCTTTCCTTCCCTTCCACGTAGCTGCTGTACTGCTGGGCCCCAGCCATCAGCTCCCAGGAAAGCCAGTGCACAGGCCTGTGGGGGAGGATGGCTATGGGGATGCTGTTTCTAGATCTGCTATCGAAACCAACACATTACCTGCTTGTTTAAACTGAATCGCTCTGAGATTCCCTGCTCACAGGCCAGGATGGGGCAGAACAAGGTACCCCGAGGATTACCAAAGCATCCCATCAGGCAGATCCCCTCATCTGTGATGAGTTCTTGGCCTGCACCAGCCCCAGGACCCTTCATCAGCATCACCCCTGCCTGGCCTGGGGCCTAGACATGGGAGAGGATTGGAACAGAGTCACCTACATCCACACTGGTTTGGGAAGAGGTCACAGGCCTCGTGGAGGTCATGGTTGGGGTGAGGTCATCAGCAGATGGCTACATCTCTTCTTCTTTCCCTGAAAGCAAATCCTTCACTATTTGTTCCTTTTAACAAAAAAGTAAAGAACATTTTACAGTTTAGCAGTCTCAGGATAACAATAATGATAACAACAGTGAAGAGGCTGGGGGCTTCCTGAGGCTCATGTGGGGCCTATGCCCATTCTGCAGAAAAGGAAATGAAGGTGGCTGAGGGTGCACAGTGTTGAGGGGAGGGAAGTGGGGGTGGAACTGGACATGTGTGGTGCTATTTATATTACACAGGTAAAGAGCTGGAGGTACCCAAGGGTGCATAAAGCAGGGAAGCTCACACCAGCCACCAGCACTGGGAACAATCAGAGACACCGCTGGACACTGCCCAGAGCACATGGCTCTTTCTCGGCCGTGCATTTGCTGTTAACCTTCTGCAATGCAGCCTTCCCTTGCTCCAAATGCCCAGGCCTCGAGTGGTGACCTACGGGTACCTAATGTCAGAGAGCTCAGTCCTGGGGAGGCGACAAAGTCATGGTTCCTCTGCCTTCCCAGGTGTACTTCTCCAGGATAACACCTGCCCACACCAGAAGGACACGTGGCCTGGGGCTAAGGCTAGGGTCCAGCCTCATATCCATGGCCATTCCAACCTTGGCAGAGTGGTACAGGTGGCCACATTCGACTTGTTCTGGGGACCTTTGTGCTCCTCTCATTGAATGCCCCCTGCTGAGAGGCAGCCCCGGTCTCCACACCTCTGCTGGGAGCCAGTTCCAGGAAGGGCACTCTATCAACCTTGTCCAGGGGCATGTCCGGGAGGTTGGGAGTCATGTCGCCACCCTCACTCTCCTTCTCTGAGGAGTCATAGCCATAGAGTGCAAGCAGCTCATCGAAGGGCATGTTGCTGTTCTGAGTTAGGGAGGGGAACAGGTCCCTATCAGGAGGGACTACTCAGAGGGCTTCTGTACCCTCTCCCTTACCTAAGCCTTGCTGGCCACAACCAGGGCTACTCTGACACACCCACAGCAGCTCCTGACACACAGCACTCCCCAGCCAGACCTCAGGCTCAGTCCCTCATTCGAGAGCTCCTTCACAATCCCTCAGAAAGGCATCGTAACACAGGGGTCACCGGCTGAAGAAGGGGGCACCACCCTGCCTACAGTGCCTCCTCACACAGGGTGAATGACGGGAATACAAGGATGGAACTATTTTAACTCAACATCAGTTTATCAAAGGAGAGAAGCATGAACTGAAAGCCATTTGGTAAAATCTGACATTTATTCCTGATTAAAAAAAAAAAAAAAAAAAAAAAAATCCTCAGGAAACTACATAAACAGGCCAGACACAGGGGCTCACACTTGTAATCCCAGTATTTTGGAAGGCCAGATCACTTGAGGCCAGGAGTTCAAGACCAGCCTGGGCAACATGGCAAAATGCCATCTCCACTAAAAATAAGCTACATGCCTCCTATCGTCCCAGCTAATTGAGAGGATGAGGCAGGAGAATCACCTGAACCTGGGAGGCAGAGGTTGCAGTGAGCCAAGACCGCACCACTTCACTCCAGCCCGAGTGACACAGTGAGACTCTGTCCCAAAATAAAAAATTTAAAAAAAAGGAAAAAAGTAAGCAAACAGAAGGATGCTTCATTAATATAATGGAGAAGCTGTCAATTCACACTGGGTCAAAAATTTCTCTGGTAACCAGAGAAATCAACATCACGAATGGGAACAAGAGCGCAGTGATGAACACATACCTTGATGTTGAGCCTGTGTGGGCTGCAGGAAGTAGAAACAAGGCATGTAATTCCCCAGAAAGAAGAGACATCACCCTCTCCAGTGCTGCTTTTAAATCCCCATGCCCCCCTCATCAGAGCCTCTTCACCACCCCAGCTAGCCTCTCCTCCACCCCAGCTTCTACCCAGACTCCTCCTGGGGCTTCAAGTACACAAACAACCTCCTGGCCCATTCGCAGCCCTTCCCCAGGTGGAATGTCCACAGCGAGTCCCCCTTTTGTTCTCACAGGACTCAGCAGACAGAACAGATTCTGTATGTCCATGACCACCAGGAGTGTGCAGGTGGGAGGGCTGACACGGTGGTCCCAAGGCCCCTGGGTGCCCTGGGTGAAGCCCTGTCTGAAGACCACTAAGCCCTGGTCTCTGTGCTGGGCCTCACTGACACTCACACTGATGGTGCTGCACCAGCAGCCAGCAACAGCCCGTCGCCCGTGGAAGCCGCACCCAGGTGTGGCACCACTGCCCATACCTCACAGACCAAAAGCAAACTCCCCAATTTCACTACAGAAGACGGTGGGCACATTCTGTGAAGTCACATCCTGAGCAGACACCTCCATGTTCTGTGTAAGGACATGGGAAGCAGAGCGGCTGCTGCCTACCAGGGTGAGGGGCTCCTTCAAGGAAGCATGCATGGAATGGGAGGTGAGGCTAGGGGGCTTTTCCCGAGGTGGCTCCTTCAGGGAAGCAGGTGTGGAATGGGTGGTGAGGCAAGGGGAGCTTTCCTGTCCTTCACCTCAAGAGTGCTGGCCAACTACAGCCACTCAGACAGGAGCCTCACGGGCAGGTAAGGGGGGCTGCTACTTCAGAGGAATCAGTTGACCTAACTGCTGCAACTGTAGAACTCAAGACTTTGCCACAGAGTTTGACAACATAAACTTGCCAAATTTCCAACATTTACAAAGCTTGTGATGAGGTCGGCAGTGACATTAACAGTTATAGTCAACTCTAACCCCCAATGAGAATGAGACTGTATCTGGAGATGAGTTGTTTACAGAAGTGACTAAGGTCCAGTGAGGCCATGAGAGTGGGGCCCTGATCCAGTAGGATTAGTAACCTTTTACAAAAAATACCAGATGGCTCCCTCCGGTTCTCTGTCCACCACGTGAGGACAGAGAGCAGCACCAGAAGCCACTCTGTGGGACCTGTTCATGGACCTCTCTGCCTCTGCAACCATGAGGTTCACTGTTAACAGTGTCAGACACCACTCCACAAAACTACCATTTGCTGAGTTTTGCTGTGGTATCAAAGAAGAACACCCCATTATCTGAAAAACTGTTAAATACTCCTTCCTTTTCCAACAATAGTTCTGTATGAGGCTGTATGTGTATTTCAATCATAACACCTTATCACAACAGATTAACATCTCCCTTAAAAGACAGAAGTGGGTGGGGCATGGCTCACCCTGTAATCCAAGCATAAAAGGCCAGGGCGGGAGGATCACTTTGAGGTCAGGCATTTAAGATCAGCCTGGCCAACATGTTGAAATTCCATGTCTACTAAAATCACAAAAATTAGCTGGTCAAGCTGGTGGGCACCTGTAGTCTCAGCTACTCGGAAGGCTGAGGCAAGGCAGTCACTTGAACCTGGGAGGTGGAGGTTGCAGTGAGCTGAGAATGTGCTACTGCCCTCCAGCCTGGGCAAAACGTCCCCACTCTGTCTCAAAACATAAAAGAAAGAAAGAAAGAACTTGAGTCATATATGGTGCCTCACACCTACACTCCCAGCACTTTGGGAGGACCAGACAGAAAAATTGCTTGAGGTCAAGAGTTTGAGAGCAGACCTAGTAAAATAACAAGACCTCTACAAAAAAAAAAAAAAAAAAAAAAAAAAAAAAAAAAAAAAAAAAAAAAAAAAAATCAAAAGCTTAGGCTAGGCCTAGGCCCAGTGGCTCACGACTCTAATCCCAGCACTTTGGGAGGGTGAGGTGGGTGGATCATGAGGTCAGGAGATCGAGATCATCCTGGCCATCATGGTGAAGCCCTGTCTCTACTAAAAATACAAAAACAATGTTAGCTGGGCGTGGTGGTGTGCACTTGTAATCCCAGCTACATAGGAGGCTGAGGCAGGAGAATCGCTTGAATCCAGAAGGTGGAGGTTGCAGTGAGCTGAGATCACACCAGTGCACACCAATCTGGGTGACAGAGCAAAACTCTGTCAAAAAAAAAAAAAAAAAAATACTGAAGCTGGACTTTCATATATGCTTCTATATTCAGAGATTTGGAAAACTAAAAAATCATTGTTTGCACTAATTGTTTTTTTTCTTTTGGAACACAGAGGTTTTCTTTCATTTTCAAAAAAAGTATTTATATTAACATGTAACTGAGTTGTTCAAGCTATTTTATTCATTTATTTATTTAAATTTAATTTTTTAAAAAAATTTTTTGAGACCACTCTGTCACCAGGTACCAAGCTGGAGTGCAGTGGCACAATCTCTGCTCACTATAACCTCTGCCTCCTGGGTTCAAGCAATTTTTCTGCCTCAGCATCCCAAGTAGCTGGGACTATAGGCACATGCCACCATGCCTAGCTAACTTTTGTATTTTTAGTAGAGACTGGGTTTCACCATGTTGGCCCGGATGGTCTCTAACCCTTGATCTCATAATCCACCCACATCAGCCTCCCAAAGTGCTGGGATTACAGGATTGAGCCACAGCACCCAGACGTATTTTTATTTTTTGAGATGGAGTCTTGCTCTGTTACCCAGACTGGAGTGCAATGGTGCACTCACAACTCACCGCAACCTCCACCTCCTAGATTCAAACAATTCTTCTGCCTCAGCCTCTCAAGTAGCTGGGATTACAGTCATGCGCCACTGTGCCTCACAGGTTTTTATTTTTATTTTTATTTTTTATTTGCATTTTTAGTAGAGACAGGGTTTTGCCATGTTGATCACGCTGGTCGGAAATAATATTCCTACATGTCAATTTTAACTTTTAATGTAGTAAAAAAGCAATAGATAAAACCCATTAACAAAGCTCCTTAAAACTCTGAATAATTTTTGTGTTTTTTTTTTGAGACAGGGTCTCACTCTGACAACCCAGGCTCCAGGGTAATAGTGCCATCTCAGCTCACTGCAACCGCCACCTCCCAGGTTCAAGTGATTCTCCTGCCTCAGCCCCCTGAAGTGCTGGGACTATAGGCATGTGTGACACGCCCAACTAGTTTTTGCATTTTTAGTAGCGGTGGGGTTTTACCATGTTTTCCAGGTTGGTCTCGAATTCCTGACCTCAGGTGATCTGCCCGCCTCAGCCCCCCAAAGTGCTGGGATTACAGGTGTGAGCAACTGTGCCTGGCCAAAACTCTCAATATTTTTTTCCCTCAGTCTACACTGTCTTGGAACACTCAATAATTTTTAAGAGTACAAATTGGATTCTGAGACCAGAGAGTTTGAGAGCAACTGGTTTAATGCCCAGCCACCGTGCTGCTCAGAGAGCCCCATGAAAGACCCGGTCACCACTGAATTCAGCTCCTAGGATGGTGCCTGGCACTTTGTAGAAAGATGCACAATTTCACACTTGCCAACATAAATCCAACTGCATAGAAACTGTGAGGCTGACCCCAGAGGGTTCCACCCAACACAGGGACAGGATCACCTCCCCCAAGTACCTGGGAGATGAAGTCCTTCTCCAGCTCCTCCTTGGGCTTGTCAGAGCACCTCGAAGGCTCCTCACACTCTCCCTCAACACTGTAGTTCTGTGACAGGATCTCCGTGAGGTTGAACTGATGGTCTCTAGAGCCCATGGACACCACTGGGGAGAATACAGCAGAGCAGGTGAGCACTTTGCCTGCCTGTCCCAACCACCCTGCAGAGACTAGGGGTGCCTGGGGCAGGGGAAGCCCTAGGGGTGAGGCCCTCTGCACCACAGGGCCAGCCTCCCACGTGGGTCCCTGTCAGAACACCCCACAACTCAAGCACCCCACAACATCTGGTGAACTGCACACAATAACTCCAAGGTTTTTTCCTTTCTTTTTTTCCTTTTTTTTTTTTTTTTTTTTTTTTTTTTTTGGGGTTGGGGGGTCTTTCTGAGGGACTGCTTGTCTTCCTGAACAGGAAAAGTCTGAGGATTTGGAGAGCGCGGACTAGAAGGATTTGATGCCAAACCCTCACCTGAATGAGTCAGCACAGCATCAAGAACCACACAGGGGCAATGACAGTGGAATCTGGACAATGCCAGCCTCTCACACTCCACTTTTGTGGCCACATGAAGCCACCATGTGACACACAATGCCTAAAAGATGGTGGCTGTCATCAGACCCATGGTTTCCTGGAAAGAACTGGGGTGTGTCACCGTTTCTCTCCACGTTTAGTCTCCAATTAGTCAGGCTTTAAAACAAACAAAAGGAAATAGCCAGGGTTCAATCAATCCAGACAAGGAGAAGTATAGCCCAAGGCTGGGGGCCGGAGGGCCGGAGGGCCTGAGGTCCAGGTCAGAAAGCCTCTAGGAGGGCAGCCACAGAGCCTACGTGGCTGGACATGCAGGGGCACACCATGCACAAACCAGGCAGCAGCCAGATGTGGAAGACTCCTGGTGGCCAGCACCTCGCTAGAGTGAGGGAATAACCTGGAGCTGCCTGGGTGCGCCTGGACCCTCAGTGACAACATCCCTGCAGGAGCCATGTAGGAAAAATAGGGATAGCAATGCCTTCTTTAGAGACTGAGATGTGGACGAGTTTTACAATGTGAAGACATGAAGCCCTACACTTGGCCCATGGGAGCACAGCAAGAGGAAGAAAGAGCAGTCGCCGAGACATTTGCCCACCCACATTCTGCCCTGTGGGCCCAGCACAGGTGGCCAACAGGTGGCCTGGGACCTCAATGCCCCTTGGGCAAGCAGCGTCAGTGCAGGAAGGTACAGGGAACCAGAGTCTGCCTGTCTCCTCTGCTCCACCCTCTCCAGCCTGCATCCCTCAGCAAACACCCAACCCCAGCAACCCAGCAAGATGAGGTAGGTCTCAGCTTGGTGCAGGCCTGTGCTGGGGTCCTCTGCTGGGGGTCCGGGCTCTGAGGATGGTCTCGGGTTCCTTGGGCTCCCTGCCTCTGCTAGAGAACAGGAAGATGGAGTCCTGATCATACTCCCCACGGCTCCATCTGGGTGGATGGGAGCTGGAACACCCTGGACTCTGGAAGCCAGTGTGCTGGTCACAACTCAGCCATGCCCGTTGGACATTCTGTCTCTCACAGCCACAAAGGCCTTGGCAGACCTGGGTGGGGGGAGGACGGAGGAAGGTACCTGCTGTTGTCTGCAAGCCAGGCTTTTCAGGACACAGACTGTGTGCAAGGCAGAAGACCACATGAGGGCTCTGCCTCCCCAGTGAGGAGGCCTGCAGAGGAAGAGAAGCAGGGTTAGCTCGGCCTGTCCAAGTCCTCCTGCTGGACATCACAGGGTGGCAGCCAAAAGCAAGCACTGGCCAGGAGCCAGGAAAAGGGACAGAATGTTTTCGATTAGAGTCAAAACCTGTGTGATCATAGATACACTAAATATCAATGAATTATAAACTTTAAAGTAGGTTTATTTTTTGTTTTATAAATTACCTCAATTTTTTTAAAAAGGCAAACAAAACCTTAAGTTATCATTATTACAATGTTCTCTCACTCTCTCTCTCTCTCTCTCTCTCTCTCTCTCTCTCTCTCTGTCTCTGCGGCAGAGCCTTGGTCTGTCACCCAGGCTGGAGTGCAGTGGTACAATCTCGGCTAACTTGAACCTCTGCTTCCCAGGTTCAAGTGATTCTCCTGCCTCAGCCTCCCAAGTAGCTGGGACTACAAGTGTGCACCACCATGCCTGGGTAATTTCTGTATTTTCAGTACAGATGGAGTTTTTTTAGTTGTTATTTTATTTTTCTTTCTTTTTCTTTTCTTTTTTTTCGAGATGGAGTTTCACTCTTGTTACCCGGGCTGGAGTGCAATGGTGCGATCTCAGCTCAATGCAACCTCTACCCCCTGGGTTCAGACAATTCTCCTGCCTCAGCCTCCTGAGTATCTGGAATTACAGTCATGTGCCACCATGCCCAGCTAATTTTTGTATTTTTAGTAGAGAAGGGGTTTCTCCATGTTGACTGTGATAGTCTTTATCTCTTGATCTCGTGATCCACTCACCTTAGCCTCCCAAAGTGCTGGGATTACAGGCGTGAGCCACCATGCCTTTTCCACAGATGGGGTTTTACCAAGTTGTCCCATGCTAGTCTTGAACTGTTGACCTCAAATGATCCACCCACCTCAGCCTCCCAAATTGTTGTGTGAATTGCCACAGGAACCCACAACATTGCTCATGTACATACAAAAACCCTCAATAAAATACTGGCAAACTGGATCCAGCAATGTATAAAGATGATCATATGCCATGAACCAGTAAGATTTATCGCAGGAATGCAAGGTTGATTCAAAACCAAAACTCCATTACTATAATACACCACAGCAATAAAATAAGAAAACCAAAACATAGGATCATCTCAACACGTCACATTCAACAAAATCCAACACCCTTTCATAATGAAAAATACCCAACGAACTCAGAACAGAAGGGAACGTCTCAACCTGACAAAGACCATCTAGGGAAAATCATACTCAGCACTACCCTTAATGGTGAAAGGCTGGATGCACTGTCTAAGCCACCATGCGTACAAAGACATGTACTCTCACCTCTGATGCGCCACGAAGAGTTGCAGGATATAGTCAGTGCAACAACATGAAATAAAAGGAACCAAGATTGGTAAGGAAGCCAGGAACAGGGGCTCACATCGGTAATCCCAACACTATGGGAGACCAAGGCAGATGGATCACCTGAGATAAGGAGTTCAAGACCAGCCTGACCAACATGCTGAAACCCTGTCTCTATTAAAAAGAAAAGAGAGAATAATCTAATAGATACAATGAAAAATGATAAAGGGGATATCACCCCCAGATTACATAGAAATTCAAAGAATCATCAGAGATTATTACAAACAACTCTATGCACATAAACTAGTAAACTTGGAAGAAATGGATAAATTACTGGACACTTGCATCCTTCCAAGCCTAAATCAGGAAGAAGTCAAAACCCTGAATAGACCAAAAGCAATGTCTGAAGTTGAGGCAGCAATTAAGAGCCTACCACCCCAAAAAAGCCCAGGTCCAGATAGGTTCACAGCCAAATTCTACGATACATACAAAGAGGAACTGTTACCATTCCTTCTGAAACTATTCCAAATAATCCAAGATGAGGGAATAGTTTCCAAATCATTTTATGAGACCAATATCATCCTGATACAAAAACCCGGCAGAGACTCAGCAATGAAAGAAAACTTCAAGCCAATATCCATGAAGATGCAAAAATCTTCAATAAAATACTGGCAAGCCGATTGCAAGAGCACACTGAAAAGCTTATTCGCCATGATCAAGTAGGATTCAGCCCGGGAATGCAAGGCTGGTTCAACATATGCAAGCCTATAAAGATAATTTACCACATAAACAGAAGCAAAAGACAAAAACCACAAGATTATCTCAATTTATGCAGAGAAGGCCTTCGACAAAATTCAACAGCCTTTATGCCAAAAACTCTCAATAAACTAGGTATTGACGGAACATATCCCAAAACAATGAAAGTTATTTACAACAAACAAACAGCCAATATACTGAATGGGCAAAAACTGGAAGCATTCCCTTCAAAATCTGGCACTAGACAAGGTTGCCCTCTCTCACCACTCCTATTCTATATAGTACTGGAAGTTCTAGCCAGAGCAATCAGGAAAGAAAAAGAAATAAAGGGTATTCAAATAGGAAGGGAGGAAGTCTAATTGTCTCTGTTTGCAGATGATATGATTGAATATCTAAAAGACCCCATCATCTCAGCCCAAAATATCCTGAAACTGATAAACAACTTCAGCAAGATCTCAGGATACAAAATCAATGTGCAAAATTACAAGAATTCCTATACACCAATAACAGACTTAAAGAGAGCCAAATCAAGAATGAACTGCCATTCACAATTGCTACAAAAATAATAAAGTACTTAGAAATATAACTAACAAGGATCTCTTCAAGGAGAACTACAAACCACTGCCCAACGAAATAAGAGAGGACACAAACAGATGGAGAAATATTCCATGTTCATAGTTAGGAAGAATCAATATCATGAAAATGGCCATACTGCCCAAAGTAATTTACAGATTCAACACTACCCCCATGAAGCTACCAATGACCTTCTTCACAGAACTGGAAAATCCACCTTAAACTTCATATGGAACCAAAAAAGAGCCCACATAGCCAAGTCGATTCTAAGCAAAAAGAACAATGTGAGAGGCATCACACTACCAGACTTCAAACTAGACTACAAAGCTACAGTAATTAAAACAGCATGGTACTGGCACCAAAACAGAGATATACACTAATGGAACAGAAAAGAGACCTCAAAGGCAACACAACTTATCTACAACCATCCGATCTTTGACAAACCTGACAAAAACAAGCAATGGGGAAAGGATTCCCTTTTTAATAAATGGTGTTGGGAAAACTGGTTAGCCATGTGCAGAAAGCAGAAACTGGACCCCTTCCTGACACCTTATACTACAATTAACTCCAGATGGATTAAAGAATTAGGCATAAGACCTAACCCCATAAAAACCCTAGAAGAAAATCTAGGCAAAACCATTCAGGACATAGGTGTACGCAAGAACTTCATGACCAAAACACCAAAAGCATTGGCAACAAAAATCAAAATAGGCAAATGAGACCTCATCAAACTCCACAGCTTCTGCACAGCAAAAGAAACAGTCATTAGAGTGAATCAGCAACCAACAGAATGGGAAAAAATTTTTGCAGTCTGCCCATCTGACAAAGGGCTGATATCCAGAATTTACAAATAACTGATACAGATTTACAAGAAAAAAACAAACAATCTCATTCAAAAGTGGGTGAAGGATATGAACAGACACTTTACAAAAGAAGGCAAACAGGAGGTCAACTAACATATGTAAAAATGCTCATCATCACTGGTCATTAGAGAAATGCAAATCAAAACTATGTTGAGATACCATCTCTTGCCAGTTAGAATGGCAATCATTAAAAAATCTGGAGACAACAGATGCTGGAGAGGATGTGGAGAAATAGGAACATTTTTACAATGTTGATGGGAGTGTAAATTGTTCAACCTTTGTGGAAGATAGTGTGGCAATTCCTCAAGGGCCTAGAAATAGAAATTCCATTTGACCCAGCAATCCCATTACTGGGTATATATCCAAAGTATTATAAATCGTTCTACTATAAGGTTACATGCACACGAATGTTCACTGCAGCACAGTTTACAATAGCAAAGACCTGGAATGAACCCAAATGCCCATAGATGATAGACTGGAAAGGGGAAATGTGGCACATATACACCATGACATATTATGCAGCCATCAAAAATGATGAGTTCATGTCCCTTGTAGGGACATGGATGAACCTGGAAACCATCCTTCTCAGCAAACTGACAAAAGAACGGAAAATCAAACATCCTGTGTTCTCACTCATAGGCAGGTGTTGAACAATGAGAACACATGGGCACAGGGAGGGGAGTATCACATCCTGGCGTCAGTTGAGGAGAAATAAGGGAGGAACAGCAGGGGTTGGAGTGTTGGGGAGAGATGACATGGAGATAAATGCCAGATATAGGTGATGGGGAAGAAGGCAGCAAATCACACTGCCATCTGTGTATCTATGGAACAATCTTGCCTGTTCTTCACAGGTATCTCAAAACCTAAAATATTATTTAAAAAAAAAAAAAAAGAAAAGAAAAAGAAAAAAAAAGTGCATCCATGCAATGAAATGTTTTTCATCAAGAAAATGGAGTGACCTACAAAGCCATGAAAACATAGATGAATCTGATATACATATTACTAAGTAAAAGAAACCAGTCTGTATGGGATGTGGTGGCTCACGCCTTTAATCCAGCACTTTGCGGCCAGGGTGGGTGAATCACCTGAGTTCAGGATTTGGAGACAAGCCTGACCAACATGGTAAAACCCCGTCTCTACTAAAAAGTACAAAAATTAGCTGGGCATGGTGGCGGGTGCCTGTAATCTGTTACTCAGGAGGCTGAAGCAGGAGAATCACCAAATTCTGAAGGCAAAGGTGGCAGTGAGCCGAGATCACACCATTGCACTCCAGCCTGAGTGATAGAGTGCTGCTGCTTATCTTTTTCCATCTCAGAAGATGAAGGAGAAGGAGAAGGAGAAGGAGAAGGAGGAGGAGGAGGAGGAAAAGGAGAAAGAGAAGGAAAAAGAGAAGGAAGGAGAAGGAGAAGGAAGGAGAAGGAGAAGAAAAAGGAGTAGGAGGGAGGAGAAGGAGAAGGAGGAGAAAGAGAAGAAGGAGAAGCAGAATCAGCCGCCAGTCTGAAAAGATCACATAAGGTATGGTCTCATTTCTGTGACATACTGGAAAACTGCAACCATGCCTTGTTGCAGGCTCAAACTCTGGGCTCAAGCAATCCTCCCACCTCAGCCTCCCAAGTAGCTAGGACTCCAGGCAAGTGCTGCCACATTCAGCTAATTTTTTTTTTTTTTTTTTTTTTTTAGACAGGATCTCCCTATGTTCCCCAGGCTAGTCTTGAACTCCTGCACTCAGGTGAACCTCCCAGCTCGGCCTCCCATGTAGCTGGCACTCTGGCACTGGTGGCATGGACCACTACATCCAACTAAATTTTTTTAGAAAATGATAAAGACGGGCCCTAATATGTTGCCCAGACGTATCTCAAACTCCTGGCCTCAGGCAATCCTCCCCACTTGGCCTTGCAAAGTGTTGGGATTACAGGTATGAGCCACTGCACCCCACGTGATTTTTTAAACGAGTTATTTTCTATTGTTGAGTTATGTGACTTGTTTTATATGTTTCTGGATATTAACTCAGTTATATGACTGGCAAATATTTTCTCCCATTCCGTAGGTTGACATGACACTCTGTGGATGGTCTCCTTTGCTACACAGAAGTTTTTAAGTTTGATGTGCTCCCACTGAATTTTGCTTCGATTGCTTGTGCCTTTGGTGGCATATCCAAGAAGTCATTGCTCATTCCAATGTTATAAACAGTTTATTAATTTTTTTTTTCTTGGAGTTCTGTACTTTTAAGTCTTAAATTTCAGTCTTTAATCTGAGTTAATGATAATAGATAAGGCATTATGCGGTAGTATTCCATATAATGGAATTATATGGTTTGGATCTGTGTCCCTGTCCAAATATTATGTTGAAATATAACCCCCAGTGTTGGAGGCGGGGTCTGGTGGGGGTGATTGGATCATGGAGCAAACCTGTTATGAGCGGTTTAGCAGCAACCCTCTTTGGTAATGTGTAGCGGGATACGGTTAAAAGTGTGCAGTCCTGCCCCCAGCATCTTTCTCTCGTCTTCCTCCTCTCACTTCGTGAGTGCTGATTCCCCTTTCTCCTTCCACCATGAGTGTAAGTTTCCCAGGAAGCCAAGCGGGTGCCAGCATCATGCTTCCTGTACAGCCTGCAGAACAATGAGCCAATTACATCTATGTTCATTAAATATTACCCAGTCTCGGGTGTTTCTTTATAGCAGTGCGAGAATGAACTAATACAGACTCCAATTCCCCAAGGCTCCCTTACCTCCTTGCAGGAGGCTCTGGCCGCAGCTTATCTGTGAGCCAGGAGAGAGCAGGGGCAGCTTCCTTGTGGAACTTGGGTGCTTCTGTTCTGCAAGTCCTCCTGCCCGCTGGCCTCTCCCAAGACCCTGGCCAAGTCATTGTGCAAGAGCAGGTGCACCCTGGAGCCTCTGCAGCCCAGCCTGAGTGCACTTCCCCACTGGAATATCTTCCCCATGACCTAGGAGCACATTGGACTCCCTAGCACAGCGAGAGCCCAATCCCAAGCCACAGGAATTCCCAGTGTTTCCAGGATTGTGGCACAAAGCTAGGGATACCTAGGGGGAGATCTGGCAGCCAGCACTTGAATGGGGGAGGAGACCCCACTCTCAGAGCACTGAGAGGAATGAGACACGTGGGCTCCTGGGCAGCGGGGATGTGAGGCATGCCTCCCACCAGAGGGCCAGTCCAAAAAGGGAGCGAACTATTCAGCCTCTGCCCATGGGAGCCCCACAGCCGAGAACAACTAAGGAAAGAAATGCAGGCAGGCATCACTGATCACAGTAGGCTCCCCAAAGGTCCAAGACCTGGTGAGGGTCCATCGCTCTCTGGTATCACCACAAAGCAAGCCTGAAAACGTGCAGTACAAAAAAGCTATGCAGCAGGGGGTTAGCCTTGCTGCCAGGGATTAGCCTAGCAGCCAGGATTAGCTTTGCAGTGGGGGATTAGCCTGGCAGCTGGGGATTAGCCTTGGAGCCGGGATTAGCCTAGAAGCCAGGGATCAGCCAAGCAGCTGGGATTAACCTTGCAGTGGAGGATCAGCCTTGCAGCCAGGGATCAGCCTTCCAGCGGGAGGTCAGCCTTGCAGCCAGGGGTCAACCTTGCAGAGAGGGATCAGCCTGGCAGCTGCTCCTCTTACACGCCATTTATTAAATCACAGCCCTAACTAAACACCAACACTGACCTGCTAATAAAGCACCTGTGAAACGAAGCGCAGGTCCCCACACAGAAGGGTCCCGGACGGATCCCTGGCTCCCTGTCGAATCCAGGAGCGAAGTAGCTGACTAGACCCAATTTACACCACAGCGAATGCAACACCAGCCCTCCCGCATGAGACTGAGCGCAAGAACTCTAACAATCCAAAAGGACGCTGTATCCCCTCAGAAGACCCAGGCCTGCGGAGGGACGTGAGGCACAGCCCCGACCCCCAGCTCAGTCGCATACACCTGGGCTGGGGAAAACGGAGTGACGAAAACGGTGAAGCTGCGTCTGCGCGCTGGACGATTCCAGTCCTACAGGTAAAAGCCAGGCCTCTCCCCGACCTCCTGAGCCCGGAACCGGGTTGTGCCCGTGACTGACAGGCAAAGCTCCGCCCTACTCCCCGCCCCTTTAGCACCTCTTGACTGCCGATTGGAGGGATCGCCTTGGTCTCAGCGCTGATCGGCAGCTTGTGCCAATGGAGGGCTACGGGCTGGCGCTTCGCCCTCCACCACGTCTCACACCCTGAGGGGTGCCGAGAGGACGCCTAGCCACAGCGGACACTGCAGAAGGAGAGCACGAGAGACTGTGAAGAGCACGGGGAGCCTTTGTCTTCCAGCGTGAAACCGTGTAAACCCTCCGCCCGAGACCTTCATATTTTAGCTTGGAAGACCCCCAATCCTCTCACCCTTAAAAGTGCCAAAGCCTCTCAGCCTCCAGAGACACCAAGTCCTGTCACCTTGAGGGACATTTTTCTTTTTAGATGGAGTCTAGCCCTGTCGTCGGGCTGGAGTGTGGTGGCACAATCCCGGCTCACTGCAACACCTTGAGGGACTTTAAATCCCCTCAGCATAAAACTCCCAAAGTACCTCAGCTTCAGAGACCCCAAATCCCATTACCCAGAGGAATACCAAATCTCCTAATGATTAGATCCCCAAATGTTCGGAGCCTGAGGAGCCGTAATTCGCCTCACCCTAAAGCACCCCAAACCCCTCAGCCTGAGGAACCCTAAATATCTCACCCACAGAGAGACCAAATTTCTCCAAACTCAGATAACCTAAATACTCAGACTGAAAAACCCAATCCCTTCAGCTTCAATGACTGAATGATCTCAATGTCAAAGACCCTAAAGCCCCTTAATGAGAAATCCAAATCTCCTTTACCTGACACCCAGAATTTCCGCAGCCTCAAACATCCCAAATTCTTTCATGCGGAGAAACTCCAAATCCCCTTAACCTTTCCAAGACTCAAAGATCCCAAATCCTTTCATCCAGAGGAACCCCAAATCCCCTCAAATCCTGTCAACCTGAGCACCCCCTTCCTCCTCCTCACCCTCTACGTCCCTCCCCTCCCCACATCTCCTCTCCTCTCCCACTCCCCTTCCCCACTGTGCGCCAGGCGGGCTCCACGGCCACGTGACCCTCGGCCAGGCTGGGACACTCAGGGCGCAGTGTCAGGGACCGCGGGCATGCAGCTGAGGTGGGTCTTGGTGCTGCTGGACATGCTGTCTTGCTGGTCAGTAAGAGCCGCGGGGCCCCAGGTGTGGGGACCCTCCCAGGACAGACACTGCCCCGGCTCCAAGCAAGTTCGCAGCGACCTGGAGGCTGCTTGCCCTGGTCCCTCCGCGGACCTTGGAGGCCGCACCTCTCTCCAGGCGCCGCGCTGTGCTCACCTGCCATTTCTTGGGGTCCCTGGGTCCCGGGTTCCCCGCATCTCGGGCCCAGGGGGCTGGAGGGTCTCCAAGAACCCGGGACTCCGGGGCTGCCTCCACAGCCGGCAGCAGGAAGTGGCTGTGCAGGACCCGCGCGCCCCTTTCCCTCGCTGTGCCTGGCCTGGGCAGTGATTCACGCAGATGGCGGGCCTCGGGGGTGGGAGCGGCCGCGGATCTCCCAGTACATTTGCGCCTCCGCCCCTGGGTGGGCGCTCTAGGTGCTCCCGGAGGGGCTGACCTGGCCTTGGCACCCAGCGCGTGGATGGGATATGAACCCCTGGGCCTAGGGCGGGAGAGACACTTGGAGAGAAAAGCTGGGTCCCAGACTTTGGGGCCTCAGGAGACCCAAACCTGTCCTGCAGGTTTTCGGGCCGGATGAGGGAAGTAGCACCCTGAGGTCCCCGCCACCAGGGTCCCCGGAACAAAGGCCGCGTGATTCCTCTAGTGAATGAAGGAAAAATGGCTCCGCACTTCGGTCACTGCGGGGGGCGGGGGTGTGCTCCTACCCAGAGCCCTTTCCTGGTTCTTTGACCAAGCCCTCTGACCTCTGAAGTAGACCGTCGTTACGGGGATCCAGGGGACAGCACCAGGTCCCTGTGGGGTGTCTGCCAGTCCTGGGTGCCATGTCCTGAGCAGCTGTGTTGTCAGTTACTTAAACATGTGTGTGGCACTTTCTGGCTGCCAGGCACTCAGCAGCATGCAGATAACTGAAAGGGTACCCTTAAACGGCCTGTGAGGGAGGTGCAGCCTCATAGAGTCGCCTGCTGGAGGCCACCGCGGTGGGGTTGGGTGTGGCTGCTGTGTGCCGGGGGTGGCGACCAGGCCGAGGGCACCTCCATCTGGAAGATCTGGCCCATCACAGTGCAGTCCACAGGTTCCAGATGGGGCTTTGGGGGCATTGTGAGGGCACAAAGGTCCCCGGGGGTCAAATGAAGAGAAGGTACCTGTTCCGGGGACCCCAGGGCGAGCTTTCTAGGCAGAGGGAAGCCTGGGGTCGGTTGTCATGGGGATGTCTGTCTCTAGCTGGAGTTACTGGGGCAAGGAGGTCAGAAATGGAGGCCAACCGGTGTGAGCCTCTGCCTGCTGAGAGCTGCGGGGAGCAGCTGCAGTCCTGTGATCCTAATCTTCCACAGAGCAGCATTTGCTGGAGTCTCCTCCTTGATCTCTGCCCTCAACAGCGGCGCCAGCCCCCCTGCGCCCCAGCAGACGCTGGGCTCTTATATGACAGCCCCCTCTGCCCCAGCGCTCACCTCTCCAAGCACTGTCCTGGCTCTGGGCCCCTGCACTGCCGGTTCTGTTCTGCATTCCCTCTGCCTTTTCTGCCCTGTGAGGCAGACCTCTGCTGTCTTCACTGCTTTGTTTTCCCAGACTCATCCAGCATCGAAGGTGTGCCATGTTCTAGGACCCTTGCAGCTGGCATGCAGGAGGAATATGAGGCTCCCTGCCCCTCCTCAGACTCTCAGAATTCAGAAGAGTCACAATTTTTTGTCTTTGCCCTGCTGGGCCAAAGGACGCCCCTGCCTTCTTTTCTCTCTGGGGTAGACACCCCAGCTTTTGCTCTGCACCTGCCACGTGGAACAGGGAGTGGCCCCCGCCCCTGCTCTCTGTAGCTGACTCCTGCTTCCCTGGCCACCCTGGGCTCAGTAGGGCCCCAGGAGACCCAGTGCCATGTGACACCTTCTGCAACTGTGGAATTCAGGAGAATGTGCCTTTGATCCCTGAGTCACTGCCTAGCTGGCATGTGCCCTGGCGTGAGGGTCCAGGGACAGGCAGGGGTGAGCATGAAGTCACCTCTGCTATGCTCCTGCTTTGGTGCTTTCCTGGCTTCTCTGTGCAGCTCTTAGGTTGAAATAAGTCCTGCCTGTTTTAACAGATGTTTATTAAACATCCACCCTGGCCAGGCTCTGAGCAGCCTCCAGGGTCTCTGCTCTGAATACAATAGGCCCCTCCTGGTGTGGGCAGGCTGAGCCGGGGAGATTAAGTCCAGTGTCCCATAGGTGACATGGGACAACAAGGAAAAAGAGCAGAACTTCCCTTTTATTTTTAATTGTTTATTTATTTGCTTTTTATAAACTGAGACAGAGTCTCGCTCTGTCACCAGACTGGAGTGCAGTGGCACAATCCCGGCTCACTGCAACTTCCATCTTCTGCTTTTAAGCAATTCTCCTGCCTCAGACTCCCAAGTAGCTAGATTACATTCATGGGCCACTACATCCGGCTAAACAGATTTTTCCTCTTGTGAGAGGGACACCCATGTGGGCAGCCGGGAGGGGAGATGAAACTGAGTGGAAGTGAGAGTCACTTTGGTGCCTGGCACCTTGTCTCACACCTGTAATCTCGGCACTTTGGGAGGCTGAGCCTGGGGGGTCAATCCAGCCTGGGAGTTTGTGACCAGCCTGGTCAACATGAGACTCGTGTCTCTACTTTTAAAAATAAAAATAAGATATTTTGGACAGAGAAGTGCCTGTTCAAAGTCCCTGAGGTGAGCGTTTGCCCGGTTTTTCAAGGAGCAGAGGGAGGGTGTGAGAAGGAGAAGGCCTGGGGAGTTTGTGGTCATCTGAGTGTGATGGGAAAGGGGTGTCACTTGGGCCTCTCACATTCTGTGGGAAGAGCTCTTCTTTGCTGTCGGTGGCAGCAGCAGTGAGAGGCCTCGAGGCAGGGCAGTTGTGGGGGCCCCACAGCCCAGCTGGTTGGAGAACCTCGCAGCTCCCTGGCTCTTCTCCCCCTCCAGCCTCCCTGCCCTTTGCTATCCTGTCATTGGTAAATGCCCCGTATAAGTGAGGATTTTGCTGCGGGTATGGCTTCATCCAGTACCCCTACCAGGCAGACACCATCACCCATGGGCTCATGGCTGGGGTCACCATCATGACCACTTGTAAGGCAGGAAGGGTTCAGAGGGACAGGGAGGGTGACAGGTTGGGGTACAGCCTAACCCTGGGTTCCTGATGAGGGTGGCCTGGAGGTCTGTGGTGGGCTGGGGGACACAGCCTTGCCCCGAGTGGTATTGGGGGTAATAGGAACTCATTTTTGTTTTTTGAGATGGAGATTCACTCTTGTTGCTCAGGCCGGAGTGTGATGGCAGGATCTCCACTCACTGTAACCTCCATCTCCTGGGTTCAAGTGACTCTCTTGCCTCGGTCTCCCCAGTAGCTGGGACTACAGGCATGCACCATCACACCCGGCTAATTTTGTATTTTTAGTAGAGATGGTTTTCACAGTGTTGGTGAGGCTGATCTTGAATGCCCGACCTCAGGTAATCTGCCTGCCTCAGCCTTCCAAAGTGCTAGGATGGCAGGCATGAGCCACCGAGCCTGGCTAGGGCACCTTTAGAGTTCCCAGCTCTGCAGCAGCCTTGGGGAGGCCTGTGGGGAGGACTGAGGCCCAGTGAGGGCCCAGGGGCTGACCACGACCCCCACTGGTCACTGCGGCTGCCTGATGCACAAATCTCAGCAGGGGAAACCCACCTGGTACACACAGACCAGCTCTATTCCCACTCTGACTTCAACAACTACGTGGCTGTCATGTACAAGGTGTTGGCGACCTTCCTGTTCAGGGTGGCCGTGAGCCAGTTTCTGATGGACTTGGCCAAGTATACAATCGGTTGCCTGTGTCCCAACTTCCTGGCTGTCTGTAACCACACGTAGAGCCAGGTCAACTGCTCGGTCTACATGGAGATGGAGAAGGTGTGCATGGGAAATGCTGCTGATGCCACCAAGGCCAGCTGAGTGTGGACAAGCATCATTCACAGTGGGAGCTTGTGGGAGCTTGCTGGGTGGGGGGGGGGGGGGGCAGTGGGAGCTGAAGATGTCGCAGAAGCCAGATAGTGAGGATCCAGCATGCAGGTGGTCAGGCAGCAGGAAGGCCTCAGGGCTCCCAGCACCCCACAGACAGCAGGAGGCCAGTGGGAGCGTGCTCTGTCTCCCCCGAGTCTCATCCCTGCCCTGCTCTGTTCTGTCTTCTTACCATCTCTACTGATAGGTCCTTAAATTTGTCAACTCATTGTTGTCCTTTTAAAAAAATCAAAATATTGACAGACAAGCCCAGGGTAATGTCAGACCAAAAAAAAAAAAACAAACAAACAAACAAACAAACAAACAAACAAAAACAAAACAAAACAAAACAAAACAAAAATAAAATTTGTATAAGATAAAAGTCACCATTTCATCAATTTTAATGTGTACAGTTCATTTTTAGTACATTCACAATGCTGTACAGCCATCTCCTCTACCTAATTCCAGAATATATTAATCTCATCAGAAGGAACCCCACAGCATGTGTAACATGGCAAAACCCCATCTCTATGACAAATCAAAAAATTAGGCTGGGTTAGGTGGCTCACGCCTAAAATCCCCGCACTTTGGGAGGCTGAGGCAGGCAGATCACCTGAGGTTGGGAGTTCGAGACCAGCCTGGCCAACATGGAGAAATCTTCTCTACTAAAAATACCAAATAAGCCAGGCATGGTGGTACACACTTGTAATCCCAGCCACTCGGGAGGCTGAGGCAGGAGAATCTCTTGAACCCGGGAAGTGGAGGTTATGGTGAGCTGAGATTGTGTCATTGTGGTCCAGCCTGGGCAACGAGAGTGAAACTCCATCTCAAAGAAAAAAAAAAAAAATAGCCAAGCCTGGTGGTGGGCACCTGCAGTTCCAGCTACTGGGGAGGCTGAGGTGGGAGCATCACTTGAACTTGGGAGGTAGAGATTTCAGTGAACCGAGATTGTGCCTACCCCAGGCAGGGTCTCAGAGTGAGAACCTGTCTCAAAGAAAAGGAAAAGAAAGGAAACAAAGATCCCTTGTACCCGTTAGCTGTCATTCCTCCCCCAGCCCCTGGCAACAACCACTATCCTATTTTATATCTGTAGATTTGCATGTTCTCCATGTTTAATATAAACAGAAACATACCCTATGTTTTCTTTTATTTCTGCCTTCTCTTTTTCTAATTTTCTTTATTTTAGATGGAGTTTCACTCTTGTTGCCCAGACTGGAGTGCAATGCTGTGATCTTTGTTTACCATAACTTCCGCCTCCTGGGTTCAAGCAATTCTCCTGCCTCTGCATCCTTAGTAGCTGGGACTACAGGTACCCACCAACACCCCTGGCTGATTTTGTATTTTTTATTAGAGACGGGGTTTCTCCATGTTGGCCAGGCTGGTCTCAAACTACTAATCTCAGGTGATCTGCCCACCTCGGCCTCTTAAGTGCTGGGATTAGAGGCATGAGCCATGGTGCCCAGATTCCTTTTCTAATTAAAAAAATTTTGGAGTGTTGTGCAAGATGACTCACACCTGTAATCCCAGCACTTTGGGAGGCTGAGGTGGGCAGATCAGCTGAGGTCAGGAATTCCAGACCAGCCTGGCCAACATGGTGAAAATCCATCTCTACTTAAAATACAAAAATTAGCCAGGTGTAGTGGTGTATGCCTATAATACCAGATGCTCAGGAAGCCGAGGCAGAGAATTGATTGAACCGAACCTGAGAGGAAGAGACTGCAGTGAGCCAAGATGGTACCATTGCACTTCAGCCTGAGTGAGAGTGTGAGACTCTGACTTAAAAAGAAAAAAAAAAAAAAATTGGTCAGACGTAGTGGATCACACTTGTAATCCCAGCATTTTGGGAGGCTAAGGTGATCAGATCACTTGAGGCGAGTTCGAGACCAACCTGATCAACATGGAGAAATCCCATCTCTACTAAAAACACAAAAATTAGCCTGGCCTGGTGATGGATGCCTGTAATCTCAGCTACTCAGGAGGCTGAGGTGTGAGAATTGCTTGAACCTGGGAGGTGGAGGTTGCAGTGAGCTGACTGTGCTCCAGCTCAGGAGACACGAGACTCTGTCTCAAAAAAAAAAGTTATTTTTGTTTTGCTCAAAGCTACAGGAAAAAGACAAATAAAAAGAAAAAAGAGGATAAGTGAATAGAATAAAAACAAAAATTGTTTTTGTATGTTTTTACTGTTCGAACACAGTGCAATCTTGTGTTTTGGAAGTTCATGTTGTAATGTTCTGTCCATTTTTGCTTTATGTATTTTGGAGTTCTGTGGTTTACTACATTTACCTTTATAATTTCTACATATTTTTGATAGACTAGCCGTTCATCAACGTAAAATGATACATATGAGTTTTGTCTCAACAATTTTTGTCATGATGTCCATTTTGCCTGATATTAGTATAGCTATTGTGGCTCTCTTTTTGTTACTGTTTGCATGGAATATATATATTTTTTCCAATCTTGTACTTTAAACCTATGTATGTCTCTGCTCTAAATAAAGTAAGTCTCTTATACCTAGCATAAAATTGGGCTGTGTTTTTTTGGTTTGTTTGTTTGTTTGTTTTTTTGCTTTTTTTTTTTTTTTTTTTTAGACTGAGTTTTGCTCTTGTTACCCAGGCTGTAGTGTAATGGCAGAATCTCGGGTCACCGCTACCTCCACCTCCTCAGTTCAGGCGATTCTCCTGCTTCAGCCTCCTGGGTAGCTGGTATTACAGTCATGTGCAACCATGTCCAGCTAATTTTTTGTATTTTTAGTAGAGAAGGGGTTTTCACCATGTTGACCAGGATGGTCTCGATCTCTTGACCTCGTGATCCACCTGCCTCGGTTTCTCAAAGTGCTGGATTACAGGCGTTAGCCACCGAGCCCGGCTGGGCTGTATTTTTTATGTGTTGTCCAGTCTCTGATTTTTTTGAGACAGAGGCTCACTTTGTTGCCCAGACAGAAGACAGTGATCTCAGCTCACTGAAGCTTTGCACTCTCAGGCCAAGCCATCTTCCAGCCTCAGCCTCTCGAGTGGCTAGGACTGGTCACCACATTCAGCTGCTGTTTATTTATGTTTTTTGTAGAAACAGGGTTTTGCCATGTTTCCCAGGCTGGTCTTGAACTCCTCAGCTCAAGCGATCCACTCTCTGTGGCCTCCCAAACTGCAGTGATTACAGGTGGATGCCACCATGCCCAGCCAGATCTCTGACTTTTTATTTTACTTTATTTTATTTTATTTTATTTCCAACATATGTTAATTTTTTTTTTTTTTTTTTTTTTTTTTTTTTTTTTTTTTTGAGATGGAGTTTCGCTCTTGTTGCCCAGGCTGGAGTGCAATGGCACGATCTCGGCTCACCGCTACCTCCGCCTCCTGGGTTCAGGCAATTCTCCTGCCTCAGCCTCCTGAGTAGCTGGGATTACAGGCACGCACCACCATGCCCAGCTAATTTTTTATATTTTTAGTAAAGACGGGGTTTCACCATGTTGACCAGGATGGTCTCGATCTCTTGACCTCGTGATCCACCCGCCTTGGCCTCCCAAAGTGCTGGGATTACAGGCTTGAGCCACCGTGCCCGGCCTATATGTTAATCTTTTTATTTAATCTTTTTATTGAATTAAGGCATTTAACAAATCGCTGACTTTCAGTTGGAGTGTTTAATCTATTTATAGTCAGTGTAATTAATGATAAGGAAGGCCCTCTGTCATTTTCTTTAGGGTTGCCTAGGTTATGTCTTCCTTTTTCAGTTCCTTGTCACTGTCTTTCACTGTCTTTTTTTTTTTTTTTTTTTTTTCTTTTCTTTTCTTTTAGTGATGAGAGTCTTGCTATGTTGCCCAGGACTTGAACTTCTGGGCTCAAACCATCACTGCCTTCCAAGTAGCTGGGACTACAGGAATTACAGGTGTGTTCCACGGCACCTGGCTAATTTTTTTATTTTCATTTTTATTATTTTTATTTATTTTATTTTTTGAGACAGAATCTCACTCTGTTACTCAGGCTGGAGTGCAGTGTACAGTGGCATGATCTTGGCCCAATGCAACCTCTACGGCCTGGGTTCAAGTAATTCTCCTGCCTCAGCCTCCCGAGGAACTGGGACTATGGGCATGTACCACCACATCCTGCTGTTTATTTATTTATTTATTTATTTATCTATTTATTTATTTATTTATTTTTAATAGAGATGGGGTTTTGTCATGTTGGCCAGGCTGGTCACAAACTCCTGATCTCAGATGACCCACCCACCTTAGCCTCCCAAAGTGCTGAGATTACAGATGTAAGCCACTGTGCCTGGCCCAACTGAATAATCTTAACTGATCTATTTTCTTTTCTATTTTTTTTTTTTTTTTTTTTTTTTTTTAGACAGAGTCTCACTCTGTCACCCAGGCTGGAGTGCAGTGGTGTGATCTTTGCTCACTGTGACCTCCGCAGGGGTCCTCCCTTGGGACCCCTTCCTCCAAATGTGGTCATTCCCTGGGACCTCTCCTTCCCCCAGTTTCTCCCCTGGGACCTCTACCCCAAACTCCAGTATTTCCCTGGACCCCTCCTTCCCCCAGATCCTCCCCTGGGACACCTTCCCCTAACCCCAGTTCATCCCTGGACACCGTCTCCTCCCAGTTCCTTCCCTAGGTCTCCTGCCTGCACCCAGCAGTCCTTCTCTGGGCTCGTCAGCTCACCAGTGCTCTCCACTGCTCCTCTACTAAGAGGGCTCTCTTCCCTCCACAGGCACTTTTCCTCTCATTGCCCACCTGGGACCCTGTTTCTCCTCCTCCTGCTCATGCCCATGTCCCTGGTGCCTGCCCAGCCCCTGCCAAGTCTCACCTTCCTCCACTCTGCCAAGTCGGCTATATCTCAGACTTCTTCAAAGCCCAACCCCCACAGTACTGCCTGAAGGAGGAGGAGCAGTAACGGAAGCCCAGCCTGTCACTGACAGTGACACTGAGGGAGGCTGACCACAACCACTATGGGTAACCGCACTGCTCCTCCTGAGGCTAGACCCCACCCAGGCAGAGAGTGGCTGTGAGTCCAGCTGAGTCTGGTCCCCCCGGTTTTCCCTCTGGCCCTGGGTAGGCAGTGAAGGCTCCAAACGGGCTCCACAAACCCTGAGCAGGCTCTGCTGCCCCTGCCCTGCACTGGACCAAGGATCTGGGGAGGCCTAGGTAGCCATGAACATTTGGAGGGGGACCTGTTTCTGTAGCTCCCCAAATATTCCCATTCTTTTATGGGGTTAAGAAAGGGACTGTTTTGTAAAATGTAGTGTACATGTGGTTTTTGGTAAAATGAGGCATTGGTGTGACAAGTGATCTCAGTGCCTCTGTTCCTTATGGCCGTTCTGGGATGGTGTTCCTCCTGTCAGAGGGCTCCGTGGAGCTCAGGCGTCAGGCAGACTCACCCGCTGTGACAGTGAAGGACAGCAGCCAAGTCATCCCCTTGTGTTTCTTACTGCATGGTGCTGGGGTCAAGGGTCAGATAGGTCAGCACACCCTTCCGCTCTGCTCATGTACACCCTGTGCAGCTGGGGGCCACACTTCTGAAATGAGTAATTCAGGGGCTGGTTTCCCTGAAGTCATGACAGAACACACAGAGCTTACGTTTTCAACAGGAGGGTAAAGGGTACATTTGTTTTTTGTACAGGCGGTAACTTAAATGTCTGCTGATGTTTTGTTTGCACCTGAAATCTCTCTTAGTCCCTCACCCTGCAGGGTGTTCCTATCAAATGTTAGCCTTCGGAAAGGCTGATGTAGCCCTGGAAGACAGAATTGGCGCCCAGAAGCCACACCCAAGGGGTCGTGATGTAGACCTGCGCTTGGCAGTTGGGAAGGAAGGTGACCCAGACCCTGCAGAATGTCAGCTGAACATCAGGAATTTGCCTCCATGCATGTGTCAGACGGGATCCTGGCCAGGAAAGTAACACTGAAGCCTCCCAGGTATTCTAGGGTGCTGCAGCAGGCAGTGATGCCTGAGGACTGAGGCGGCTGTGTCTGGGCTCAGAATGTGAGTCTCTGGCAGTGAATGGGAGAGAGGTTCCCAGCCAGATCCCACAGCGAGAGTCACTGCATCAGCAGTAAATGAGAATGACCCAGGTGCCCTGACAGCAGCCAACACCTCTGTCTCCTCCCAGGCACAATGGCCTTGAAAGCCAGGACCACAGTGAGGGTTGAGCATGAGTCTGTGGGAGCAGCTGCAGTGCACAGGACTCTGGTGTGGTCTACTGGGGGCAGGTGGCCATGTTGGGGTGAGTGGTGAAGACTGAGGAGTGGAGGAAGTTTGGAGTAGGAGAGGACATGGCTGAGTCTGGCTCCCGGCCTCAGCTGGGAGCGTCTCAGTGCTTCAGAAA
Source organism: Saimiri boliviensis (assembly GCF_048565385.1). Lineage (NCBI taxonomy): Eukaryota > Metazoa > Chordata > Mammalia > Primates > Cebidae > Saimiri > Saimiri boliviensis. The sequence goes on along the minus strand of NC_133471.1, from coordinate 10,168,004 downwards.
GAGCATGTGCACCTCACAGCTGGGAGAGCAGAGAAAGAAAGGACTGTACTGACCAGAGCCATCCCCAGAGGGTCCTCACAATGCAGGAGGGCCCAGCTGTGGGAGCCGGTGTCCTGTCTCACCTTTTGGGTGCTGCCCAGCTTGGCTATGCATGCACTGCTCTGCATCTCTTGAGAAAAGCTGGGATGCAGGGTGTTAGGCTCAGAAATTGTCACAGGTTCCCAGTACCAAGATGGCAGGCAGGGCAGCAGTTAGGACACATTTCTTCACCCACACAGAGCTCAGGGGAAGCTCTCATGCATAATTTTGGGTTTACACTCTCCACACCCTTATGATTTCATGGAAAAAAAAATAGTATTTTCTCTCTTTATACAAGGAGGACTTTTTTTCTGTAGTTTCTCACAGGAAACTGAGATTCTTAGCCATGTAAATATCATTTCCCATGGCAGTGTCCTCATGGCCTGGCATTTCTCCCACCTTCTGAGGTTAATTGGTTTCTGAAGACTTCCTTCTGGGTGGGCAGAATAGCTCACACCTGTAATCCCAGCACATTGGGAGGCCCAGGTGGGTGGATCACAAGGTCGGGAGATTGAGACCAGCCTGGCCAACAGGATGAAACCCCATCTCTCCTAAAAATGCAAAACTTTACCGAGCATGGTGGCAGATGCCTGTAATCCCAGTTATTCGGGAGGCTGAGGCAGAAGAATCACTCAAACCCAGGAGACAGAGGTTGCAGTGAGCTGAGATTGCACCACTGCTCTACGGCCTAGCGACAGAGCAAGACTAGGTCTCAAAAAAAAAAAAAAAAAAAAAAAGAAAAGAAAAGAAAACTCCTCCTGAGTATTTGATGATATTCAGGGTTTTTTTTTGTTTTGTTTTGTTTTAAGTGTGTCAGCTACCATATGTTATCCTGATTTTGTAGGAAACCATACATATTTTGTTTTTTAGACACAGGGTCTCATTCTGTTGCCCAGTCTGGAGTCCAGTGGTGCAATTACTGCTCACTACAGCCTTGAGCTCCCTGGCTCAAGTGATATTTGTGCTTCAGCCTCCTGAGTAGCTGGGATGACAGTTGCCCACCACCACACCCCACTTTAATGTTTATTTATTTTTTTTTATAGGTGCATACTGAAGTCTTTAGGAGTTAAATTTTTTGAGATGTGCAAATTAGAATATTTCATAATAAAAAACATGAAGCAAACATGGCAACATATTAGTAACTGTTAAATCTGTTTTGTGTATTGAGTGTCATTATGCCATGCTCCGTACTGCATTTGGAAAAATTTTAAGTTAAAAAAGAAAAATTCTGCCAGAGAAAGTTTTTCTAAGTTCAAAATGTGATTACCTTTACTTTAGTGAGATAATATATCTTTTTCTTTCCTTTTTTTTTTTTTTTTTTTTTTTTTTTTTGAGATGTCTTGCCCTGTTGCCCAGCCTAGAGCACAGTGGTGTGATCTTGGCTCATTGTAACAACTGCCTCCTGGGTTCAATCAATTCTCCTACCTCAGCCTTGCAAGTGTCTGGGATTACAGGCGCTCTCCACCATGCCCAGCTAATTTTTGTATTTTTAGTAGAGACAGTGTTTCCCCATGTTGGCCAGGCTTGTCTCGAACTCCTGACCTCAGGTGATCCACCCTCCTCAGCCTCCCAAAGAGCTGGAATTACAGGTGTGAGCCACTACATCTGGCTATTTATTCCTCAACTGAATTTCTGTTTGAATTGAAACAACATAAAATCCTAATTTCGATAACATTATTTCCATTTTTTACGTTAGTTGCTAGAACACGATGCTAGAAAGCAGTGTTTCCTCAACCTCACTCGGCAGTGGTGTGGCCTGTGGCCTTCTGGACAGCATTGGGGGTGGGTATTTGGGGAGGTGTGAACCCCCGGGCTGGCTCAGCAGTGGGGTCTGGGCCTTTTCCCAGAGCCTTCTTAGCCCAAAGTCTGATTGCCCACCTCCAGTCTCCTCAATAATGAGAGACACATTGTCCTGCTGTGTAGAGAATCTTAGTTCTTCTGTGTCCTGCTGCATATTTTCAGGAGCTGGACAGCTCCCAGATTTCATCCCTTGTCTCAGAAATGACTTCTCAAATCACACCCTGCAGCAGCATTTTGTTAGCTTGTTTTGTTGTTGTCCTTTGTTTGTTTTGAGATAGAGTTCCATCTTCTTGCCCAGGCTGGAGTGCAGTGGCACGACCTCGGCTCACTGCAACCTCTGCCCTCCAGGTTCAAGCAATTCTCCTCCCTCAGCCTCCCAAATAGCTGAGATTACAGGCACCTGTCACCATGCCCAGCTAAGATTTTTGTATTTTTATAGAGATTGGGCTTCATCATGTTGGTCAGACTGGTTTCAAACTCCTGACCTCAAGTGATCCACACATCAGCCTCCCAAACTGCTAGGATTACATGCATGAGCCACTGCACCCAGCTGAGCCTCTTTTGTGACAGATGTGATTTGTTGGATCTAGGCCCAGTTTTGTTTTTACTCTGACTTGCTGTTTTATAAGCAGGCATTCTAGTTTAGACATTTTAACGGCATTACAGGGATGGAAAATCCCTGGGAAGAATTAGCCAACCAGTGAAGGTGTGTGGTGAGGGCATTGCATAGCAGGTTGAAGTTTAGGTTATTTGGGATTACTAAGTTACAGCAATGAACTTTATGAATGAATTAGCCGAGTGAGTGAATAAATGACTGGGTAAAGAAAACTTACCTGAGGCCAGGTGCGGTGACTCACACCTGTAATCCCAGCACTTTTGGAGGCTGAGGTGGGCGGAGCACCTGCGGTCAGATGTTCAATACCAGCCTGACCCAACGTGGAGAAATCCCGTCTCTACTAATAAAAGAAAAATGTACCAAATTAGCCGGGCATGGTGGTATATTCCTGTGATCCCAGCTACTTGGGAGGCTGAGGCAGGAGAATCACTTGAACCTGAAAGGCGCAGGTTTCAGTGAGCCAAGGTTACACCATTGTACTCCTGCCTGGGTGACAAGAGCAAAACTCCATCTAAAAAAAAAAAAAAAAAAAAAAAAAAAACCACTTACCTGTAATTCTGAGGCCCTCTGCCCTCACCTGGAATCAGGGCAGGAAGGATGGCAGGTGTGGATAGGAGGGTGTCACTGCAGGTGCTCACCTGTCTGGCTGAAAACCTGGTGTGGACAAGCAATGCAGCTACAACAGCTGATGCACTTCCCTCCTTCAGGGGCTTCCTGAGCCCATGGCCACACCATAAGCCACACCTCAGGGAATCCAAAATGGAACATGAGGAATGTGTCGTCACAACTGAGCAATATGTACAGCAATGGAGGTATGTAACAGGAAAGCCAGTTCTATGCTTTTGGAAAGGTTTGGGTGTTTTCCTTTTTTGAGACAGGGTCTCGCTCTGCTGCCCAGGCTGGAATGCAGTGGTGCAATCGCCGCTCACTGTAGCCTCGAACTCCCAGGCTCAGGCAATCCTCCCGCCTCAAGCTCCTGAGTAGCTGGAAGTACAGATGTGTGTCACCGCATCCGGCTCAGTTTTGTTTTTCTTGTAGAGACAAGGGTTCTGCCATGTTTCCCAGGCTGGTGTCGAATTCCTGGTCTCAAGCAATCCTCCTGCCAGCCTCCCAGAGTGCTGGAATTACAAGCGTGAGCACCTGCACCTCGCCAATAGTATGGGTTATTCTCTTTTTTCTTTTTTTTTTGAGACAGAGTCTTGCTCTGTCACCCAGGCTGCTGGAGTGCAGTGGCACAATCTTGGCTCACTGCATCCTCTGCCTCCTGGGTTCAAGTGATTCTCCTGCCTCAACCTCCTGAGTAGCTGGGATTACAGGCACCCACCACCTCATCCAGCTAATTTTTGTATTTGTAGTAGAGACAGGATTTCACCATGTTGGTTGGGCTGGTGTCAAATTCCAGACTTTGTGATCCACCTGGCTTGGCCTCCCAAAGTGCGGGATTACAGGTGTCAGCCACCACACCTGGATAGTATGGTTTTTCGAAAGACAAAATGGTTTACAAATCATGAATCAAAAGAACAGTAGCTAAATGAAATTAAAATACATGTTAGTAAGGAAACGTCACATGCCAATGTTTCCTGTGAGGCAGATGGCACAATTGATCTTCAAAGGCTCATGTGGAATTGACATTACCTTGCTAAGTTCTCCAGCTCTATTTCAGATTCAAATATTTACATTTTTGGAATCAGCCAATTAATTGATAAAGCATCCTAGTCCACCTTCTAACCTATTATGAATATTTGAAGGCACCTTCATCTATACATTGGACTGTTAGTTGAAAATCCAAGATATTTAAGCAGGTTATGTATAATATTTGTGGACATTGAGATGCAGGGAAGGGCCAGACATGCTGGCTCATGCCTGTAATCCCAGCACCTTGGGAGGCTGAGGTAGGTGGTTTACCTGAGGTCAGGAATTTGAGACCAGCCCTATAAAAACAAAAATTATCCAGTAATAGTGGCACATGTAGTCCCAGCTACTCAGGAGGCTGAGGCAGGATAATCACTTGTACACAAGAGGAAAAGGTTGCAGCATTGACCTGAGATCATGCCACTGCACTCCAGCCTGGGTGACATAGCAAGACTCTATCTTAAAAAAAAAAAAAAAAAAAAAAAAAAAAAAAAAAAAGATCTGGCATGGTGGCTCACACCTGTAATCCAAGCACTTTGGGAGGCTGAGGTGGGTGGATCACCAGGTCAGGAGTTAAAGACCAGCCTGGTCAACATGGTGAAACCCCATCTCTACTAAAAATACAAAAATTAGCTGATGTGGTGGTATGTCCCTGTAGTCCCAGCTACTCAGGGGGTTGAGGTAGTAGAATCATTTGTACCCAGGTGGTGGAGGTTGCAGTGAGTTGAGACCGTACCACTGCACTTCAGCCTGGGCAACAGAGCAAGACTCCATCTTAAAAAAAATTCCCGGGGGGGTGTGACATTCAGAGCTTAGAGCAGGCACAAGTTCAGTGTTAACATTACTCAAGAATCCAGCAACTCTTTGTCACCTCCTGCTGTGCTGCAAATTCTGGACCCCATGGAGATGGAGACACAAACTGCCACCTTCAGAAGCTTTAATCCCCAAAAAGTCATCGCACTTCAGAATGTTACATCCTGCCAGATGTTTTCTTCTCCTCCAAGATTTGCTCCCAGCAGTATTGTAAGCTCAGCTGCCCCTCAGGTGGGAGTGCAACTGGGAGAGGTACATGTTCAGGTCATGCAACACGATTCAAACAATAAAACAGCCACACCACCTGTGGATGTTTGTTTTGCAGACCCCGACTTAGGCACAGATGAATGAATGCACTCACAACCAGTACAGTGATTTTGAATGGGTGGGGATGTTTGTTAACTGCTTTTAGAGAGCGGTTTTAGCAAATTCGGCCATGACTCCTTGTACCTTCTTATACTTATTTGGTATAGATTGAATAATAGAGGCTTTAAGTTAACACACTTTTGGCTAATTAACATGGTTGAAAGAGTGGGTTTGAATGATAAAACCTTTTGGTTTTGGGCCCAGAGAAAACGCCCTTCACGTGGTCATTCCCCTTCTACCTCCTGCTGAGAGGGCTGTTCAGCATAGGGTTTACATGAGTGAACAGGTGGAACAGAGACAAAGGGATGTGGCTAAACAGGCCACTGGGGAAGCTTGCTTGTCCCTGTCTTTCACTCTACAACTTAAAATTTTAAGGTAAAGAACTGGTTGCCTTTAGCCCATTCCATTAAAACCTTTTGGCCTTCCAAAAGGTTTGAGACTATACATTTCTAAACTTCCCTAATATTTGCCTCCTATTTTGCCAGCCACCCTCAGTAAATCTCAACTCACTGTGAAAACCACCTTTGGAATATTTTAGCTGCTGGCTGTGTGGAAAATCACTTGCATCCCCAGAGTTCAACTATAAAAAGACAAATATTTATACTGAAGAGCACAGAATTTTGTGACTATAATAAAAGATATGAGAGACTCCTGGCAAGACTTGATGCATGAAAATGCTCATACATACATTGCAGACAAATATATGTACATGTTAATGGAAGTTCCAGTCACACTTTGGATCTTGTAATCAGGAGGCCGTCATCGCACCCTGTGAACATGAGAACCTGGTTCCAATTCAGCTACTGCTGACAAACCTCGGGTCATGTGCTTGTTCACAGCCTCTGCTATCCTCATAACATTTGTCATTTATTTTTATTTTTGAGGTGGAATCTCTGTTGCCCAGGCTGGAGTGCAGTGGAGCGATCTCGGCTCACTGCAACTTCTGCCTCCCAGGTGTTGAAAATTCATACTTTGAATGAAGAGACTCCCCAGACAGGCTTTGTGTGAGAAACGTGGCTGCTTATTCACCTGGGTGCAGGTCGGCTATGGCGGAAAAGGGCGTTAGCAAAGGGCAGTGGGATGAGAGTTAGTTTTACAGGTTTGGGGCTGGCAGTGGAAAGTCACAGAGTAAGATCAGTTACTGTGGTCGGGTAGGGGCAAGGAGTGTACATGACCACAAGTTCAGTTACAGTGGTGGCTGGGGGTGAGGTCGAAGAAAAGTTAAGATGACAGGATGAGTGAGAGGCATTCATATTATCATAAGAACAGTTGAGGTGGCAGGGTTGGGTGAGGGTCTTTTCTGGGGAAGCTCCACTGGGTGCTAAGAGACAATGGCGAATGCAAGTGGTGGGTTGGGGGACAATCAGCCCAGGCAGGCAGGACTTCAGGCTGCAATATGGAGACCTGACATACCTGTCTTTTTATATATGCAGAGAGAGAATTAGAGAAGAGGGAGTGAGCACAGATTTCTGGGGGTGAGTGTGAATTTTCTTAAGGTTACTTCCTGCTTGACAGGGGACTATGGGGGCACCATATATATATATATATATATATATATATATATATATATATATATATATATATATGTTTGTTTGAGTGAAGAAAACAGGGTGGAAATCAAAACAGGACATGTGTGCTAATAAGGAAGGTCTGGACTATAGGTTCTGCCTTACAAATGCTTAAGCTAAAGTGGTACTTAGAGGCACTGTGCGGTACTATGGGTCATCCAGAGCAGCATCTGCCGACTTGTGATGGCCTGGATGTGGTTTTGTATGAATTGGGAGACCAAACAGAAGATATAGGGTCAGAACAGGAGACGAAGAAAGATGAGTTTAAAGGAGTAAGGATTGGGAGGAGCTGTGACTCCAGTTAGACAGCATCTAGCTCATCCAGCCAGATCCAGAATAACCACTTGCCTGATTCATGTGCTTTTGGGTTCTCTTAATTTATTGATGGCATTATATATGAGGCCAGCCTGCTTTATATAAAGACAAGATTTTTTTCTGGAGCTTTGGACCCGAAAGACAAGGGAACCAGCAAAGGCTGCTGCCATTACAGGGCTTGATGGGGTAACTGTGTAGAGGGAGAGCTTTTGTTTTTATGGTGTGTGAGGAAGCATGCATTATCTATAAGCAGCCACTCACTTTCATTAACAAGATTGTTTTTGAGCAGAGAAAGGGAGCCAGATGAAGAGTGAAATGTCAGCTGTAACTGCCTGGAGGAAATGTGTAAACTGGCAACTTAAAGAAAAGCAGGGCATGTAAAAGTAAATGAGTGCAGTGAATTTGGGCAGAGTTAGGAATAACAGAAACAGACTTTTTCAGGTGTGGTATAAGCAGTAGGGGCGACTGCTTAAAGCTGGAGAAGGTGAGGGGCTGAAGGTAAGTGTGTGAGGTGTAAAGACAAAACTTTGGAGACAGTGAGAGCTAAAGGGTAAGTGGGGTGGAGCCTGTGATTTTGATAGATTCTAAGAGTATCAGTGCATCAGCTGCTGCTGCCAAGTTGTCATGAGGGCCTGCCCAGGGCTATGAGGTTACATTGTTTGGATAAAAAGGCTACAAGCCATGGGCCTGGCTCCTACATGAGAATCCTGACTGCACAGCCCTGGACTTTAGAAGCATAGAATGAAAAAGTGTTGAGACAGGTTAGCTAGAGCTAGGAAAGGAGCTGCTTTTAGAGCTGTTTTTTTAAGGAGCAAAAGGAGGAGTGAGGAAAGGATTTAGAATTAACAGAGTTGGATAAGTTTTCTTTAGTGAGTTTATACAATGGCTTAGTTAGAATAGCAAAACCTGGTTTCCTGAGGTGAAGTAGCAACCATACCTAGGCAGGAGATAAGCTGTTGTTTGGTGGAGGGGGTTGGGGTTGGGAAATTTACTGGATGTGGTTGACAGGGGGAGCACATGTATGCTGGCGAAGGATTATAACAGATGGGAAGAAATTTGGGCTTCAGAATGGGATTTCCTTTTGAGTATAGATGCCAAAGAAGCAGGAGGGTGAATTAAAAGGCCATGTTTCCATAGACAGGTGATAACAAGCTTTACTTTTAAAGGCAGTTGTGGGATGGGGTACGGGGCTGGGAAGGGTAAGGGTGGTTAGGTTCTAAGGGGTTGAGGAGGGGTGAGTGACTTGTAGCAACGGATTGGAAGGTGGTGTTTTACACCCTAGGCTTAATTTTGGCGGATGTAAGGAGAGCTATTGAGGGAGGTACGGGTTTGGGGATGAGGGCGGCAATGAGGCGTGGCTGTAGCCCAGGAACAGTCAAGGAGACAGACAATTTCCCTAGGATATCCCAGCTTAACAGGGGAACAGGGCAGGTGGGGATGATCAGGAAAGAACGTGGAAGGGAGTGCTGGACTGATTGACACCAGACGAGGGCAGTTTTGGGAGGCCTGGAGGCCTGGCCGTCAATTCCCACAACAGCATGGCGGCCAAGGACACAGGTCCTTGAAAAGAAGTCAGTATCAGGTGGGTGCCTCCGTGCTGATTAAGAAGGGGTCGGACTTGCCCTCCACATAAGAGTTACCTGAAGTTTGGCATCTGTGATGGTCCAGGGGGCTTCCAAGATGCTCAGGCAGAGTTAGTCTTAGCTACCAAGCTGAGGGTTGGAGCTTCAGGAGCTCTGCGAGCAGCAACCTGATTCAGACAGTTGACTTTCTGTGGTTGCCCCTTCACATATGGGGCAGGGCTCAGGAAGAGTCCTGGGCTGTGGGCATTCCTTGGCCCAGTGGCCACGTTTCTGACACTTGAAGCAAGGTCCAGGGGGTCAGCTGGACGAGTTACAATCTGGGTGCTCTGAATTCTCTGTTAGCTGGTGGCATTGCTGTGGTTTATCTTACAGAGGAGGCAGCATCTACAGTTCTGAGATGTGCAGCCGGACAGATTCCTCCCCATTATTGAACACCTTGAAGGTAAGGTTGCCTAATTCCCGTGGTGGGGTTTGAGGGCCAGATTTTAATTTTTGTACCTTTTTGTAATGTTGGGGTTGACTGGGTGATAAAATGCATATAAAACATTTTTTAGGGGTGAAAGTCGAAGTAAGGGTGATATTTAAGTTACTCCAGGTGAGATTATAGGACTGGGTGAAGTATTCGAGGTTCTGATGAAAAGGAGTCTAACCAGTGGCTGATGTGGGAAACATTGGTAAATGGAAGGAACATCACTCTAACTGTGCCTTTGGCTCCAGCCACTTCTGGAAGCGGGATTGTTAGGCAGGGGTGTTGGAGGCAGCTGCAAGACTAACTGTAAGCCGGGCCATGTACAAGGTGGGGAGGTGACAGGAGGGGCATGAAGAGGCAGGTTGTGGGCACAGGAAGAGGAGGAAGGCTGTGGGGTGGGGTTAGGTCCTGGATAAGGACCTGGTTAACAGGCAGGAAGGAAAAAGGTCAGAAGTTTGATGGACAGGGAGGATTCTGGCTAACCCACAGGGAAGGAGGGGCAGACAGAAGCAAAGAGAAGGAGTAAAGATTAGGGAGGGATTGGTGTGTAAAAAAAATGCCTGGACATAGGGAATTTCAGAACATTTGCCCATCTTGTGACGAAAATTGTCTTAGTTTCGTAAAATAGAGGTGAAAAGTGCCAATTTTTGGCTAATTGAAGCCATGGTTTAACTTACATTGCGACCATGCAGTGGCCCAGTAAAGAGAACATAACGTTTAGAGACGTTTGCGTTTTAGGTTAGGGAACAGTTGGAGAGGTTTGAGGTTCTTTAGAACACAGGCCAGCGGAGAGGGCGGAGGGATAGAGGATGGACAATTGCCAATGATTCTGGAAAGACAGCAGAGACAAGAAGAACAGGCACACAACCCAGCCGCTCAACAGGCATCTCTCGGTGAGCCTGGGTTGAACCTCATCATTGGTGAGTGGTCAAAGAGAACATCCTGTTTGACCTGCCACCAATATCAGCCCTGAGCCTGGTGGGCGAGTGACTAGGGTGAATGTCTCCATGATAGCCCAACCCTTGGAGAACCTAGGTCTCCAGATCCATGACCTAGATATGGTTTCTCAGGTCCCGAACCTCAAGAGAAAACCTGGTTTACCTGATTTTTCTTGTGTTTGTGTGAAAAAATGATGAAACCAAAAGGGGGAGGAAGTGGAAAGGAAAAGATAAAAGAATGAGAAAGCAAAAAAGTGAGACTGCTTACCAAAACAGTTGGTGGTGTGTGCGTGGGCTGGTCTGATGACCTGGGTCGGTAGGTCGATCTCCTCATGGAGGGAGCACAAGAGCAGAAACAGGGGTTTGGTCTACTGAAGGAATTCTCCCATCCCGGGTTTTGGTACCTAAATGTTTAAAATCCATGCTTTGAATGAAGATACCACCCAGACAGGCTTTGTGTGGGAAACGTGGCTGCTTATTCACTTAGGTGCAGGTCGGCTAAGGCCAAAAAGGGCATTAGCAAAGGGTAGTGGGATAGGAGTTGATTTTATAGGTTTGGGGTGGGCAGTGGAAAATTACAGAGTAAGATCAGTTACAGTGGTGGGTAGGGGCAAGGAGTATACATGACCACAAGTTCAGTTACAGTGGTGGCTGGGGTGAGGCAGAAGAGCAGTTAAGTTGACAGGATGGGTGAGGGGTATTCACATTCATAAGAAGAGTTGAGATGGCAGGCTTGGGTGAGTGGCTTTTCCGGGCCAGTTCTGCTGGGTGCTCAGGGACAATGGTGAACGTGGGGGTTGGGGGCGAGTGGGAGATGATCAGGAGCAAGCAAGACTTCAGGCTTTCAGACCTGACACCGGGTTCAAGCAATTTCCTGCCTCAGTCTCATGAACAGCTGGGATTATAGGTACTCACCACCACGCCTGGCTAATTTTTGTACTTTTAGTAGAGACGGGGTTTCTCCATCTTGATCAGGCTGGTCTTGAACTCCTGACCTCGTGATCCACTGCCTTGGTTTCCCAAAGTGCTAGGATTACAGATGTGAGCCACCGTGTCTGACCACCTCATAATCTTTATCTGAAATACAGGGGCAGAGGTATTCTTCCCAGGGCCATCCACGGTCCAGTCAGACAAGTTATCAGGTCTCTTAGCAGAGTGACTTGGACAAAGGAGAGGCTCCACAGCTGTCCTCTTTCCACCATTGCTCAGAGTGATTATGAGTGAGACTGGAAAGTAGCCCAGGTGGGAGAGTGGCCATGTGCAGGGAGGAGGTGACCCAGTGGGGAGGGAGACTCAAGCATCTAAGGTCACCTCCCCCTTGACTTCTACACTGTATTTCAATAGAAGTAAAGGCTGGTCGACCAGGTGCCACCTTATAGATCGCAGGCATGGCGTGGGGGAATCTTTCTGGAAGACGTTTTAACTGACATGAGTTCAAGCCCCCACCTCACACCTACTTCATGGACCAAGACGCTTTCTCATGTATTTTCTAGAACTGTAAATCCAAGACCCTTTCACGTGTCATATCTGGAGTTGTAAGCCTGTGTAAAGCTGGGCTTCTGATTGTTAGAGGAGCTAGGCCTTTAGGTAGTTATGCAGCCTTGCACCAGAGCACCCTCTGCATGTGCTCGGGGCACTGCAGGGCCCTCGCACTCACAGCGCTGGCAGAGGACACGCGCCCTCTAGTGGTGGCCGAGGACACTGCGGGATGCTCGCACTCAGCACTGGCAGAGGATGCGCGCCCACTGGTGGCCGTCCGTCTGCACCACTTGAAGTTGGGGTGCAGAGCGTTCAGCGCTATCATTCTGGAAATGCAAACTGACACGGAGCCCACTAGCTCGTGTGTTTCCAAAAAGGAAGAAGGGACAATTAATTGAAAACCACAGGAATGTAGAAAAAGCTGAATCTGGGCATGATGCAGGGCTCACGAGTGTAATCCCAGCACTCTGGAAGGCCAAGATTGGAGGATCACTTGAGATTAGGAGTTCAATGCCAGCCTGGTAAGATATCGAGATCCTCATGTCTACAAAAAATATAAAAATTAGCTGGTATGGTGGCTCATGCCTGTGGTCCCAGCTACCCAGGAGGCTGAGGTAGGAGGATTGCTTGAGCCCAGGAGTTTGAGGCCACAGTGAGCCAGCCATGATCACACCACTGCACTCAAGCCTGGGAGACAGAGTGAGACTCTCTCTCTCTCTTTCTCTCTCTCTCTTTCTCTCTCTCTCTCTCTCTCTCTCTCTCTCTCTCACACACACACACACACACACACACACACACACATACAGTTTAAATCTGTTGAATTATATCTTTTGGTTATAAAATATTTATGGTTGCAGGAACAAGTTAATAACTAAATAAAGACCCAAAACTTATAAAAATATACCAGTACTTTAAGCAAAAAGCATTCTTAATTTAAAAATAAGTTTTAAAGATAATAGTACACTCATAAATTATTGTTAAAATCAATAATAACAAAGAAAAGTAGCAATACTAATAGCCTGACACAAACTGATTACAATTCTTCATAAGATACAACACTATTCTTAATAACCTATATAAACAAATATTAAGTAATTCTGTTTGTATGTTAATGTGCTGGGATTGCAGGTGTGATTATTTAATGTTTACATTAATGTAAACTTTATTGTAAACATTAAGTAATCACACCTGCAATCCCAGTACTTTGGGAGGCCAAAGAAGGCAGGTAAACTGAGGCCAGGAGTTGGACACCAGCATGGCCAATGTGGTGAATCCCAGTCTCTACTGCAAATAATAATAATAAAAAAAAATAGCTTTGCACAGTGGCAGTATCATAGCCAATGAGATTTATCTGAAGTGAGATTATTGCTAATTGAAAACTTTTCCCAGTACCCTGCCATGATGACTGGAAATACAGTCAGCATTGGCAATTTTTGGAAATCTCTATAGAGATAGAATTTTAAAAAAGTAAATAAAAAAATAAAAATAGAAAAGAAATACAAAAAAAGATTAGCTGGACATGGTGGTGCACACCTGCAATCCCAACTACTTGGAAGGTTGAGGCAGAAGAATCCTTAAACCCAGGAAGCAGGGTTTTAGTAAGCTGAGATCTTGTCATTGCAACAAGAGTAAAACTCCATCTCAATTTTCCTTTTTTTTTTTTTTTTTTCTTTATAACGGATGCGTTCCTCCTCTTGCTTTCTGAGGACTCCTTGGTCTGTCACTTAGTAGTGGCTAATAAACTATTTTAACATCATTATGCTGTGTGACTTGCCATAAATTCCATTTTGTGTGAGATACAAAATCCTGTTGTTGTGGCCAGGGACTAGACCCCTCTTCTGGAGACAAAATTATACTAATTTTTTTTTTTTTTTTTTTTTTTTTTTTTTTTTGACAGAGTCTTGCTCTGTGGCCCAGGCTGTAGTGAAATGGCGTGCAGCTCAGCTGCAACCTGTGCCTCCCAGATTCAAGACATTCTCCTTCCTCAGCTTTCCTAGTAGCTGGGATTACAAGCACCTGCCACCACACCTGACTAATTTTTGAATTTCTAATACAGACAGAGTTTTCCAGTGTTGGCCAGACCAGTCTCAAACTCCTGACCTCAGGTGATCCATGCGTCTCAGCTGCCTCAAGTACTGGGGTTACAGGCGTGAGCTACCTTGTCTGGCCAGCTTGTATTCTTGGTGATCGCTTGGAGGATGGAGGAGGAGGGGCGTCATGCAGATATCACTCTTGGATTACCACCTGGGATATTAGGTGCAAGGGTCTATTATTGGTTCGAACCCTGAAAGCGCCAGCAAACAGCTTGAGTTTGTGTGGAGCAACATGCTGTTTTCATGAGTGCCTGGGTGCAGATGGGTTGAGGCCTAAGATGGTGTCAGCCCCAAGTGAAGATGAGGCTGGGGTTTTCTAGTCTCCTGTAAATGGGACGTGTTCCAATTTGATGTAGCTGCTCCGTGGAACCTAGACGGCCTCTCTCCTGATCTTCAGGGGGTCCTTGTCTTCCGGCCTGCCCTTTTCTGGCTTCTGATCTCTTGCTGACCCTTGCTGCTGGTGCATATGGTCTTGTACCTTGGGACCAAGCCTGAGGAGGGAAGAGTTACCTCCAAGTTGTCAGGCACCAGGGAGAATCTTTCATTAGGGAGAGTAGGCTGACTGATTCTTTTTTGCTAGTCACAACTTGGTTTTGAAGGTGCAGTGGGGTGCCTCAAGCTGAAAGCCTGACTCCTTGTATGGGCCAAACTCCACGTGGCTGTTGCTGTGACTGCCAGGCCACTTTGAGGCTGAGAGACAGTTTTATCAGGACTTTGTCCTGCACATGTTTATGATGCCTTCTCTGTGTTGGTAGATCTGGGGGTCCACCAGATAGGATTCTGTGAAGAGATCTCAAAGGTCATTAGTCCACTGTGTTTATCACATCACTTCCACAATCAAAGATGAATAAAATATAGAGCCGCATTTATTTATAAGGTTGATGGTGCCCCTGTGCTAGGCAGTGTTTTAGTTCCTTGAGACGTGAATGAGTTGAGACAATCCTTTGCCTTAGAGTTTTGCATCTCTAAGTCCTGCTATCAAGAGCTATGTGTGTTAAAATGTCAAGTATCCAGTACCTCTGAACATCCCAGTTCTTTTACACCAGTCTTCCAATTCTAGGACAGATGCAGAGGCCCTCAGAGTGACTTGAGAAGGAAAGTAGTCACTGTGTTCTGTGGATGGCTTGTGTGGGAGCATGTATTGTAAATCCTCTCCCAAAAACGTTGGAAAGAAATAGTGTTTCAGCTTGAGTTTCTCATAAATGGCTTGCAGTCGTATAAACCAGAGCATGTATACCACAGGGCAACATGAGGGTCCCTCTACCACCCTTTCTCCCAGCGGCCTAATTGGGCATCTACACAGAATAATGTGTGTAGACTCACTGTGTTAAAGTCCAGTGATCTGTGCCTGGAGTGTCATCAGGGAAGGGTCTCTGATTTGGAAGGTTGCTGAGCTGCTGTGGAGGGAAGGAGGGGCCATGTGATACTGCTGGGTCTGCGTCTCGCTCTGTGAAAGGAGGCATGAGATAGCCTTGGTCTTATGAAGACCTTGGGTGTCCCAGCTCACTTCAGCCCTGAGTAGCTTGATGCAGGTGCTGGGCCCTGGTTCTGAAGGTGAGAATATAGTGAGGGATTCCACTGCATGACAGGCACAATGGGCATGCAGGCAGGTGCCTATTTGGAGTCCTTTGCCAGATGCAGTGGTGCACAGCTGGAAGCCAAGGATCCCTGCTTCTGCTGGAGAATCTGGGCAGATGTAATGGGTTAAGGTTAGTGGTAGGGTTAGAGGTTAAGTTTAGGGTTGGTGTTGCGGTTTGGGGGTTGGGGTCAAGGTTCAAGGGTCAAGGGTCAGGGTTAAAGAGTAGGATGAGGGGTTGGGGTAGGGGTGGGGGTAGGGTCACGGGGTTAGTATTTAGGGTTAGAGCTTAAGGCAGTGGGGGTGAGGGTAATAAGTAGATTACTAAAAGTAATTCTGCTTCACTTCAGTAACAACCTTATCCAACTCATTTTGTCTCCACAAACTTATTTTTTCAAGAAGAATTCCAGGCTTCTTAAAGCAGCAAGTGACTTTTCACACCTTAAATCTGTGAACTTCTGTCTTCTTTTGCTGTATGCATAGTTCAAGAATATAAGGCGAGGCAAAGCCAGATGCCTTCCTGAAGGG
Source organism: Saimiri boliviensis (assembly GCF_048565385.1). Classification (NCBI taxonomy): domain Eukaryota; kingdom Metazoa; phylum Chordata; class Mammalia; order Primates; family Cebidae; genus Saimiri; species Saimiri boliviensis. The sequence goes on along the minus strand of NC_133471.1, from coordinate 10,152,150 downwards.
ACCCAATAAATTTCTCTCTTTCTCTCTCTGGACCAAAATGAATTCTTGGGACCATCAGTGCTAACCTTCAAAAGCCAACCCTGTTTGAGAGATCTTCTTTAAAATTACTGCAGACCCATATGTTTATATTTATATGATATTAATTTCACATTTATATTAATATAAATATTTAAATATGTGTATGCCACATTGGCCTCTGGCTTATTGCCCAGTTAATTGTCACCTCAGGCTAAACTTTGGTTTCTGTCTCTAATTTTTGTCAGAAAGAATATAACTGATCTCAAAACATCTGCTTTTATTTTAGGAACTCATGCTGCCATCTCCATTCCTCCCTCTTTTCCTGTAGTCTGTGTGGAAGTTCTTTAATGTGAACACTTTGACCACCTAGCGATTTTATTTTTATGTGATATGGTTGGCACTCCTTTGACTCCCTGTATCACCCTAGAGTTCTTTTCATGTTAGGAGCCCAAGAGGGCAGAAAAAAGAAGTAGGTGAGCAATTAAACCTTCTGAGTCAGGAGAGAGTCCCATTTTGTTAAGCAACATTGAAGAACATTGTATGTAGTAATCCAGCAGATGAGCCACGTGGCTGCTGAGCACACATGCTGGCTTGCTGCTGTGAGCTCAGATTCCCTCACCATTAGTCTTTTCTTTTTCTAGAGGGAATTATAAGGGCCACTTATTAACCTGTAAGTCATAGAGAGTTAAAGGTGTTTCCCCAAAACACCACTTATTAACCTGTAAGTCATAGAGAGTTAAAGGTGTTTCCCCAAAACACTGAGGACAGAATGAAAGGTAAGAAGTGTTAGCCACAGCTCAGAAGTGCAGAAAAGTCTCTCGATGTGGGTTGTTGGAGAAATGCAGGTCTTTTTTTTCTTTTGGAAGTCTCCATAGAATGGGGTCAAGGACTCTGCTCATTCTAGGATGAATAATTGGTATATTAGACACCCTCAAATATTTATCCCAAGGCTTCATTTAGGGTTCTTAATGAGTTTGTTCAGCCATCACAGTCTCAAATGCTAAGTAGGACTTGGAATCTCTCCACAGTACAAATTAGCACTGTCTTTTAACATTGAGTCTCTCATTATTCTCACTTGACATACTTTATGTATCCCACACGAATGCTAATAACACATTGTGCTCACTGTTACCTTTGCAATAAGACTTGAATTTTACTTAGCCCGGAGGAGTGCACTTCACATGTCCAGACCCAGTTCTGACTCATTCTTCAACCCTGCATTAGTCAGGGGGTCTAGATTAAACCACAGTGACAAACAACCTCCAAGTTTCAGCGGCTCAAAAATCTTCTTCCTCATTTATTTGCATCTCATCATGTGTGAGTGGTCGCTCTGTGCTGTGTCACCCTAACACAGGAATCGAGGCTAAAGGAGGTACCATCAATAAAGTCCCTGTTGCTATAGAAAAGACAAAAGATGTTGGATAGAACTCTGTTTCTTGGAGATTTCTCCTGAAAAAGATCACATATTATCTCTTATCACCTGCAATGGCAAACACACACAGACACACACACACACACACACACACACACACACACACACACACACACACATACACATACACACATGTCATGTGGCCATGCAAAAATTTAAGAAGGTGGGATGGAACATTCAGAATGCGTTCATAAAAAATGAACTGAAAATATGTGGAGAACAGCATCAATTACTATCGTGAATGCCAACATGCATTCCTGACAACCCAGTGCTGCTGTCCTTCACACTTCTTCTGTGTTGCAAAGTATTAGAACTTCTTATCTGAAGCCATACCACTCAGAGGGACTGCAGAATACATGACATCTCCTTTAGGATGTCCTTAGAGAATTCAAGGAAAAGAAGTTAAATAATCAAAAAGTGCTTTTGGGTACAGCTGTTTAGCACCAGAAGGCAAGATTAGAGATAGATTGTAGTGATAATGATAGGGTATGAGAATTGTGGTCTGGATCAGGGTCAGGGCTGGAAGTATGTTTAAGGTGGGATCATGGTCAGGGTCAAGATAAAAGTCAAGGTCAAAGTCAGGGTCAGAATTATAGACCAGGGTATGAATCAGGATTTAGGGTCAGGGTCAAAGTCTAGGGATGGCGTTAGGATTAGAAGCAGAGTTTTGTTCTCCTCAGGACCCACCTGAGGAGAGGCTATGGCTTTGGAGCACCTGGTAGTGTGTCCACAGTGAAGACCAAAGTTTTGTTCTCCTCAAGTCTGACCTGGGGAGATGTGACTGCAGGCCACATGAGGAAGGTGAGGCAAAAGCTTCCTGCCTGCTCCCCATGTGCAGAGGAAGGAACTCGGACACTGGCTTTACTTTCACACATTATATTCTACAAGGCTTGTTTTCAGAAGCATCCCTTGCTTGAGGCTTTGGCTGCTCATCATCGTAGCGTGCCCTACAACAAATATTGTAAGACTTGGGTTTGTTTTTGGGGTGAGGTCTTCATATAGAGAAAGGAGAAATACTTAGAGCCACCATCAGGACAGCTGGGATGAAAGGTGGGGATGGGCAGGTGCCTTTCAAGTCACCCTAATCCTGAGGCTGGAGGAAATATGACCACCCCTTGTAAACACTTTTATTCATGTTTTAGTTACTCATTTTTCTTAGTGTTAAAGTAGTCAAAAAAGGCGTATTTAAAAATAAAAAGTAGGCATATTAAAACTTGCAACATTATTTAAATTTAAATATATTATTTGTACCTCAATATTTTTATTTTGTTGAGAAAGTCTAAGGTTAATTGGCAGTATAGTTTTAATAGTAGATAGAAAAATGTGTGTTGTACAAACATTAACATCCTACATTACACGTATGAACTCCAAAAATCTGACACAGGTCTTAGATTTTTTAGGGAGTTTATTTTGCCAAGTTTGAGGAACCCCACACCCATGATGTATCCTCATGAGGTCCCGACAACATGTGCCCCAAGTGGTATGAGCAGAGCTTGGTTTTATACATTTCAGGGAGACATGAAACCAATCATTATGTGCAATACGTACATTGGTTCAGTCCAAAAAGGTGAGAAAACTTGAAGAGAAGGCCAAACGAGGGGCTTCCAGATCATAGGTAGATAAAGATGAATGGTTTTATTCTTTTGAGTTTGCTGATTACTCTTTTCAAATGAGGCAATCAGATATGCATTTATCTCGGTGAGCAGATGGGTGGCTTTGGATAGAATGGGAGGCAGGTTTGCCCTAAGCAGTTCCCTGCTTGACTTTTCCCTTTAGCTTAGTGATTTTGAATCCCCAGGATTTATTTTCTTTTCACCAGGTCAAACATGTTTTCCTATGAGCATCAATTGTTCATTGGGTATTTTATTACACAAATAAGGTAGAGATTTTTTTTTTTTTAAACTATCAACTTCATGACCAGCTAAATGGACAGAATTACATAGAAGTTCAACTAAATTTGGAAACATTCCAGAGTTCGGGTTTCCAATAAGTCTTTGTGATTATTTTAAGGGTAAGGTATTTTTCTCCATAAAACATAGAAACATCTAAAATCACTCATAGGATGTCCTGCCATTTTTTTTTTCTCTAGTTTCCTCATTTTCTGCAAAGCCTTATTGAGGAAATTGACTTTGAATATCCTTTTAAACTTTTCTGATTTAGGAAGTGTTGTGGTGAAACATTGAATTACCATGGTCACAAGTTCGGTTCACATTCTTTTTTTCTTTAAATATTTTTGCCCAGTGGCCAATATTTGATTCTGGTATATTATGGCTAAAAGGTAGACACTGGAAAAAAATACAGACAAGAAGTATTTGGAATAAGTGATCCAGCCACAATGAGTCAATCAGCCATTGGAAAATATACAAAGTCACTCTTGTTAAAATATTTATCCATGAATTGAAATAGAATCTGTAAGGTTATTTTTTTTCCTGGTCTAAGGTGAACGCCATTTTAGAGAATGAAACCAGGACACAACCACAGCACAAGAAAAAAAAAAATGTGAAAAATAAGGTTACAGATATGTAAAGTCCATACTCGTGGAATGAGGTGTTAGCTTCACCTTCTTGATGGCTGACTGTCTACATTAAGTATTTGGAATTCTTTTGCAAAGGAGATTTCTATTCAAATCCATTTTCTTATTCACCTACACATACAAATGGAGACACCTAGTTAATTACTTGAAGCTTTAGTTAGTATTAAACACTGCAGCATTATGTTGAACAGTTCATTCCTGCGTTGGCCAGCATAGCTCTTTTTATTGACTCCAATTTGACTCCAATTTTCCTTCGACGTATTTCAGGTTTTTTTTTTTTTTTTTTTTTTTTTTTTTTTTTTTTTTTTTTTTTTTTTTTAGTACTTACTTACTTTCTGATGCATCAAGATTTTCCTGGCTCTTATAATTACTGTCTCGTGTTCTAGTATCAGACATTTCCTCAAAGAGACTGATTTGTTTCAGAATGGTAGGAAAACTTATATCTGGCTGCTGAGTGAGCACACTGTATCTTGTCTCTCATTAGTAATGCTAGGAAGTATGTATGTGTATATCACCTACCTACACACACCTAGTTAGGAAGATTTTGATGTGGAACTGTATGTATCTGTATTAAACTAAACACAAGTTTATGTTGATATCTTCACCTCTGATCTACTATCACATGAGTCTTTCTACCCTTCTCCACTTGCTAATTTATAACCTCCCACTTCAACACTGAGGGACCTGGTTGCTACTATCTGTGACTTATATAACTCATTGTTTGATTCCAGATACCAATACTGTGGTTTTACAATTGTTCACCATTATCCCTGTTGGAAAGAACTTTATAAAATGGAATCCAATGATGAAGTATAGTTTATTTCCCTTCAGCCTACAGATTATATTAATTGTTAAAGAGACTTAGGTCAGCACCGTTTGCCCTACACCTTCAGAGAGTTATTTCCCACATTTGTGTCTTAGTCCATTTTGTGCTTCTGTAACACAATACCTGAGGCAGGGTAATTTGTAAGTAAAGAATTTTCATTTGGCTCACAATGCTGGTGGCTGGAATGTCCGAGATTGGTCAGCTGCATCTGGTGGGGTCTCAGTCTTTTTTGCCTCATGGTGGAAAATGGAAATGGAGCAAGGGGTGTAGCAGAGATCACAGCAACAGTGAAAGCACAAGGGAAGGCAAGAAAGCAAGACTCTTTTTGACAATCTACTCTTGCAGGGATTAATCCATTCCTGTGAGAGCAGACAGGACTCACCCCCATGGGAGGGCATTAATCTATTCATTATGGATTATGGAGGGATTGATCTCCATAATCCAAACACCTTCCACTAGGCCCCACCTCCCCACACTGCCAACTTGGGGGTCAAATTTCAACATGAGTTTTTTTTTCAGGGACAAACAACATCCAAACCATTGTATTTTGTAACATAGTTAAATTATTTTTCACATTATGGATTCTGTGCTGGGATACTCCTGACCCTGAATAATATTATTTAATTTGAATGGAGTTTGATTTATCCGTTTAGCTGTAAAATTCTCCATTTTTTGACAAATGGGTAGTGGCCAGTATATACTATTAAAGAATCATATGGAACACCTCAAACCCCAACCCCACGCAGCCAATGGCTTCCCATCTGTGTAGTTTCCCTTCTCTGGAATCTCATTAAATGAAGTCACACTGTGTGAATTCTCCTCACACTGTCTTCTTCCACTTAGCTATGTGCATGAAAGATCACTCATGTCTTCGTGTGAGTTTATAGCTTGTTCCTTTCTATGGCAAAATAGTATTCCATTGCATGAATGTATTGCAATTTGGTTATGCATTTCAGGGACCAAACCTTCCTCTTCTTTGTTCCAGGGCTGGAAGCCTTCAAGTTATCTAACAATAGATACATTAATAAGGGAGAAAATGCTTGGCTGCTTGTTCCACTTCTATCATCGTGTGATAAAATTCATCAGATGGCAGGATCCAGTTTACAAAGAGTTAAAAATAGCCCAAAGAAAAGAAACAAGACTAGAATCTGATATCCCACAAGGGCTATAGTTTTCCTATAAAAAAAAAAAAAATTCAGATAGGGTCTGGCTCTATGGTCGAAGCTGGAGTGCAGTTGTGCAAGCTCAGCTCACTTCACCCTCTATCTCCTGGGTACAAGAAAGCCTCCCTCCTCAGTCTCCTGATTAGCTGGGACCACAGGAACACGCCATAATGCCCAGCTCATTTTTGTATTTTTAGTAGAGATGCGGTTTTGTCGTGTTGCTCAGGCTGGTTTTGAACTCTTGGCCTCCCAAAGTGCTAGAATTGCAGGCATGTGCCACCATGCCTGGTTGAGTTATAGATTTTCATTGAAACACAAAATTTATCTCGGTTGTAACCATCATTTTTGATCATAGATAATCAAAGATTATTCTTGTTTTAAAATAAGTCTAGCTTTGTTAGATTTTGCCTGATTATTTGTGTAAGTGCAGGAAGAAAAGGAGCTGACCACACAGATGCTTTCAAGCTTCTTTGCTGCAAGTTTTCCTACAGTATCTCAGATTGGAGTTTTAAAGGCCCATTGAGGCTAAAAGCCAAACCAAGAACATACTATCAAATTTCAGCTGCCAACCTAATAGCTTTGAGTGAATTCCTCTCTTCTTGAGGCTCCCAAACTATCCCTAAATTTCTGGGCCTACAAGAAAGAACCTTTCTTACAACCTGCAAGGATGTGAATCCTGTAATCTCGGTATCAGGCTGGCTTTTCTCAGACTGCTTTGTAAGGACTGAGTCCGTAAAAATCAACCTTACTTCCTTAAAATTGCTGGTCATAACTGATCTTACGTACACTATTGCTAAATATAATATTCCAGTAAAAGACTTGATAATATAAACAAAGTTTCCAATTATATCCTGTTCTAAGGTGAACAGATTCTTATTAGACTTCTGCTAACAACTATATTGTCATGAAAATAAGAGTGTTCAGTAAGAATTTCAAAATTCTGGAGAAATTGGTCAAGGAAAAAGAGAAATGCTTCGTTTCTGTTTAGATAAATGTAATCTACTAAATTTTTGAGAGTTATAGTTAGCTTAAGAGAGATTTCTTAAATCCAGAAACTATAACATTAAAGAACCAGCAATGCTCAAAAGAAGCTATAAAATTATAATCCATTTTCATCAATTTATTCAGTGCCCTGTACTCAATTCCAGTCTTGCTGAATCTTGAGTTAGCAGTGTCATGAACCCATCAGTTTCTCAACTAGACTTCTGGAAGCTTCACTGAGTCAAGTGTATAATCTTAAAGTTATTTGAGCAATATCATCAGAAGCCTGTAACCAGAGTACTGGTCATAGTCTTTTCCGTGAGTCTCTGAAGGAGTCCTGTGTTGGAGACCAACATTCTGATCCACAGCTGATTGCAGGAGCTTTTAGGAAAGCATCAGGCCTAAATAATATCTAAATGACAAAGAGCATGAAATGGCTATGACAAAAGATCTAATGAGAGTTCATTACACCACAACTGACAAGGATATTCAATTTTGTCGGTGGCATAAGGCATTTAAAATAATAATTGAAAATATGACTCATAGTACTATATCACCACATACCATGGATAAGGAAGACACTGACAAATTTCCAGGGATTTTATATATTTTCTTACAACATAACATTTTGCTAATTCAAATATAACACAGGGAAGGTTAGATATCTCTTTTTACTTTTGTATTTGGTACAGTTTTTCTTATAAAAATTACAACGTCCTTTATTTGCATACCTTGCCCTACATTTTCTGCATACTTTGCATAGAGTTTCTAGATATTCTATCAGTTCTAGTAATTATATTTATGTATAGATGATATTTTTAACACTTAGTAATCTTTATTTTCCTGAGTAAACTAGGAAGTAGAAAATTTTAAATTGTCATATATTAATATTTTATAGTAGATTAGAAAATGTATGAGTATATGATCTCCCAACATCTAGAGTGATGTTTCCATATAGTAAAATTTCTCAGCGTTGTGGACAAAAAAAAAAAAAAAAAAAAAAAAAAAAAAAAGGGTTTATTAACAGACCAAAATATCCTTTTTCTCTCTGTAGAAATAGGGGGTCAGAAGTGTATATAAAATTGAATTATTTATGTTTGGTAATTAATGTTTTAGTATTGTAACTTATTTATAAATGATCTAGATATTTAATGTGAATCTTTTAATTAGCTTAACTTTAGTACTTTGGAAACTATTATTAGGCAGATTTGCTGTAAAAATTATTATTGAAATAATGATTTTTGTAGAAAGACAACTTAATTAGAATCAATCTATAAACGTTAAGACTTTAAGTATCTAATAAGTATAATATTAGCTTATTTGAGTAGAACTGAAGAAGAATAGAAATTTATGTTGGTTTTATATTTAATAGTGATAGTTCTGAAGGCATAGTTGTTTTATTACACCAAAAATATTAAATTGGTCTTATTTAAATATGTTTTATGTAAATTGTGTTAACTTGAAAAACATTTATATCAGTTTCTACATTTCTAGGAGTTGGGAAATATTTATGTATAAACGCTTATTTTTTTTTTTTCCAAGCTAAGTTACAATAGAGCATTTTTAGAGGATTTTATAAATGAATTTTGCAATGCTATCTGGTGTCAAGAAAATATCACATATACATAACATACATTAATAGGCAAAAAACACAAATAGAGATCTCATAGGTTTCATTCTAAAATTTATCCATGAATCAGGCATATGTATTCTCATGGTTAATTTTAGATATCTGGTTGATTGGATTAAGAGACACATAACTGGTAAACCACAGTTTCAATATTTTTACTCATTTAATTACGAGTTCTCCCGTATCAAAACTAATTAACAAAATAACAATTTCTAGGACTTCTCTAGGAGAGTATGGAAGGAATTTTGAACTTTGTAATACTGTCAACTGAAGAATGATGAGGTTGATAAATTTGGAAAGGAGTGATTTCATTGATTACATTTGTATTTATTTTTGTTTTTTGAGAAGGTGTTTCACTCTTGTCCAGGCTTGAGTACAATGGTGTGATCTTGGCTCACTACAACTTCCATCTCCTGGGTTCAAGCAGTTCTCAATCCTCAGCCTCTCAATTATTTGGGATTACAGATGTCTGTCACCAAGCCTGACTAAGTTTTTTGTATTTTTAGTAGAGACAGGGTTTCACCATGTTGGCCAGGCTGGTCTCAAACTCCTAAACTTAGGTGATTCACCAACTTTGGCTCCCCAAAATGGGAAGCATAGACTCCAGCCAGAAGTCAGAAGCAGACACTTTAAGAGAGAGATAAAGAAAACAGAAATGTATGCTGAGTGGCATGGTCAAATACAAATCCTTAATAAGCTCTAGAAGGAGTCATGAATATTTATAAAAGGAGAAATGAGTGCAATCGCAGTTGAGTTTCTTACTTCCTCATGGGTCCCATGTACAATGGGTGATCTTTTATCAAGCAAGAAAGGAAAGGCAGCTTCAGGCAGATGGTTGATATAAGTGGCGGAGTCTTGAAGGGGCTGGTTTCTCTTAAATCCTTTGGTTAGGTGTCTGTTCAGATTTCTGTGCATCTTTAACTGGGCTCCTTTACTTGGTTTTAAGATATTTTTATATATTGAATACAAATTCTTAGATCTGTATTTTGCAAATAGTTTCTTACAATATGTGGCTTGTGTTTTTATTCCCTTAACAAGATCTTTTCCAGAGTATACACTTTTAATATTAAAAAAAATCCACCTAATTCTTTCTTTGGTGTGTATTGACAGTTTGTGTGGTTTGTTAAAATTCGTTACTGAACCCAAGAGCAGATAACTTTTGTTCTATGTTTTCTTCTGAAAATTGTATAGTTTTGCATTTTTAGTGTAAGGATGATTTTGAGTGATTATTTGTATAAGTTGCAAAGTTTTCATCTACATTCATTTTATTTCCTATGGTTTCCAATGAATTGTTTCTTCACTTATTTTGGGAAAGACATGATAGTGGGCTCTGTTAGAGTCAGTAGATAGCTAGACATGAATATGATGGAGATGGAGTCTCACTCTGTCACTGAGGCTGGAGTGCAGTGGCATGATCTCAGCTCACTGCAACTTCTGCCTCCGTGTTTAAAGAGATTCTTCTGACTCAGCCTCCCAAGTAGCTGGGAGTACAGGCCCACACCACCACACCTGGCTAATTTTTTTATGTGTTTGTAGTAGAGAGTGTTTAACCATATTGGCCAGGCTGGTTTGAACGCCTGACCTCATGATTTGCCCACCTCGGCCTCCCAAAATGCTGGGATTACAGGTGTGAACCACTGCACCCAGCGAGAACATTGTGTCATAATGACAAATGGGTAAATTCATCAGGTGTCAGGGTTTTTAGGGTTTAAAGTTGGGGATTAGGATTCGCAGTTGAGAATCTAGGAGTTAAGTTTTGGGCTTCCTCTGGAGTCTACATGGTGTCAGAAGAAAAAGAAATGAAATACTTCAGGCTTGGTGGTACTCCAGATTTTGATCTTCAGTCTGCCTGTTACACATACATTTTTAGTCTTCGAATCAGCTGCTCCATACATTCTAGGATTTATAGTCATGGGAGAGAAAAGATGCTTTCTCCATCTTGCCCAGAACTTGAAACCCAGTGCAAAATAATCCTAACCTCAAAACTCAGTGCCATAAAACAATAATAGTGTGTTATTTACTAAGGTTCAGGTTCAGGTGTCAGGTTTGGGATTGGGAAATTGAGTTCAGGTGAGGGTTCGAGTTAAGCCTGAGCATCTGTTTTAGAATTAGTGCCGACATCAGGGATTGGGTTGGGATTATTGTTGGGGTTTGGATTCATGCTCAGATTGAAGGTTTTTATTTGTTTGTTTGTTTTTAGATGAAGTCTTACTCTGTTGCCCAGGCTGGAGTGCAGTGGCATGATGTTGGCTCACCACGACCTCCACCTCCTGGATTCAAGCACTTCTTCTGTCTCAACCTCACGCACCACCATGCCCAGCTAATTTTTGTATTTTTAGTGGAGTCACGGTTTCACCATCTTGGCCAGGCTGGCCCCAAACTCCTGACCTCAAGTGATCCACCCGCCTTGACCTTCCGAAGTGCTGGAATTATAGGCATGAGTCCCCGCACCCAGCCAGATTAAAGGTTTTGAATTGGAATCAAGTTCAAATTTAGGATTGAAATCATGGTCAGGGTATAGGTTAGGTTTAGGATTGGTTGGGTTACAGACATGTGTTCAGGTTTAGGGGTTTCAGTAAGATTCTAGCTCAGGTTTGAGTTTAGGCCTGGAGTGTAGGGGATCCATTTCAGGTTAAGACTCCAGCTCAGTTTTAAGGCTTAAGAGTTTGGGTTCAACTCTGGGTTAGATTTTGAGTTTGGAATTAAGGTTTATATTTATGGTCAGAGTTTATGGTATAAGGTTTGGGTTAGGGTTAATGTGGATGTTGAGACTGAGTTTTTGGTTTAATTTGAAATGTGGTTTGGGCTCAGGCTTGTACTCTGACTTGATTTTTAGGGTTTGTGAATGCACACTTGCATTCTGGTTCAGGTTCAGAGTTTGGATTTGTATTTGAGTTTACTATTTGGGGTTGGGCGAAAGGACATGATTGAAATGACGTTTGGTTCTGGGCTAGAGCTGAGGCTGGGATTTCAGGTTGGGGTTTGGTTCAGTTTGAGGTCTGCACTGAAGCTCAGGCTCTGAATGCAGTTCATGATAGGGCTCTGACCAGAGCTCAGTTTGGGCTAGAGCTTCGGCTATGACTGAGATTGAGGTTAGGTCAGAGGCTTAGGATGGAGCTAGGTGCAGGATAGTTCTCCAGATATGCTTGGACCATCCCAGTTCTCTTTTCTGGTAATTCTCAAGAATAATTGTAAAATGTCTGGGAATGCAACACCCTGAGATAAGAAGAACCAATTGGAATAGCCCAGGCTCTGTTCCAGTGCCCCTCACCCAGAACAGGATGTCATATCACACTTCAAACAAGTGGTTCCTTTACTCCACAGAGTACACACTGCAGAGCAGAGAGCTTTCCAGGATCCTTCAGTTGCAGTGCAAGTGAGGCATACACAGGCAGGAGTCTATCTACCTGTCATGAGCAGCTTTCCTGAGCCTTGAGGGACTGGCTCACAGTAAATTCTAGGCTTCTGTTTTCCCTTGCTGCCTACTTATAATTAATAAATGTGCTTCATATAACTTGTGTCACCAGACCCAGACAAGCTGGTAAGCAGTGCACAGGGAACCTGCTTTATACTAGCTTAAGACGTGGGCTGAAAATGGTAATAGGATTGGGATTAGCTGGGTTTGGATTCTAGTTCAGGTTCAGATTTGGATTTAGAGTTTTCCTGTTCAGGTTCAGGCTCTGACTTGTGTTTGGAGTTTAGTGGTTTGGGTTCAATGTTCAGTTCTGAATGCAGATTTACAATTTAGGGTTTGGGTTCAGGATTATGATTTAGATTTGAAGTCAGTGCAGGAATGATTCACATTTGGGCATGAGCTGTCACTCAGGTAAGTTTTAAATATTATGCCTGTGGTCTCGCTGTCATTCAGTATCATAGTTCAAGTGCAAATTTGATTGGAGTTTGGTTTCAGATTACAGTTAATGTAAGGGTTGAGTTCAGGTTTTAAGTTGTGGTTTCAGTTTATGTTTAGATTGGATTTACAGTTTGGGCATGGGCTTGGACTCAGACTCTGGCAATAGTTTTATGTTTAGGGATATAGGCTTGGGTACGAATTCAGGTTAGAGTCTCTATTTGGCTCCAGGTCAGACTCAGGGCATGGGTCAGGTATTGGACATATGATTGGACTGGAGCTTCAGGTTTGGGTGTGGGGTTATGTCTGGGTTTAGAATGTGGTTCAGCTTAGAGTTTTGGGCTTGGGTTTGTTCTAGTGCTCTGCTTAGACTGGAGTTGATGCCATGGATGGGGATGGAGTTTGGGCTGGTGTTGAGGCTGAGTTTGATTTTGGGACTATGGGAAAGGTTGAAGTTGAGGTTAGCTTTGGGATCAGGATTTGAGTAAAGAATCAGGTCCAGGTTTGGAATAAAGTCAGGATATGATCCCTCAACCTGGATCTAGCCTCAGTACTGGTTTCAGGGTTTGGGTTTTGAATTCAGGTTAGTGGTCAGGTGCAGTGTTCTAGTTAGGTTTGCAGTTTGACTTTAGGGTTAGAATACCAGTTTGAGTTTGGGTTCATGCTTAGGCCTTTCGGGGACCTTTTGAGATCAGGGTGTAGTTCATGCATCGGGTTTAGGTTTTGGTTTGGTTTTAGGATTCAGGCTTGGACTGGAGTGTAGTTAGGTTCAGGATTTAGGAGTTCAATTTTAGTTTCAGGTTCAGAGTTTGGATTGCAGTTCACATTCATGCCCAGACTTGGTCTCTGACTCCATTTAAATATTATGGCTAAGGGCTTTGGATTAGGATTTTGATTGGGGTTCAGGTTTTGTCTTTAAGTTTGAGTTAGGCTTTAATGTTTAGAGTTTGAGCAAGTTATGCTTTAAGTTCAGTTTGGATTTAGGTCATATTTCATGTTTAGGACTTTAGTTTGGTGTAGTTGTGGTTGGGAACAGGGTTTGGAAAACAGGGAAGTTTGGTCCCAGGTTGAAGTCAGCATTGCGGTTGGGATTCAGGTTGTTGTTTGGTTCAGAATGGGTTCTGGGATTTGGCTTTGGCTCAAGCTCAGGCTTATGTCTAGCTTGGAGGCTGCAGCTCTGACTGTTGTTGGGGCTGGGGTTGATGTCAAGTGTGGATGTGGGGTGTGAGGATCAGGTTTGGGATTAGGTTTGGGCTTTGGATTATTGGATTTGAATTGGGTTTGTTATGATGCTCAGGCTTGAGTTCTGACTTGGCTTGGTTTTAGGGTTTAGGGATTCCAGCTTGAGTTCAGGCTTTAGAAAGTCGAGTTCAATTCTAGTACAGGTTTTTGTTTATGGGTTTAGATCGGATGTTGAGGTTGGAGTTTATGGTTTTAAAAATTTAGGGTTGGGTATGTGGTAGGGTTAGGAACAGTTGGGTACAGAGTTTGAGTCAGGATCGATTTAGGAATTGGGGTAAGAGTTTGGACTCAGTCCTCAGGCTAGGGCTTGGCATGGGCTGGAGCTGGGTCTGGGACTTGGCCCGTTCTGTGAATGGACTTGGGCTAAAGCTTAGCCTGGATTTCGGATAGGGTTCAGGTTATGAGTAGGGTCTTGTTTCTGATTGTGGCTGGATTAGGGTTGTATTTGAGGGCAAAGTTTGGGGTTGGAATTCCAGCAGGAGTATTGATCAGGATTCAGCTCAAGCTGTGATTCAGGCTTGGTTTTGGCTTTTAAGGGTATGAGTTCTTGTTCAAGTTTGGAGTTTGGCTCCTGGTTCATGTTTAGGATTAAGTTTTAGGGTTAAATTTCAGGTTCAGATTCTGGTTGAGTTTGCCTATGGGTTTGAGTTGGCTTTATAGTTTAAGGCTCATGTTTGTGTTCTTTTCTGGATTTGTCTTAAGGATTTAGATGTGAAGTCTGAGTAGGAGTCAAGTATGATTTTAAACTTTAGGGTTGGTCTTGTGATCAGGGTTGTTTTTGTTGTAATGTCTAGGTTCAGGCTCAGGTTTATGCCAGGTCTGAGGCTAGGGCTTGGCTTGGGTTCAGTTAGGGTTAGGGTTGGGGTGCTGGTTTTGACTGAAACTTGGGCTAGAATTGAGTTGGGGCTGCTTTGGATTATTGTGATTATGTCCGGAATCCCAAATTCAAACTCATGTACCCAATGCACAGCTGAGGCCAAACACTGAGACAGCAGTTCTTGGAGACAGAGGAAGGTTTATTAGATTTTGCCAAAGCAATAAGATGAGAGAGCAAGATCTGTCAAATCTGCCTTAACAAAAAGATGCAACAAGGAGTTTTTATGCAGCTAAGGAATAAGGGAGGGGTTGTTTCAGAAAACTGAAGGGGAAGTCTATGTTTCTTCAATCTCAGGTAACACCTTGAACAACCAGACTTCTGGGCATCAACAGCTGGTCCTAATATCCTTCTAAACATCTATTCAGTCTGCGATTTTTTTTGGGGGGGTGTATGTGTGTGTGTGTGTGTGTGTGTGTGTGGTGTGTGTGTGTGTGTGTGTGTGTGTGTGTGTGTATGTGGCCTTGAAGTTATCTCCTCCTGCTTGACAAAGAAATAATGTTTTACTGGACCGAGCATAGAGAGTCAACACCAAGACAAAAGTATGCCAAATTGTAGGGTTTATTGTTGCAGGTGGCCACAGAGGACTCGCGTCTCTCCAACCCATGGCTGGGGAAAAGAAGGTTGCCAATACTTTTTATACCCAAAAAGCCACCTTGGAAGTGGGGGTGAGATTGTGGGGCAGGGTGTAGAGGTGAAGATATTCAGACATTCTGAGGGCCAGGTGATTCCATAAATCATTTCCTGGGCAGGGAGGAGGGTGCGGGTCTCCAGACATTCTGAGGACTAGAAGTCTTGTTGTCAATTTGATTGTTACCTAAGTGGTTTACAGAAGTCAAGATAAGCGTTAGTTTGCACATTGTCTGAGTTAACGTAGAAATAACACATTTTAGTCAATTATTACAAGCTGCAGGAGCCGGGAGGGATTTAGATGGGGATGCTTATTCTGATTATTACTGGTAAGCAAAGACTATCAACTCTGGCAGTTACTGATAAGCGGCTTTACCTTTTGCATTTTGCAAAGTAAACTAGCAGTTATATTTACAGAGGCCAAGGCCCACAGTTATTGTGAGGAGAATGGGGCAGCCTTTACAATTTATTTAAAAAAAAAGCTTTTTCCTTTATAAAATGGCATTGCTCAGATTCTAACTTTAGGCTACCTGTGCAACAGTAATATATCAGCAGTTTATAATCATAATGTGGAAAATAGAAATAATGGACAAAAAAGTGAATAGTTAACATGTGTAAGCAATAGTCTGATCAGAATTTTCATTATTTCAATCACTAGAATGTTGGGATGCTGAAATCTCAAGGGGTCTGATTACAGTTGGATTAGGGTGGCATGAGGTCAAACTTGGGAAGAGCATTGGCCTTGATATAGACTGGTGTTCTGGTTCAGGCTTGGGCTCTGACTTTGGCTTGGTTTTAGGGTTCAAATGTTTAGATTCAGGTTCTGACTTATATTCAGTGTTTGACTTTTAGTTGAGATTTGGAATTAGAGTTAGTATTAGGATGGGTTTGGGGTTTGGCTTGTTTGTCAAGTCGAGGTTAGAATTGGAGGTCTAGGGCTTAGTTTTAGGGTTTATGGGTTCAAGTACATTTTCTGGTTCATATGTAAGTGTACTGTTCTGGGATTTTGATGGAGATCACATTTGGGTTTGATTGGGGATCGTGGTTGAGCTTGAACTTGGTCTCTCACTTCTGCTCAGTTTCAGTGCAGAGGGGAGTTAGTGTGCTTGTTCAGGTTTAGTGTTTCAGATACCAGAGGCAAGATCACAGTGGTAGGGGACAGATTTAGCCAAGAGTAGGGCAGATGTCAGAGCACAGAGGGCAGGGGTCCTGAGCTTAAAGGCTGGTGCTGTCCTGGAGTTACAGCAAAGAGCCTGGACCCATATGGCAAAGTTGTGGAAACAAAAGGCTGAGCCCCATGCACATAGGCAAAGGGCTGAGGTTCAGGCCCAGAGTGAGGAGTTTCATCCTTAGATAGAGGAGCAGTGGGTGAAGCTGGGAGCAAAAGAAGGAGCCATTTCCCCAGAGGGCAGAGCTACAGGCCCAGATGTCATTTTTATGGTTAAGGGCTTGATTTTGCATTAGATTGGGATTCATGTTTGCGGTTAAGATTAGGGGTACAGTAATGATTGTAATTGGAGTTAGGACTGGGTTTGGGTCTGAGTTTGGGGTGTGGTATGGTTCAGATGACTGGGTTTGGGTCCTGACTTAAGCTTGGTTTTAAAGTCTAGGAGTTTGTACTAGGGCTTTATTCAGTTTCAATGTTTGGCTTCAGGTTTAACTTGGGTTTAGAGCTTAGGTTTTGGGTCAGGTTACATTTGTTTTAAAGTTTGAGTTTGTGTTCAATTCTGGTTAAGGATTTTGGATTTGTATAGGGGTCATGGGTCAGGTCATAATGTGTTTGGAATTCAGAGTTTGGGTTTGAGTTCAAGTTTGGGATCAAGGTTTATGATAAGGGTTGGGGTTGGAATTGGAATTGGAGTTTCATTCAGATTTGGATTACAGTTTATGTCCTGGCCTGTGCATAGGCTCTGACTGAAGCTTGACTTCTGAGTTCAGGGGTTTGAATCAGGATGTTGTTTCATGCTCATAATTCACCTTCTGGTTCAAGTTCAGGTTGGTATTAGTGTTATGGTTGGGATCAGTTTTGGTGTCAGTGTCTGATTGGAATCTGTTTGGGTTTTGGGATTAGACTCTGACTTGGGCTGGGTTTTTAGGGTATAGGACTTTGGCCTCAATTGGGCTAGGGTTTAGTGTTTAGGACTAGGGTTCAGATATGGATAGGATTTGTGGTTTTGTATTCGAGTCAAGGTTATGATTGAGAAATAGGTCGCACGAAGAGTTTAGGATTGTGGTTGGGACTTGGGCTTAGGTTCAGGATAGGTTTTAGTGGTTATGGTTGGATCCTAGTTTACATTTAGATTAAGTGTCAAGATTTCTGGATTTGTGTTCAGCTATGGGGATGGTTTTTTAAGAGTGAAAAGGCAAAATAATAATAATAATAATAATAATAATAATAATAATAATAATAATTAAACTAATGTAACTAATTCTATTTTTGTTTAAGTGACCTTTACGCATTCTGGCCCATAGGCTAGGATAATTTTAGAGCACTGAGATAATATGGAAAAACAGCAATCAGGTATCTTTTAAAACATACTCTGGAATTAAAGAAAATGCATGTAAACAACTAACTATTTTGTTAAAGATATATAGGAGCATTTTGACCTGAACAAAGACTAAGAATTTCCCAAACTCCTTGGGTCCTCACTGGCACCCGGATATCTGAAGTTGTTGGGCCCTTCTGGATCCCTACTCTTTCCTCTACACTTTGTCTTTAACATAAAAGGAACCTAAAATTTTTGGTCAATTGAGATGGTACTTTAGGATGCTAGCATGTCACCTTCTAGGTTTGCTGGCTTTCTTAATAAATGTGCTTTTTTCTCTCACCAACTCCTGTATCTTGAGTTTTGTCTCAAGTAGCTAGCAGCTGAACCTGGGGTCAGTTAAAATTTCAGGGTACAGTCTCAAATTCTGGTTTAGGACTTATGGTAGGTGTTACCACTAGGGTTAGGGTGAAATTGATGTTGAGTTTTATTTCAGGATAATATTGAGTTTTGATTGTTTTTGGATTTAGCCTTAGGCTTAGCTAGTGCTAAGAATATGGTAAGAGGTACACTCGAGTGGAACTGGGGAATATTGGGTTAGGGTCAGAATCAGAGGTCAGGGTCAGGTTAAAGATCAGGATCGAAAATTGTGTCAGGGTCAGGGTTGGGGTTAGAAATGTGGGTTGGGGTTGGCATCTGGGTCTGGGTTGGGGTTTGGATTGGGATCGAGGTCAGGGTTTGATCAGGGTCAGTGTCAACATAGGGCTAAGTTTAGGAGTTAGGATTAGGTTCTGGATAAGTGTTGGGATAAGGATCATTATCACATTTTTCTCATTACTTTAGCTTGAGGCCTTTAAGTTTTGGTTTATTCAATGTTGTCTATTGTAGGTTTAGAAACAGTTTGCTGGGAATTTGATTGAGATTAAACTCAACGTATAAATCAACTTTGAAAGAATTGTTATCTTAACTATGTCTAGTTACTAATGGTGAATAAGGAGTATCTCTCAATTTATTTATATATTGTTTCTTTCAACTGTGTTTCCAGGTGGTATGAATGCATATGTGTAGCTTTTTAAAAAAATGTATACTTAAGAACTTTAATTTTTAGGCCTTTTGTTGTAAATGATATAGATTTTTTTTCTTTATTATTGTTTTTTAATGCATTTTAGGTTTGGGGGTGCATGTGAAGAACATGCAAGATTGTTGCATAGGTCACACATGGCAGTGCGATTTTCTCCCTTCCTCCCCATCACCTATATCTGGCATTTCTCCCCATGCTATCCACTGCAACTACCCACCCACACTGTTCCTCCCCTATTTCCCCCAAGAAGACCCCAGTGTGTAGTGCTTCCCTCCTAATGTCCATGTGTTCTCATTGTTTAACCCTCACCTATAAGTGAGAAAATGCAGTGTTTGATTGTCTGCTCTGTGTCAGTTTGCTGAGAATGATGGTTTCCAGGTTCATCCATGTCCCTACAAAGCACATGAACTCATCATTTTTTTGTTTGTTTGTTTCATTTTGTTTTGTTCTGTTTTGTTTTGTTTTTGTACAGTTTACCCATCTGATGAAGGGCTGATATCCAGAATTTACAAAGAACTAAAGCAGATTTACAAGAAAACAAAACAAAACAAAACAAAAAAAAAAAAAAAAAAAAAAAAAAAAAACAAAAAACAAAAACAAACAAACAAACAAAAAATAATAATCCCATTCCAAAGTGGGCAAAAGATATGAACAGACACTTTAAAAATGATAAAAATGATATAGATATTTTTAAATACCATATTCCAGTTTTAAAATTCCACTTGTATCCATATATAATTGCTGATACATAGGACATCAGTTCACTTTTGTCCATCAGCAATCAACTTTGCTTTTATCTCTGTCCATTCTGTTCAAGGTGTGGGATGGTAGGTTCTCTTTCAGTTTTAACTTCCAAAATCATGGCATGAGATTATCAGAACAATGGATTTCAGAGATCCACGGGGACCACAGGAGAGGTCCATGGACACCACTATACAGAGAGCACTTCAGCATCCTGCGCTGCCCCAACAGCCTGTAGGGGTCACACAAAACCCCAAAGGATTATAAATTATTCTACTATAAGAACATATGCACACAAATGTTTATTGCAGCACAGTTTACAATAGTAGAGACCTGGAACCAACCCAAATGACCATTGATGATAGACTGGACAGGGAAATTGTGGCACACATACCCCATGGAATATTATGCAGCCATCATAAACGATGAGTTCGTGTCCTTTGTAGCAACATGGATGAACCTGGAAGCCATCATTCTCAGCAAACGGACACAAGAGCAGAATATCAAACAACACATGTTCTCACTCATAGGGGGGTGTTGAACAATGAGAACACATGGACACAGGGAGGGGAACACTACACACTAAGGCCTGTTTGGGGGAAACAGGGAAAGGACAGCGGGGGGTGGGGAGTTGGGGAGAGATGGCATGGGAAGAAATGCCAGATATAGATAATGGGGAGGAAGGCAGCAAATCACACTGCCATGTATGTACCTATGAAACAATCTTGCATGTTCTTCACATGTACCCCAAAACGTAAAATGCAATAAAATAATCCCACCTTTTTGGACCTTCCCCCCATGTTCCCCACACAGATATCTGGCGCCTCCACAGTGATGATTAAGCTTTGTTCTCCTCAGGTTTCATCCAGAAGGTGCCACTATGGCTACAGGACACCTGGGGGCCATGCCTAGGTAGGACACAAATCTCCTCCTCTTCAGGACCCATCTCGGAGAACCCTCTGTGGCTAAGGAACACCTAGGGGCTATGCTGGTGCAGCCTCAGGACACCAGAAGGTAAGTAAAAGCTTCCTGTATATGCCCTGAGTGCAGAGGAGGGAGCACTGCCATGTTTTACTTTCTCATGTTGTTAAGGATTTTTGGGGTGTCACTTTTCTGGCAGGAAATCTTTCTGGCTATTGGCACCTTTGCCTGAGTTTGTTCTCACCTGCTGAATTTGTTCTGCTCACTTAGCCTGGTAGGCTGCACTTGGCTTATTCTATGGGCCTGGAGTTCATGCCCGCCAAGGGCAAGTCAGGCATGAAATGGTGAGGGGTGGGTGAGCAAGTGTAGGATCTGGCTACTGCACAGTCAGACACACCGGCTGCTGCAGTGGGGTGGGCAGCTCCAGGTGCCAGCATGGGTGCTGGCTCTCTGCAAGGCCGTGGCTGGACAAGACAAACCACAGGCAGCTTCCACAGCTGGCACTGGGGAATACGGTGGCACTCGGAAGTAGAGGTGACAGGAACTGCAAGGCCCCAAAGAAGAAGTCACAGCCTTGGCTGGGGTAGCTCCCAGGTTGGTGCTCCCCAAAGGACTGCAGCTCTTCTCTCCTTCTCTTCACTCACAATGTGGCAAGCAAGGGGCACGTCTCAGCCCTGTTTGTGTTATAGGTCTTTTATCCTTGCCACTGGTGGATTCCAAGTTCTTGTTCTGCCATCAGGAAGAATGAAGTACACAGACAAGAGGGTGAGCAAGACAAAGAGAACCTTTCATGAGTGATAGAACAGCTCAGAGGATACCCACAGCAGGTAACTCCTTTCCACAGCTAAGGGATCTTGAAGAGTGTTAAGCTCCTAGTTGAGAGGGTAGCTCCTCTCTGCAGCTGGTCATCCCATTGTCTGCTCTGCTCTGGCTGAAACTGGGGCTTTTATGGGCCTCTGAGGGGTGGAAGTGGATGCCAGTTGGTCTGTGTGTGGCCATGGGCAGGCCTGGAAAGGGCATCACAAGTTCCCAGCATAACTGGCAGCCCAGCCTACAGCCTTCAGGCCCTCTGTGGCCTGAAGGTGGGGCCTCATCAGGGACCTAACCCCTTCTGCCCAGGAGTCTTTCTGACTCCTGCTGCCATCCGTGGAACCGTGCTTATGGTAAGGGTTACCTACAGGCCAGCACCAAGCCACCCTCAGCCCACCCCAGCACTTGTCTGTGCCCAAAGTGCAGAGGGAGCCAAGGTGGCAGGGGGCTGGCATGTAAGCTCTTCCCCTAGCATATGCACACCTCGGCAGGCTGTGGTAGCACCTGGACTCACCCTCAAACCCCCATCAGATTACAGCAGGTGCTGAGAGCCAGAGGTCAAGTAGTGGGAGCAGACACCCCCAAGCCTCTGGGGGCAGGTAAGACCCCCCTCCCAGTCCCCTGAGAGTGCAGAATGCAGAGATGACCAAGTTCTGTGCTTGGAGGGTCTGGCTCCCACTCACTCCATGGAGCGTACAGGCAGTCCCAGGTGCACCTCTTTGCAGCTTGGGGTGGGGGCTACAGGTCCTCGCTGGGCCCCTCTTTGCCTGTCCCTTCATTCCCTACAGGGCTGTTCCCCTGACAGCAGGCAACTCAGCCCAGCCCCATCATGGCAGCTCCCAGGACAGTGGGCTCCAAGGGGCTCTAGCTTGTCCCTGGCTCCTGCTGGCTCCATGGAGTGCAGCACTGCCCCAGGCCCAGCTCTGCCTCCTCCCTGCACCCTCTCCACGGTGGTGTTGGGTGAGAGCCCCAACACAGGGCTAGGGTCTGGAGCAGCAGTCTCTGGACCTGGAATAAGGTCCCATCCAGCCACAAGAGGTTGGGGGCAGCACGTTTGGCTGCCTCTGGGACTCAGGGCACAGGGGACACAGGGCACAGCCTGATGCTGCCATCAATGTTATGTTTATTTTATTTTACAAAAGTGTCCCTTCGTTGAGGGTTTGATACTCATCATCACAGCAAGCCCAAGTGTGTTTTTCCAAATTTGTGTTTGCTTCTGGGGGAAGTATTGGTACAGAGAAAAGGGAAACCCTGAAAGCATCACAGCGAGTCCCCTCAGGGCCTCCAGGACACACACTCTGCAGACTTGCTTTTATTTGTGTCTCATTGGCTTATTCTCACAGTATTAAACTGCTTGAAAATATTGAAGAGTATGTGTCTTAAAACTCACAACATTATTTTAAGTATAAATAGTATACTTATGTCTGTGAAAAGAATTTTAGGCAAAATAAATTTAAACACATTTCATTTGTACAAAAGAATGATTCATGAATTGAGAAGCTCCGAAACAGAAAACATGTTTTGGGCTCCACATTCGCAGAGTGAGCAGAGCTTTTAGAGGTAGAAGCTAAGTGAAGAAATAGCCTGATTGGCTCCAGCTAGATGACTGCCTGATTTGGAGAATGGTTCTGTGGGTATCCCTAGCCCTATAGCCAACCGACTGCTGGGCTCTTTGTGATTGACTTCAGTTGGTTCGTTAATTTTTTTAAAGTGAGTTACTAGAAATGCATTCAGGTTAAGTTTGTGTTTCCTTAGGGAAGACCTTAGTGTAATGACCTCCTCCTTATTTGCTTTAACATGTCAAAACCATATTTCATTTTCATTTTACTTTCCTGGCATTAATAGAAGTAAACTGACAACATTTTTGTTGTCATTCACAAAGCCAGTTTAATTGGCAGCGTATTTGTAATGTTACATAAAAGAACGTGTGTCTTACAATCACTGTTATCTTAGATTAGATGAAATATGTTAACTCTATTAAGCTTGTTATTAAACTGTAACACAAATTGAGTTCTCACTTTTATCCTTGGCTTTGGCCATTTAAAATACACTCAACTGTCACTTGAGGAGAGGCTTCTTTCTGAGAAATGTGTCATTAAGTGCTTTTATCATTGTACAAACATTATGGAGTGTACTTGCACAAACCCGGATGGTATAGCCTACAACTAGCCACACCTAGCCTATATGATATAGCCTGTTGCTCCTAGGGTACAAACCTGTGTAACATGGTACTTTACCAAATAATATATGCAGTTTTTACTACAATGGGAAGTATTTGTGTATCTATTTAAACATATAAAATAATGCTTTGAACCATGAGGTTATGACATGATGTCTAGGCAGAAATTTTTAAGCTCTGTATAATCTCATAGGACCACCACCTATGTATGTAGTGTGTGACCATAACATCAGAATTAATTGAAAAGATCAGCTTACATTAAGCTATGAACTCAGATGGTCCTTGGGTCTTTTCCACTGGGAGATCTTTAAGCACTGTTCCAAGCTGTTCTATGCTAATATTCATAGTTTCCTTAATTCAGAATCCATTTTGTTAATGTGTATTTTTACTAGGAAATCACCTGTTTCTTCCAGGTTTCCAGTTTGATACAGTTGATTTCTTATTTGACCTTTGATTTCTCCTCTCTTACTAGTTTTATACAGAATTCTTGATTCTATATACTTTTGCACTCTCTTTTTATGAGCAACAAATTTTTAAAATATATTTTTTAGCTTTTCTTAATGGAAGAATTGTCCTGTTTGATAATTTCTCATGACCCAATGATGACCTTAAATAATTGCTAATTAACCTCAGCTTAATAGGCTATCTTTTTCAGGACCCAACTGTTAAAACTCTGTCACATGACATGTGTAGGTTATGTTTATAACCACAGAAAAGAAAGTGACATAGAGAAAACAGAAGTGGGATACACAGACAGCTTCACTGGTTACAGCCTGGATTTGTCTTTAGGGAACCTAATTTGAACATTTGGCAGCCTAACATTGGCTGACGCTTGGCAGCTATGATTGGTTTGTCCTCAGCTATTTGTTAAAAAGACAAGATTTCTAAGTCAGATTCTCAGTTTGTTTATATGCTAAGTTAGGTTGTAGTCCTTTACAAAACTCTTTGGAAGGCTTCATAAGCCCAAATTTAATTTAACAAATCCCCATTTTTGGTCAGCCTTTCAATTTTGAGAAACTGACCAAAACTTTGGGCATTGATACCATGAGACAATTCTCTGTCATCATTGTAAATGGATTCACTTGTTCTCAGTATAAAGTTCAGAAGTCCTTATTTGGTCTCAGTTCTCATTGTGCAATAGCAGAACAGTGAGTTTTGTAAGATGGGAAGAAGGAAACAGAACAATGGAAAATAACAGCTGATTGGTTATGTAAACCAAAAATAAAATTCTAAGGCCCCCAACCACCTTCTCTCAGCCAAGGGGATTCCAGAGTTAACCTGAAAATGTAGTTCTGGCCATTATGAAACAGGGAGCTGGACATGCCTCTTTATACTCCTCCATCAGTAACATCAACACAGACCTAAGTCTGTTAGGAAAGGTGTATAATCTTTTTTTCTCTGAAGCCTGCTACTTCAAGGCTTCATCTGTATAATAAAACCTATGTCCCCACAACCCTTTATCAACCCAGATATTCCTTTCTACAGATGATAACTCTTTAAACTAATTGCCAATACCAAAATTTTTAAATCTACCTGTGACCTGGAAGCTCCCACCCCTTGAGTTTTTCCCCCTTTCCAGATCAAACCAGCATAAATCTTACATGTATTGATTGATGTATTATGTCTCCTTAAAAGGTATAGAGCGAGCTGTAACCTGACCAACATGAGCAAATGCTATCAGGACCTCTCGAGGCTGTGTCACGGGTGTGTCCTTAACCTTACCAAAATGAACTTTTAATTTGACTGAGATCGGTCACAGATATTTTGGGGTCACAGTTAATATCAGGTTATTTCAGGTTACTTTTTGCATAAGGGTTAAAGCAGAGGGGACTTTCTTAGGCTAACTCAGGTAGACTGGAATGTAGTCTTTTTCAAGAAAAAATGACTTGTTTAGAAATTTATCTGCTTCCTTAAAGCTTCAGTTTGGTTGTGTGGCATTTAGCATCACTGACTCCATTCTGGTTTGGCCTGCTCTGTTGTGGCCTACTGCAGGAGCACAGTCCAGAAAAATGGCCTGCCATAATTTGTTTGATAATTCTCCCCTTTTGGTCAGGTTCTCACCTAGGCGAGAGTGTGACCCAAATGCTGCACATTAGTAGTATTCTCAGTTGCCATCATTTTGGTTTCTGGTCTCAACACGTCATTTCAGTAAAGTCATTAAAACTTTCTTCGATTATTCTTGCCAGCGGCAGCTATCCGAGTTACCCTAAGTTACCAATGGTGAATCCATATGTATCTGCAGCAACTTCGGTTCTTGTATCCTCAGGAGAAAGAATTGCACTGAGGGATGTAAGGTGGAAGAAGGAGCCAAGGCGAGTTTTAGAGGAGGAGTGCAAATTTATTTTTAAAAGGCTTTAGAACAGGAAAGAAAGGAAAATTCTCTTGGAAGAGACCCAAGAGGGCATCTGAAGGTCAAAGACAGCATTGAACCTTGATCCTAGGACTTTATAGGCTCACCTCTTTCCCATAATTCTTCCCTTTGTGTGGGCTGCCCACATTTGCAGTGAGCACTTACAGTCTGTTTAGGAAGTTTTAAGTATGCCCATTTAGACTTTCTTCTCCTTTCTGATGGAGTATCCCCAGAAGGTCATACTTCACCATTTTGTCTCTTAAGCATCCTCTATAGTTCAACAGTGTGTAGTCAATCACCAATCAATAATATTTCTGAACCCAGTGAGAATTCATGGCACACAACTTTGTATCAGCCGATTCCTTGTCCTTCTTTTTGCTTTAAAAACCTGCTTGTAACAGAAGTTGAATGGAGCTTGTATCTACAGACATTTAGTTCTGTGTCTTCTGGGTGGGTGTTTTTATCTTGGCTCAAGTAAACTCTGAAATTCTGTTTTGTGCCTCATCTTCTTCCTTTAGGTCAACAATATGAATATACTTTAACATGGTACATTTATTCCTGATGAGCTACTTCTGTTGTACAATCAAATGTAAGGAAGTGTCAATGAAGAGTCAGAATCTGTAAAATCTTTGAAGAGATTTAATCTGAGCCAAATATGAGTGACCATGGCTCAGACGCAGCCCTCAGGAGGTCCTGAGAACATCTACCCAAGGTGGTCACGGTGCAACTTGGTATTACACATTTTAGGGAGACATGACACTTCAATCACATACATTTAAGAAATATGTTGGTTTGATCTAGAATGGCAGGACAACTGGAAGTGGGGTGGGGGTTTCCAGTTTATGGATAGATTTAACATTTTTCTGTCTAACAATTAGTTGAGTTTATCTGGAGACCTGGGATCAATAGAAAGCAATGTCTGGATTAAGATAAAGGATTGTGGACACCCAGATTCTTATTTGCAGAGGAAGTCTTCAGGCAGTAGGCTTCACAGAGAATATGTTTTAAAACGTTTCTTATCAGACCTAAAGTCTGTGTCCATGTTAATGTCAGAGAGGTATGATGAGGCATATCCGACCCTCACTTCTCGTCATGGCCTGAAACAGTCTCACAGATTAAATTTTAAACAGCCCTGGCTGAGGAGGAAGTCCATTTAGAAGGTTGGGGGAGGGCTTAGAATTTTATTTTTGGTTTACAGAAGTGTATTTTGCTTTTAATATTATCAACTGTATTTCTAGACTAACAAGTTTTCCTAGGATCATTAAATACTCTTTTGGGATTTTATTACACAAATAAGGCATAGATCCCATGTTATCATTACCTTCATTACGAGATATATTGACATCATTTCAACTGAATTTTGAAACCTTGCAAAGTTTTGTTGTACTGGAGTGAGCACAGAAGGTCAACACCAAGACAAAAGTATGCCAAATTGCAGGGTGTTTATTGCCGGCAGCCATGGAGGACTCATGTCTCTCCAACCTGTGACCCCGAAAGGAGGGTGTCAAGACGCTTTATACCCTTAAAACTACCTTGGGAGTGAGGGTGAGAGGCAAGGAGGGGGTGAAGGGCTTCAGACATTCCGATGGCCAGGGGACTTTGGACATTCTGATTGTTACTTAAGTGGTTTACAGAAGTCAAGATAAAGGTTAGTTTACACATTGTCTGGGTGTGGTGGAAATTGCAAACCTTAGTTACTTATTATAAGTCGCAGGGACCAAGATGGCCTGGTTTTGGACTGCTTGCCTGCCACATTAGGGTTACAGAGAGCAGTTTTAACAGAAAGCCGAGGTATGGTCTAGGTATGCAGTTTTATGGGGCTTTTACCATGTCACAGTTTGAGCTTCTAATAATTATTTGTGATCCCCTAAAAGGTAGATTACATTTTTCCTCAAAACATCGCAATATCTAAAATCACTCATGGAATGTCCTGTCACTTTTTTTACGTAGTTTCATCAATTTCTCTGAAGCATCACTGAGGAAATTGACTTTGAATATCCCTTTAAACTCTTCTCACTCATAGATGGGTGTTGAACAGAGAACACATGGACACGGGGAGGGGAGCATCACACACTGGGGTCTGTTGGGGGGAAATAGGGGAGGGACTGTGGGGGGTGGGGAATTGGGAAGAGATAGCGTGGGGAGAAATGCCAGATACCGATGAAGGGGAGGAAAGCAGCACATCACACGATCATGTGTGTACCTATGCAACAATCTTGCATGTTCTTCACATATGCCACAAAACATAAGATGAAATTTAAAAAAATTAAATTAAAAAAAAACTCTTCTATTTTAGAAAACATCACAAGAAAACATTGAATGACGGTGGTCACAAAATCTGTTTACATATTTCCTTTCTCTGAATATTTTTTGCAGTGACAAATATTTGTTTCTGTTGTATTACTGTAAAAATGAATGTTTGGAAACAAAATAAAGACAAAGATTTATTACAATAGCTGATCCAGTAACAATAAATCAATTTGCCATTTGACACTTTTCTTTCTTAAAGACAGAGTCTTGCGCTGTTGTCCAGGCTAGAGTGCAGTGGCACCATCTGGGCTCACTGAAACCTCTGCCTCCCAGGTTTCGGCAATTCTCCTGCCTCAGCCTCCTGAGTAACTGGGATTATAGGCACCTGCTACCACATCCAGCTAATTTTTGTATTTTTAGTAGAGATGAGGTTTCACCATGTTGGCCAGGCTAGTCTCGATCTCTTGACCTTGTGATCTGCCTGCCTTGGACTCCCAAAGTGCTGGGATTACAGACATGAGCAACTGCACTCAGTTCCCACCAACATACACTTTTTTTTAAGTTGTACTTTTGAAAATGTTCAGCCAAGAATTGAAATAGTCTCAAAAATGTGAATTTTTTCCTGATCTAAGCTGACCGGATTTCTAGGGAGTGAACCTAGGACATAAACATACCACACACACACACACAAACACACACACACACACACACACACACACACAATGATTAATAAGTGTACACAAATGTGTTCTTTTAACATTAAAATGCAAAAGAGGCATTTATTTAGAATTATATATTACTCCACATTATATACCTGACAGCATCATGAATGTTGTTATTTTTTAAATATAGGACTAGTTAGTGTCAGTTACCACTACGATTATTACTACAAATAATTAGTTAACTATAGAAATGATTTCTGAACGTAGAGTCTGAATTATTAGTACAAATAAACAGATGTTTAAAAAAATTACAATGTTTTGCATAAAGTTATTATTTTAAAGTGGTTTTAGATTCACACAGAAATTTGGAAGAAAAATGTATCAGATGTTTTGTTAACATCTAACATCACTTGTTACAATTAATGACCAGATATTGATATGTTTTCATTTAGTAAGCCCACATTTTATGTAGTTTCTCTTATTTCTATCTTTTTTCTATTCTGGGAACTCATGTAGGATTCCTACAGGACATTTAGTTGTCAAGTCAGGCTCTTGTTGCTTGTGACAGTTTCTCAGATGTTCCTTCTGATAGCTTTGACAGTGTAAGAAAGATTGGTCAGGTATTGTGTACAATATCTCTCATTGTGGTTTACTTTGTGTTTTTCTCATAATCAGGCTGGGGTTATTGGTTTGGGGGAAGCAGATCAGATTTGTAGTGCTATTCTAGTCTCTTCATGCTCTTAAGATGCATTGTCACCATTAATGTTAATTTTCATCACCTGGCTGAGGTAGTGTTTTTAGGTTTCTTACTGTGAAGTTACTTTTTCCCCATGTCCATACTGCATGTATTCTTTTGGAGGAAATAAACCTGCAGAGCCCACACTTAAGGAGTGGGGAGTTAGCTCTACCTCCTTGACGCCTGAGTGTCTACATCAGGTATTTGAAATTCATGTGTATAAGATATTTCTATTTGGCACTTTGTGTATTTACTTAATCATTTATTTATAGCAGTATAGACAACCAGATAGTTACTTCAATCGTTTGGTTATTATCCAATTGTACAGTATTTTGTTGCTTTGATTTCCTACCTGTGACCATTGGGAGCTTTTTTCCATTGGCTTCTGTTTTCCCTTGAGACAACTGAATGTTTTGTCTCATTTTGTTTAACAATTTCTTTCTGACACTTCAAGAGTATCCTGGCTCATGTATTTACTGTCTTGGCCCGAGTTTTAGCTATTTCTTCAAAAAGCACTGTTTTCCCTCATTAGAGAATAGTTTCAAGTACTTATAT
Organism: Saimiri boliviensis; assembly: GCF_048565385.1. NCBI lineage: Eukaryota > Metazoa > Chordata > Mammalia > Primates > Cebidae > Saimiri > Saimiri boliviensis. The sequence continues at coordinate 10,122,200 of NC_133471.1, read as the reverse complement.
CTGGCAGGTAAATATGCTCATTGCATCTTCTCCCTCACAGCTGACAATGCAAGGACATATATATGTGTGTGTGTTCTAACCTACACATACACCCCTAATTATAAAGATTTCTATGTGGATCCGTCTGTGTATATGTTAAGCTACATGTGAGTTTATACTGCTGTCTCTAATCAATGGACTCTGATCCATTATCACAGGAATTATTCTAGCCTCCCCTGCCTTTCTTGTCTGTAAATTCTGACTCCAACAGCAAGAAGTGGATTCCAACATCTGCCATTTATTTAATCCCTTGTTCTAGTATAAACATTGAATTTCTTGTTGTTCATCCAAATTATAGGCTGTGATTTAATAATAAATATATGTTTGGTCTCTATTTCCTGGTGCAGAGCTCTCAAAACCCTTACAATTTCTTGAGTGATAGGGATGCTAACAGTATATTTTGTTCTCATATTTGATCTTTGATACTGGGTTCTGACACAGAGTTTCTAAATGCGTTAAAAATCTCTTGGGTGATAGGAAGTCTTTTTTTCTGTTAAGCACTCTTGGTGGGCTCCTGGATGACTTCAGGATGGGGCACAGTCACCAGAAATACCAAGCCATGATTAGAAGCTTGTAACTTTCAGCTTCATATCCTGACCTCTGAGAGGAAAGGGGGCTGCAGATTGAGTTAATAATCAATCTTCAGTGATAAAGCCTCCATATAAATCCCTAAAAGAGGTTGGAGGATCACTTGAGGCCAGGAGTTTATGGCCAGGAGTTTATGGCCAGCCTGAACGACACAGTAAGACTCCATCTCTACAGAAAATAAGACAGTTGGGTGTGGTAGCGTACACACATAGTCCCAGCTTCTTAGGAATTTTTTTTTTTCCTTAGGAATTTAAGGCAGAAGGATTCCTTGAGGCCAGGAGTTCAAGGCTGCAGTAAGCTAAAATTGCACCCCTGCACTCCAGGCTAGGGGACAGAGAAAGACTTTGTCTCTTAAAAAATCCTAAAAGATGGGGTTTAAAGAGCTTCTAAATTGATAAATATATCCATGTGTGGGGATCATAGAAACCCCAACTCCATGAGGACAGAGCTTCCACACTTGAGACCCTTCCAAACCTTGTTTTGTGTACCCCTTATCTGGCTGTTCATGTGTTGTCTTTACCATATCCTTCATAATAAACTGGGGTCTTTCAGGTTGCGGTAAAAAAATATTGTAGACTGGGTAAATTTTAAACAACATAAATTTGTTGCATATAATTCTGGAGCCTGGAAAAATCCAAGGTCTAGTCACTGGAAGATTCCATGTCTGGTGAGGGCTCATCCCTTAGAGAAAGTACCTTCTTGCCATGTCCTCATATGGCAGAATGGAGGAACAGGCTCCTTACACACTGTTTTATAATGGCATTTGTCCCATTCATGAGGGCAGAGCCTTGACGATGAATTACCTGTAAAAACCATTCTTTTAGATGTTAGGTGTGAATTTTGGGGGGAGCAAATACTGAGATCATATAACCCAGTAAACATAAGTGTTTCACTGAATTTTATGAGCCATATAGCAAATTATTAATCCTGAGGAGGAGATGTAGGACTGTTCAGTTTGCAGCCAAGCCATGCAGAAGTGTGAGTGAACTGGGGATTTACTCCTTGTGATTGGCATGTGAAGTAGGGAACAACGCTTAAACTATTAGGTATATAATAACTCCAATAAACTCGTGTCATAATTGAAATATAGGACACCCAGCTGGTGTCCAGAAAATTGGAGAATTGGTCAGTATGGGAAAACCTCTCATACATTTGGTGTCAGAATTGAACTATTGAGAGTATAGATGAAAAACAGCAGGTTTTTTTTTTTTTTTCTTTTTACAGGTATAGTGGTTTCAAAATTGACTATTACCCCTGTGGGAAAGAACTTTATAACATAGAGTCCACTATTTATATACGGTCTATTCTGCTTTTAGTCTATAGGTTCTACTTACTTCCAAAGTGACTTAGGTTAGCACTTTCTGCTCATCACCTGCAGTGAGCTTTCCCATAAATCTGTAATACATTGAGATTCTTGGTCCCATTCTATATTTTATCATTGGATACTACTATACCCTAAATAATTTGATTTAATTTGTATAGCTTGTGATTTATTTCCTGGGCTGTAAAATTCTACTCTTTTTATAAAATGCATAGTGTCAGGTAGCCACCATTAAAGTACCATACAGAATACTTCAAACTCCCACCCTATGTAACCACGGATTTGTTATTTGTAATTTTGCCTTTTCCAAAATATCATATAAAATGGGGTGAAATGGTGGATAGCCTCTTCAGACTCACTTCCTTCACTTAGCAGTATACATGCAAGATTTACCCATGTCTTTGCATGTGTAGATAGTTTATTCCTTTCTGTTTATGAATAGTACTCCATTGCATAGATGCACCCCGATGTCATTACGTATTCATCTACTAAAGGAAATTCTGATTACATTTTGATCGTTATGAATAGAACTACTGTCCATAATTGCATGCTGGTATATGTTTGAACATAACTTTTCAAAGCAATTATCTAAATACAGGCAATTTAGGGGTGCAATTGTTAGATTATAAGGTGAGAGTTGTTCAGCTTTGGAAATAAAACTGCAAAAGTGTGTTCCAAAGTTACTGTACCATTATGCATTCTACAAGCAATGAATGACAGTTCCTATTCTTCAGCCTCCAACAACTGATTTGTCAGCACTCTTTTAGAGTTCAACACTTGTAAAGGATGTGCACCTATGTCATTGTTGCTTAATTTACAATTTTCTAATGATATCTTGAGCATCCTTTTGTATGATTATTTGCTATTCTTACATTTTATTTGACCAAGTGTCCATTTAGATATTTACTTATTTTAATTGGGTTTTTAGTTATCTTATTGCTTCTTTATGAGAGTTCATTTTGTGTTATGATTATTTTTAGAGACAAAGTGTTGCTATATTGCTCAGGCCAATCTCAAACTCCTAAATTCAAGTGATCCTCTCACCTCGCCTCCCAATTAACTGGGATTATAGGTGTAAGCCACCCAACCCAACTTCTTTTTGTATTTTTAATACAATTGTTTTCACTAGATTTGTATTTTGCAAATGCTTTCTCCCAGTCTGTGTCTTGTCTTCTTTCTCTGAAAAGGCTCTTTCACAGAGCTGAAAATGTATTTTTTTTTTTTTTTTTTTTTTTTTTTTGAGACAAAGTTTTGCTCTTGTTACACAGGCTGGAGTGCAATGACGCAATCTTGGCTCACTGCAACCTCCGCTTCCTGGGTTCAGGCAATTCTCCTGCCTCAGCCTCCTGAGTAGCTGGGATTACAGGCATGTGCCACCATGCTCAGCTAATTTTTTGTATTTTTAGTAGAGACAGGGTTTCACCATGTTGAGAAGGATGGTCTCGATCTCTGGACCTTGTGATCCACCTGCCTCGGCCTCCCAAAGTGCTGGGATTACAGGCTTGAGCCACCACGCCCAGCCTGAAAACTTAGTTTTATAAAGTCTCGGTTATCAGTATTTTTTCTTTTGTGATTTGGCTTTTGGTATTATGGGTTAAACGTCAGCGCCAAATCCAAGGTAATGCAGGCTTTCTTTTAGAATGTTTATAGTTTTGCATTTCAAATTTCAGCCTATGGACTCTTGTGAGTGAATTTTTGTGTAAATTTTAGTTTGTGTGTATATTATTTTTATTCTGTATGGATTCCAAATAATTGTTCCATCACTACTTTTTGAAAAACACACGGGATAGTGAATTTCCAAAATGATGGCACTGTGTAAACGAATACTGAATGTAATTGATTTCTCAGGAGAGCCAGGAGGGGGCGCACATCCAATGATAAACTGTGAGCAAGAGCGGCCTCTGCTGAGTCCTGACGGCCACCAGATGGCAGGAGGCGGGAGACAAGAACTTCTTCCTTCAAGGCTACAGGAGGGAGATTTTTTTTTTAATTTTATTTTTATTTTTTAAGATGGGGTTTCACTATATTGATCAGGCTGGTCTTGAACTCCTGACCTCAGGTGATCCACCCATCTCAGCCTCCCAAAGTACCGGGATTACAGGTGTGAGCCACCATGCCTGGCCAGGAGGGAGATCTTAACTTGATGCTGTTCAGTGGTGAATTAAAACGTTCCTGTCCACAACTTGGAGTATAGTGGAGGCAGTCTTAAGAGTATTCTGCAGAGGAAGGGTTCATGTAGAAATATATAACCCTAAAATTCCACTGTTGCCATTGCACCCTGAGATCATTCTTGACATCCAATATATGTTCACACAATGGCCTGTAGTAGTTAATATCCACTAATTGGCCCCTATTACTGATGGAATCATGTCCACACAGTGGCGGCTAATGGAATTCGCACTCTTTTGGAGGTGATTGGTTTCACAGCTTTGGCTGAAATGGAGCCTCTATAATGAAGTTTGATGTCACCTCTATTTTCCTGATATGGTATTGATATGTCTTTTTTCATAAAGTAATTTTATTTCCAGTAAATTTATACTTAGAGGAAACTTGTAATTACAGTACAAAATACCTTTCTCCAAATACTTATTCTCTCAGATTCCCCAGTGGTTATTCCTGTACCAGATTTGCAATTTCACACAAAATACTCTGCCGTATTTTACTCAAAGTTGGGACACTCTCCCAAGTAAGCATCCTATAACCCCCAAATCAGGAAATCAACATGGTTTCTACCTGACAATCCAATCTGCCAACCCAGTTCGCTTTACTGCCTCTATCAACTGTGAGAAAAATGTCTCCTTCTCTTTGGATCCAGTTTTCTTTTCCTGGAACTGTTCCTGTGACTATCTCTCAGTTTCACAACCTTGGCACATCTAAAAAATAGAGATGAATCCAAACTGCTTCTGTTATAGTTTTGCCAATGAACCACAACATAAATGTTTCTGATTGCCTGAGGTAGTACCTGGAGTTCTTAGTCTCATGATCAAGAAACTTAAGGAATGCAGAAACCAAGGGTGAGATTGGGGTGAAAGTTTAATAAGTGAAAGAAGAAAGCTCTCCGCTATGAAGAGAGGATCCAGAAAATCATTGTAGATTTTACAGTTGAATGCAAAGACTTTTATAAAAAACCAATGAGGACTGGGTGTCTCATTTGCATAAGGTGTGAATTTCTGGTGGCTCCACCCCAACTTCCTAGTGCACCTGCTGGCCATTAGCCTGAGTTACTCCATATTGCTTTGTTCCCCTTACTGTGCGTGTGTCAGGGGATGGAATTTTCCATTGCAAGGATGTCTGGCCAAGTCATCTGTGTAGGCTTTCTTATCGGTGTGGCTGTGTGCATGTCTTAGGCAAGCCCCCTTGTGCACCTTCCCGTATCTGTGCCTAGAGGCTGTTCTTTTGTTTGAAAGGATTCGTATACCATGAAATATTATGCAGCCATCAAAAACGATGAGTTTGTGTCATTCATCCAGAGACATGGATGAGCCTGGAAACCATCATTCTCCGCAAACTGACACCAGAGCGGGCCATCAACCATCACATGTTCTCACTCAAAGGTGGGTGTTGAACAATGAGAACACATGGACACAGTGAGGGGAGCACTACACACTGGGGTCTGTTGGGGGAAATAGGGGAGGGACAGTGGGGGGTGGGGTGTTGGGAAGAGATAGCGTGGGGAGAAATGCCAGATACAGGTAAAGGGGAAGAAGGCAGCAAATCATGCTGCCACATGCGTACCTATGTAACAACCTTGCATGTTCTTCACATGTACCCCAAAACCTAAAATGCAATTTAAAATATGTATATATAATCATATAAATATCTGCAAGTTAGTGATTTTTGGTAGAACTTTGTAATAAATTCATCTTCTTAAAGTTAAAAAAAATAAATTCATCTGAAGACCCACCCTAACTGCCTGCCTACCCGAGTTTTTTTTTTTTCTTTTTTTTTTTTTTTTTTTCTTTCTCGTTTCTGACTTCTGCTCCATTTCCTCCTGAGCAGTTGCAAACACTGCACTCCTCAGTGCAGCCCACCAGGAGGAACTCAGATCTACCCACTCGCCACAGGTGATCTCAACTTGATAATGGCAAAATACTCATTTAGAAACAAAAATCTCATCTCATTACTCTCCTGATTCCACTGGCCTTAGAACAAGGTCCATATGGCTTTCCATGGTCTCCTGGCCCATGAGTGCTCCTCCCTGCTGCCCTCTCCCATTAAGTAAGCCCCAGTTACCTGCAGTCCAGTCTGCTTTCAATTACAGGGACACAGCAGGCTCATGGGTGTCTCAGGAATTTTATGCATGTTCTCGTCACCCATGCACCCAGTGCCCAATCTTATGAAATTTTTTAAGACTTGGTCCAGCTAATTCTGTAAAGTCACAGCAGTAGAAAAGTTGATCATGTGTTTTCTCCAAAGACAAAAAATTTCATTATTTGTTAGATCATCTGTGAGAAATATCCTTAATTTATAAATCAGGGAAATAGTTAAATGAAATCAAAGTCCATGTTAGGGGTGACTTATAAAGAAAAATAAAACTTCAGTGCTGAAGGGAACACCAATGGAACAACTGATTATTGCAACTTTATAAGAATTTACAGGACAGACTATTACCTTGTATTCCCTAGCCCCGTGCTAGCAGTTGCAAGGGATTTCAGGTTGAAACACTTACGTTTATGTAATCAATAGATACAGTTAACTGACAAAAGTCCTAATCTGTATCTTGAAAACCTATAGAAATATTTGCAAACATCTTTGTCTATACGATGGACAATTAGTAAAGTGAGCTTAGATATTTAAGCAGATAAATTATTAATATTTAAGTATTGAAATGCAATGAAGTAGTGTAATTATGTCAGAGCTCCTATATGGGACTTGGGGCAAGAATATATTCACGTACCCCATGAACCCAATTGCTCCCTCCATCACTTCCTGCTGGATGGCAAATTCTTAACCGATGGAGACAGTGACAAACTGAGTCACCTTTATTCAAAACTCTAGTCTGGCAAGGAAACCTTCATATCAGAATATCATTTCTTAACAGGTATTTCCTTTTCTTATCCAAGGAAACCTGCTCCTCAGCAGTACTGTCAACCTGGACATGCCTCAGGTGGAGTTAGACAGGAATAAGTGACTAGCTGAAACCTTTGGCAAATTAAATTTCTGTATTAAAATGCTCATACATATATGTACATGGGAATATATATATAAATGTGAACTGAAATGCCAGCCTCACCTTGAAACTTGAATTCAAGAGTCCCTAATTCATGTTCTGCAAATGTGATGGGAACTCAGCAGTATCTTAGTTCAGATCCCAGCTACTCCTGCAATCACTCTGTGCTCTTGGGTCATGGCCTCACCTAGTGTTATATTATTTGTCTCTAACACAGGGTAAACTGTCCAAGGGCCTTATGAATAAGTGAGATGAACTCTGCAAACCTGAAAATACAGAGGCTATAACATGCATATATTTTTTGAGGGAAGAGCATTAGGGATCAAAACCTATCGCACATCTGGTGATTATCTCTGACGTGAAGTTCAAAGTTCCATTTGGTGCTTTGCTGTTGAAATGTGAAAGCCTCTGGTTTATAAGAAAGAGCTATTTTTCTAAAGACCTTGGGCTTTGGTTCCAGATACAAGTGGATTAACCAGGGCTCACGAAAGCTGCAATTTGGCTCCATGTTCTTTGAGGGACAAGTCCAAGGCACTGGGAATTTAAAAAACACAAGTTTATTACTGAGGCAAATTTATTTGATAAAAAGTTATGATTATAACCATTTGTAAGTATATAATTCAGTGGAATTTAGTGTATTTGAAGTGTTGTGCAACCATCTAACTAGATCCAGAGCATTTTCATTACCTCAAAAGAAAACTCAGTTCCCATTAAGAAGGCACTCTGCATTCCCCCATGCTTGGCAGTCACTCATCAACTTTCTGTGTCTATGGATTTGCCAGTTTGGGGTATTATAGATAAATAGAGTTATACAATATGTGATCTTTTGTGTCCAGCTTCTTTCCCTAAGCATGCTGTTTTCAAAGTCCACTCAAGGTGTAACATACATCAGTACTTGTATTATTTTTTCTTTGTGATTAAATATAAATATACATAACATAATATTCCATTGTATGGATGGCCCATCTTGTGTTTGTTTATTCTTCTGTTGATGGACACTTGTATGGCTTTCCCCTGTTGGCTATTGTGAATCATGCTGCTATGAACATGGATCTACAAACATGTGTTCGAGTACCTACTTTGAATTCCTTTGAGTAGATACCCAGAAATGATATTTCTGGGTCATATGTTAACTCCATGTTTAATTTACACAATGGCTGCACCATTTTACTTTCATCTTTTTGGATGAATGATATCTCAGATTATTTTTTCACTTTAATTTGAGACAGAGACTTCTTCTGTTGCCCAGGCTGGAGTGCAGTGGCACAATCTCGGCTCACTGCAGCCTCTGCCTCCTGGATTCAAGCGATTCTTCTGGCCAAGCTGGTTTTGAACTCCTGACATCAGGCGATCCACCTGCCTTGACCTCCCTAAGTGCTGGAATATAGGCATGAGCCACAGTGCCGAGCTGTCAATTTGATATATCACATTCTGTTTATCCATTCATCTCTTGATGGAAACTTGGGTTGCTACCAGTTTTTGGCTATAGTGAATAATGGTGCTCTGACAATTTTTGTACAAAATTTTGTTTAGACACCCATTTTTAACTTTTTCGGAATACAGTAAGTCTCCACTTAACGTTGTCAATAGGTCCTTGGAAACTGTTACTTAAAGTGAAATGACAGAATTAAACCAATTTTACCATAGGATAATTGACATAAGCAAGATTTAAGTTCTCTGCATATTTCTGGACAAAGAAACATCACCAAATTGCTAAATAAAGATTGAAACATTTTTAATGTTAAACATTGATATTCTTTTTCTTTTCTTTTCTTTCTTTCTTTCTTTCTTTCTTTCTTTCTTTCTTTCTTTCTTTCTTTATTTCTTTCTTTTTTTAAAGACATAGTGTCACCATGTTGGCCAAGCTGGTTTTGAACTCCTGACATCAGGCGATCCACCTGCCTTGACCTCCCTAAGTGCTGGAATATAGCCATGAGCCACATTGCCCAGCTGTCAATTTGATATATCACATTCTGTTTATCCATTCATCTCTTGATGGAAACTTGGGTTGCTACCAGTTTTTGGCTATAGTGAATAATGGTGCTCTGACAATTTTTGTACAAAATTTTGTTTAGACACCCATTTTTAACTTTTTCGGAATACAGTAAGTCTCCACTTAACGTTGTCAATAGGTCCTTGGAAACTGTTACTTAAAGTGAAATGACAGAATTAAACCAATTTTACCATAGGATAATTGACATAAGCAAGATTTAAGTTCTCTGCATATTTCTGGACAAAGAAACATCACCAAATTGCTAAATAAAGATTGAAACATTTTTAATGTTAAACATTGATATTCTTTTTCTTTTCTTTTCTTTCTTTCTTTCTTTCTTTCTTTCTTTCTTTCTTTCTTTCTTTCTTTCTTTCTTTTTTTAAAGACATAGTGTCACCATGTTGGCCAAGCTGGTTTTGAACTCCTGACATCAGGCGATCCACCTGCCTTGACCTCCCTAAGTGCTGGAATATAGCCATGAGCCACATTGCCCAGCTGTCAATTTGATATATCACATTCTGTTTATCCATTCATCTCTTGATGGAAACTTGGGTTGCTACCAGTTTTTGGCTATAGTGAATAATGATTATGTGACAATTTTTGTACAAAATTTTGTTTAGACACCCATCTTTAACTTTTTTGTAATACAGTAAGTCTCCACTTAACATTGTCAATAAGTCCTTGGAAACTGTTACTTAAAGTGAAATGACAGAATAAAACCAATTTTACCATAGGATAATTGATATAAGCAAGAGTTAAGTTCTCTGTATATTTCTGGGCAAAGAAACATCACCAAATTGCTAAATAAAGATGGAAACATTTTTAATGTTAAACATTGATATTCTATTTTATTCTTTTCTTTCTTTCTTTCTTTCTTTCTTTCTTTCTTTCTTTCTTTCTTTCTTTCTTTCTTTTTTTAAAGACATAGTGTCACCATGTTGGTCAAGCTGGTCTTGAACTCCCATCCTCGAGTGATCCACCTGCCTTGGCCTCCAAAATGCTTACAATACAGGCATCAGCCACTATGCCCAGCCAAACATTGATGTTTACATACACTGTACATCAATTTAAGAAGGATTAATAAAAACAAGTAATATGATTCATTTATCCAGTTTATGGTCTCACAGGCGGCCATAACTCTGCTGAGTTCCAGCAGCTGATGGTGCAAGACAGGAACCAACCCTGGTCAGGAAGCACACACACACACACTCACTCAGACTGGAGCAATGTAGACACAGTACTTCACCTCATATGCATGTCTTCGGGGTTTGGGAGGAAACCAGAGTACCTAGAGAAAATTCACATAGATGTGGGGAGAACATGCAAACTCCACACAAACAGTGGTCCTGGCCACAAATTGAGTGTCTCCCCTCATCAGTGTTGTCATGAAATGACACTGAATGAAACAAATTGTCATCATATGGTAATTTTATTTTTAACATTTTGAAGAATCTTCAAATATGTTGCAAATAGCCTGTACCATTTCATATTCCACATACAGTATTTAAGGGCTATAATTTATCTCAGTCTTTCCAATGCTTGTTACTTTACATTTATTTAGGGTTTCTTGAATTTATTTTAGCAATATTTTGAATTTTCCATGTCTAACTCTTGCACCTTGGTTAAATTTATTCATAAAAAACACAATGATTTTTTGTTTTTGTTGCTGTTTGAGACAGGGCCTTATTCTGCTGCCCAGGTAGCAGTCTGTCTCCAGCAATCCTCCTGCCTTTGCCTCCCCCAATACTGAGATTACAGGTGTAAGCTACGACACCCAATTTGGTTTTTTGTTTTTTTGTGTGTGTGTGTTTGTTTGTTTGTTTTGCTTTCTGTTTTGGAAATTGCAAAGGATGCTTTATAGTCCATGAAAAGATAGTCCTTTGAATTGCCCAAAAGAGGCATAATGCACAAGAACTCTAAGTTGTATGGTTAACTTATTTACCATCTGGCTATAGTTCGGTTACTTTTTCAAAAGTTGTACCTAATAACCTTTCAAAATTGTTTTTAAATAAACTTCTTAAAATGTGGCAATAAAAACGACAAGACACATTTAAACAATACTGAAGTTTATCAAAGGATGTAAGAAATTTCAAGATGGAAATAGTTATCTGGAAAAAAAAAGGATAAATACATAAAACACTTATCTCCATTATTTACTTGTAGAACATGTTCAGATATGCCTAATTTTCAGCATTTACTATGTCATCATTTCTCTGATTTTAAAAGTCATATCCAAAAGATAAGGGAAAACCAGCTATGAATTGACATATTTGTTTATTTCTTGGTTTGTGAAAATATCCTTATTCTGTTGATGTTGCAAACAAGTATCAACACTGTCATGAAAAAACAAAAGGCAATCTTCTTTGCAATGAAATAGTTCCACTCCATACAGGGAATGTGCTATTCATGAAAAAAATAGTAACTCAAATAGAGGTCTTAAAGACTGAAAGAGTTAAGAGTTTATTATAATTTATTTTATTAACAATCTGGGAAGTTCACAGCCTCAGCAGCTCTAGTGCCATTTCAGGTGAAATGGGAATGTAGGAATCTCTATGGCACTGTAGGTATAGTGAAACTCGTCAAAATGTGTGCATGCTCTCTCTAATTAACCTCATTGGTTTCATTCTCAGCAAAATGACCTGGGCCACTAAACATGGGTTTCATTGTTCCTGATGTTTGGACATGTTCTCTTTTTACAACATATTTATGACTCAGAAGATATCCATTTGACATCGTTGAATCAGGACTTTCACAGCCACCATAAGTTTTCTTCTCTTTATCCATTATGTTCTTAAGGAATTCTACTTTGATTCTCCAGGAACTTTAGTTGTTTCTTGTTAGCCCCACAACCACTGCTGCGAAGAAGTCCCCATGGAGCACCACAGCCACTACTCCAAGGCCATCTCCCACCCCCAACTGCCTGCCCCTATGGGTTCCAGGGCAGTTAGAGGTATTCCAGCCTTTTATTTTTCAGAAATGAAATTGTCGTCTTAATTTTATTTTCATATTATTTATTGCTAGTGTACAGAAATATATTTTTTCATAAGCATTAGTGCTCTGTTCCTGATCTTAAAGCTTTGGGTCCCACCAATTCAGCTGATGATTGTTATGGGTTGTGCATAAAGGTGGTTTATCATGTGAAGAAAATTTGAATCTATAGATTACTGGCTGTTTTTATCATTAAATATGTTGATTATCTTTAAGCATTTTCTGTAATAGTGGAGATAAACACGTGGTGGTATTCCAACATTTTAATTATATAGTTTGTGGAAGATTAATGGCTTTAGTATGTTGAGAAACCTTTGATTTTCTGAAAAAAAAAGGTACCTCTTTTTGGAGCATAATGTTTTCGCTATGTACCAAATTCCACTTACTATGATTTGGTTAAACATTGTTAAGTCCATAATTACAAGATTTATTAAGATCTAGGTTTTTGTCCTGGTGACATTGTATGTTTGATTCAGTACTTGACTGGGATTAGAAAAAGGTATGGCTTGATGTACTATTTAGGGTATTATGGGTTAGAGGTTATAACAAAACAAAAAGAGAGAGAGAGAGAGAGAGAGAGAGAGAGAGAGAGAGAGAGAGAGAATTTTTGAGGGATTATGAGTTAAGGATAAGGATAGGATAGACGGGGATTAAGGTTAAAGAGTTAGAATGTCAGAACAAAGATTAGGGTTAGGGTGAGGGTCAGAGTTAGGGATTATGGTTAGGGTTAGGGCTAAAGTTAAGGGTTAGGGTTATGAAAAGAAAATATCTTGGGTCCCAAAATTACTACGTTAAAGGATAAGTCAAGCTGGGAGCTGCTCAGGACAAATATGCCTCCCATTCTTTTCAAAGCAATCCGTTTTCCTACTGAGATAGATGCATATTCTGATTGTTTCATTTGGGCAGGCTTATCAGAAACTTAAGAGAATGCAATCTTTTTTTTTTTTTTTTTTTTTTTTCCTGTCACCTACCTGTGGCCTAGAAGTCTTTCCCTGCTTCAAGTGGTCTCTGGATTTCCTACGGATACAGCGTACTTCTTACATATATTGAATGATGTCTCATGTCTCCCTAAAATGTGTAAAAGCAAGCTGTGCTCCAACCACCTTGAGTACATGTCATCAAAACTGAGGCTGTGTCACAGGCCCATGTCCTCTACTCTGGGAAAACAAAATTTCTAAATTAACTGAGATCTGTCTCAGATATTCTGGGCTTTCAGGGTTTAGGGTTGGGATTTTGTTAGGGGTTAGATTTAGTATTAGTAGGGTTAAGATTATAAGAACCCTTTAGGGGATTCATATAAAGGTTTTGCTGTTTATCTGAAGAAAGGAATCCATATTATGCAAAACCTGGCCCTACCCAAAAAAGGATTGGAGCTGTTATGTATTTACTGGAGTTGTCATGTTTAAATAAGATCATTACTAGTGCTGGAGAGGCTCTCTGTACCAGAGGTTAAAATACTCCCAAATTGAATCCTTTATGTGCACATTTGTGCCTTAGAAGGAGATATTTCATGGCCGTGTGTGGTGGCTCATGCCTGTAATCCCAGCACCTTGTGAGGCCATGGTGGGCAGGTCATGAGGTCAGGAGATCAAGACCATCCTGGACAACATGGTGAAACACAATCTCTACTAAAAATACGAAATTAATTGGGTGTGGTGGCACACACCTGTAGTCCCAGCTACTTGAATACTTGAAACAGAAGAATCACTTGAACCCTGGGAGGCAGAGGTTGCAGTGAGCCAAGATCGCATCACTGCACTCCGGCATGGCAACACCAACACTGATCTCAAAAAGAAAGGAGATACCTCATATCAACTATCAGCAAGTTTGTTCAGTACTAGTACTGTATTTTTCTCTCAAACAGCCTTGTTGGCACTACAGATTAGTAGGCCACACACATACTGAAGTAGATTGCTGTCTAGGAAAAGCTGTGGGATGGACAGTTATTTAGCTAAGCCGTGTCCAAAAAGTTGGGGGCTATCTCTGAATTCCTAGAACAGAATGGTGCAAGTTAATTATTAAGTTATTTGAGTATCTGGGTTTTGGTATTCAAAAGCAAACAAAAATTGGCTATCTTACTGCACAGAATGCAGAAAAAGGTATCCTTAAGATCAAGTACGGTAAACTAAGATGCGGTGGAGGGAATTTGTCCAAAAGAGTATAAGCGTTGGTGACAATAAGATGAATAGGAATAATATCTTCATTAATAAATCTAAGGTCCACTACTAGTAGGTAAGAGCCAACTGGTATATGAGCAGCAAAAATGCAAGTGTTGCAATGTGGGTTGTGAGTTGCATGGGCACAATAATCCATGAGTTAAACATTTTAGTATTAGGGGCTCTAAACATTTTGGGCTTCTGGTTTCAGGGGGTATTGGTGGTTCTTGGGGACTTATTGGGATTTTTAAGCTGAACGATAAAGGGAGAAGCTGATATTGAATGGCCAGAAATAGAATTATTGCAAATCTCATATGGCACTTGTTTTAGAATGTGAGAGTCTATAGACCATAGCGGCTCTTTTAGTGAAGTGTGAGTTCATAGTTAGAAGATAGGGCTTTAGCTATAAATTATCTTGTAAATTTTTGAGTAAGTCACGACCTAATAATTGAACAGGAGAACTTGGCAAGACTAAAAAAGCGTGGCTAAAGACATAGCCTTCCCTTTCACAAGAGATCAATGGTGTAAAACAGCCTCGTTTGCATTTTCCATCAATACCTGATATGGTTTGGCTCTGTGTCCCTACCTTAATCTCATGCCAAATTGTAATCCCCACATGTCAGGGGAGCGACCTATTGAGAGGTGATTGGATCATGGGGTTGCTTTTCTCATGATAGTGAGTTCTTATATCTGACGGTTTTCTCATGATAGTGAGTTCTCATGATATCTGATGGTTGAAAAGTGTGGCACTACCCTGTTCGCCCTATCTCTCTCCTGCCACCACGTAACATGCCTTCTGCCATAATTGTAATTTTCCAGAGGCTTCCCCAGCCATGTAGAACTGTGAGCCAATTAAACCATTTATCTTTATAAATCACCTAGCCTCAGGTAGTTCTTTGTAGCAGTATCAAAATGAACTAAGAAGATTGGTAGCAGGAATGTGGGGCATGAGAAAACTCGCTATCATAAGAAAACCATCAGATATCTGAAAATGTGAAAGTGCCTTTGGGATTGGGTAACAGGCAGAGGTTGAAACAGTTTGGAGGGCCCAGAAGAATAGAGGAAGATGAGGGAAGGTTTGGAACTACCTATAGGTTTGTTGAATGCTTTTGACCAAAATGCTGATAGTGATATGGTCAATGAAGTTCAGGCTGAGGTGGTCTCAGATGGAGATGAGGAACTTATGGAGAACTGCCACAAGTCACTCTTTGTGTGCTTTAGCAAAAAGATTGGTGGCATTGTGCCCCTGCTCCAAGGGATCCATAAAGCTTTGAACTTGAGAGGGATGATTTAGCAAATCAGGTGGAAGAAATTTCTATGCAGCAAAGCATTCAAATGCCTGGCTGCTACTAATGGCACACAGTCATATGCATTCACAAACAGATGGTCTGAAATTGGAACTTATGCTTAAAAGGGAATCAGAACATAAAAGTTTGGAAAATTTGCCACTTAGCCATGTGGTAGAAAAGAAAATCCCATTTTCTGGGGAGAAATTCAAGCTGGCTCCGAAATTTGCATAATTAACAAGGAGCCAAATGTTAATAGCCAAGATAATGAAAACAAATATCTCCAGGGCATTTTGTGGTCTGGACCTAAGGCCCTGCTGATTTGTGCAGCTTCAAGGCATGGTACCCTGCATCCCAGCTGCCCCAGCTTCAGCCATGGCTAAAAGGGACCGGGGTACAGCTTGGGCCATGGCTTCAGAAGTGAAAGCCCCAAGCTTTGGTGGCTTCCACATGGTGTGGGGCCTGCAGGTGTGTAGAAGGCAAAAGTTGAGGCTTGGAAGACTCCATCTAAATTTCAGAAGATATGTGGAAACACCTGAATGTCCAGGCAGAAATCTGCTGCAGGGAAAGAGCCCTCATGGAGAACCTCTACTATGGCATTGTGGAGGGAAATGTGGGAAGAGAATCCCCACACAGAGTCCCCAGTGGTGCACTGCCTGGAGTAGCTGTGAGAAGAGAGCCACCATTCTCCAAACCTCATAATGATAGATCTGCTGACAGCTTGCACCATGCACCTGGAAAAGCTGCAGGCACTCAACACCAGCACATGAAAGCAGCTTTGGGGCTCTACCCTGCAGAACCTCAGGGCCAGAGCTGCACAAGCTCTTGGGAGCCCATGCTTTGCATGAGTGTGTCCTGGATGTGAGACATGGAGCCAAAATAAATCATTGTGGAGATTTATGATTTAATGACTACCCTGCTGGGTTTCAGAAATGGGGCCTGTAGCCCCTTTGTTTTGGCTAATCTGTCCCATTTGAAATGGGAACACATACCCAATGCCTGTACTCTTATTTTATCTTGGAAGTAAATAATTTGTTTATTTGTATTTATTTATTTATTTATTTATTTATTTATTTTACAGGCTTATAGGTAAAAAGGGACTTACTTTGTCTCAGATGGAACTTTGGACTGTGGATTTTTTTAGTTAGTGCTGAAATAATTTAAAACTTTAGGGAACTAATGGGAAGGCATGATTGATTTTGAAATGTGAGAAGGACATGGAATTTGGAAGGGGCTAGGGAGGAATGACATGACTTGGCTCTGTCCCCACACAAATCTCATGGCAAACTGTAATTTCCACATGTCAGGGGAGTGACCTGGTGGGAGATGATTGGATCATGGGAGCGGATGGCCTTCATGCTGTTCTTGTGATAGTGAATGAGTTCTCACAAGATCTAATAGTTTAAAGGTGTGGCAGTTCCCCATTTGCTCTTTTTCCCACCACCGTATGAGATGTGCCTTGCCTTCCCTTCACCTTCTACCATGATTGGAAGTTTCCTGAGGCTTCCCCAGCCATGTGGAATGGTGTGTCCATTAAACCTCTTTTCTTTTTAAATTACCCAGTCTCAGGTAGTTCTTTACAGCAGTGGGGAAATGGGCTAATGCTATACCTTGAGGAAAATGGAGGACTGTGCGCCTTAATGAACATTTAAAGCTTAATAACTGGGCCCCATATCAAGAAGGAATATTATCTCTGGTTCAGTCACAATAAGATTTGCCTGAAGCTCATCCATGGAGATGGAAATGGTAGGAGCCTGGACGACCTCAATGCTCTATCAGTCATCTAGAGGATGACTTTCAGAAGCTTGATTAAAATCCAGGAATAGAGTTAGAGGTGCTTGTCCTTGCCCTTGCCCTTGTCCTTGTCCTGTAAGACCCCTTGTTAGATAAGTTGGTGGAGTTGTTCCTGTAACAGCCTAGAAGAAAGAGCTGCCCCTACACCCGAGAGAGAGAGGAACACTTACTCTTCTAATGACCCTCTTGTTTGCAATGAGGAAAGGATCCTGAGAGTGGCTTGCAATGCAGACGTTTGAGACATTCTCTACTCCAGAGTACTGGATTCCTGCAGTGATGACAGGCTCCTATTCTGTTAATATTATAGGAATGAGTCTTGGGTTTATTAGCTAACAAAAAATACTGCACCAATGCCTTTTTGGGATTTTTGGGAGAATCTATGAGTTGCATATGTGACTCCCAAGTGAGTATGTGAAGGGTATAAACTATCTGGATATGGGTGGGTTGATTGGGGGATGGAGCAGATGGAGAGGGTGTGAGTAAAGCAGGAGCAGGCTGAGGGGAGTGTGATAGGCAAAAGGAAAGATCATCTAAGACATCAGAAGCAGGGAGCGAGAAAGTTCCTCGGAAGCATACATAATAATTTTTTTTCTCTTTAAAGATAGGGTTTCATCATGTTGGCCAGGCTGGTCTTGAACCCCTGACCTCTGGTGATCTGCCTGCCTCAGCCTCCTAAAGTGCTGAGATTACAGGCACATAATAATTTTTAAGTAATTTTTGGTTTTGGGATAAAGCCAAAAAGGCCTGAACATACGGGACCTCTAAATAAAAACAAAAAAAAAAAAAAACAAAAATTATACACTTCTTTTAGAGAGATTGTGGGTTAAAATGAGGTCAGTTTTTGGCACTGCAACCCAAGGATGAGTAGGAATGAATTGAAAAATGAATTGGACCCATGTTGGGTTTAGATAAGGGACTATGAGATCTCTGAGATGTCTCTGAGTGATTTGGACCTCCCTTTTTCCTGTGGCTAACTCTATTCAGGGTTGTTTCACCATCTCTGCTCACTGCAACCTCCACCTCCTGGGTCAAGCCATTGTCCTGCCACAGCCTCCCGAGCAGCTGAGATTACAGGTGCATACCACAATGCCCAGATAATTTTTGTGTGTTTGTGTGAGTGTCTGTGTGTGTGTGTGTGTGTGTTTGTGTGTGTGTGTGTGTGTGTGAATTTTTAGTAGAGATGGGTTTCACTATGACACCAAGCTAATTTTGTGTCTTTTTGTTTTTGTAGAAATGGAATTTTCACCATGTTGTCCAGGGTGGCCTTGAACTCCTGGGCTCAAACAATCCATTCGCCTCAGCCTCCCAAACTGTTGTGATTATTGGCATCAGCCAGCATGACTGACCTATTCCTTTGATTTAAGCTGTATTTTTACTTCTTTGTAGATTGTGGGGGTAGAGAAGAGACAATGAGGGGTGGGGAGGGGGGGTGGGAAGGTATAACATGGGGAGAAATGCCAGATATAGTATGCACCTAAAGTAAAATATTTTATTTTTTAAAGATGTATTTTTGTCTTCTTTTCCTTTTGGGATTTTTTGTTTTGTTATGTTTTGTTTTGTTTTGAGACAGAGTCTCACTCTGTCACCCAGGCTGGAGTGCAGTAGAGTGTTCCTGGCTCAGTGCAACCAACCTCTGCCTCCCAGCTTCAAGTGATTCTTCTGCCTCAGCCTCCCAGGTAGCTGGGATTACAAGTGTGCACCACCATGCCCAGCTAATTTGTGTATTTTTACTACAGACAGGGTTTCACCATGTTGGCCAGGCTGGTCTTGAACTCCTGACCTCAAGGGATATACCTGCCTTGGTCTTCCAAAGTTCTGGGATTACAGGTGTAATACTGCACCTGGCCTTGGTTCTTTTGTATAGTTTTTGTTTCTCCTCTGATACTTTCTGTCTATTCATTGGGAGCATATTTTCCTTTATATCTTTAAGCATAGTTAGAGTATCAGCTTTAAAACTTTTGCTACGCTCGGCACAGTGGCTCACACCTGTAATTCCAGCACTTTGGGAGGCCAATGAGGGTGGATGATGAGGTCATGAGTTTGAGACCATCCTGATCAACATGGTGAAACCCCATCTTTTCTAAAAATACAAAAAAAAAAAAAAAAATATAGCTGGGCATGGTGCTGTGTACCTGTAATCCCAGCTACTCTGGAGGCTGAGGCAGAAGAATTGCCTGAACCCAGGAGGCAGAGGTTGCGGTGAGCCGAGATCACGCCATTACACTCCAGCCTGGGTAACAAGAGCAAAACTCCTTCTCAAAGAATAAAAAAAAAAAAAAAAAAAAAACTTTGCTATTTTCAAAAACTTATTCTTAGAAGTCAATCTTCATTGATTACCTTTTCTCTTAAGCACATGTGACACAGTTCTGTTTCTTCATGTATCTGATAATTTTGCTTTTGAAGTTAGTTAGAAATTGTGCATGACATTCATTGTTGAGATTGTGTGTTCTAATTCTCTGGAGAATGTTTATTTTTTTTTTAATTTTGTTTTTGTTTGTTTGTTTGTTATTTTAGCAGTCAGCAAACTGTCCTGAGGGGAACAGCTGAAACTTTTATTCAGATTGTAGGCCATCCAGAGATTTCGGTAGAATTTAGATGCATAACTTGGAGCTCTCTTCTCTGGTTTTTCTTTTGAGAATTTCCTTTAACCCTATCCAGCTCTTGTAGTCTCTGCTTCTGAGTTTATGATATGGGTAGTGTGGTCTGCTGGTCTTTAGTTAATAGATTCTGGTTTCAGTAAGGCAGAAGGCACCCTGACAGTAAGAAAGAAGCTGTCTTGGTAAGGACACTAGTGCAGGGATGGCTCCAGTGAGTAGAACAATATATGCTTGTAGCAGATAAGATGGGAGCCTAGTTGATTAAAATTCAAATGTTAGAAAGAAATGTGACATGTCCCTTGTCATTGCTAAGGTGTTTGTTTCATGGGTTTGAGCCTTTGATTCAATCTCTTCATGTGTCCTGATGTTCTCAGACTCCAGAGAGCTACAGTCTTACCTAAACCTTACCCAAGATGTTGTGATGTGCACTACCCACACAAGAACACACACATGTGCATTTATGTGCTGTCATACATACATGTGTGCAGTTACACTCACACATACACACACTACCATATACATACACATACACACACTGAAATATGACCTTATTTGGGACCCCAACGAACACACAACTAATAAATACATGAAAAGATGCATATCTCGAGTAATACTCAGGGAAGTACAAATTAGAACCACATTGAGATAGCTTGCCTATTAGATTGGCAAAGATTAGAAAGATGGATAATGTTTACTGTTGGTGAGGATTTACAGGCAATCTTACATTGTTAGTAAGAGTAAAAGTCTATGCAATTTTTTTTTTTTTGTAGAGCCACTTCTCAGCTTTTATCAATATTTTAAAATGCTAATCCTGAGACCCCACAATTCCACCCTTAGCAATTTTTCCTATAGTAGGACTCACTCTGTTGGTTGAACATCCATGCCCAGAATTGTTCACTACCTTCATTTAAAATAGCATATATGTTTGAGCCCAGGAGTTTGAGGCTGCAGTGAGCTATGATCATGTCACTGCAGTCCAGCCTGAGTGAATAGCAAGACTTTGTCTCTTAAAACAATGAAAATAGGCCGGGCGCGGTGGCTCATGCCTGTAATCCCAGCACTTTGGGAGGCTGAGGCGGGTGGATCGCGAGGTCAGGAGATGGAGATCATTCTGGTCAACATGGTGAAACCCCATCTCTACTAAAAATACAAAAATTTAGCTGAGCATGGTGGTACGTGCCTGTAATCCTACTCAGGAGGCTGAGGCAGGAGAATTGCCTGAACCCAGGAGGCGGAGGTTAAGGTGAGCCAAGATTGCACCGATGCACTCCACCCTGGGTAACAGGAGAGAAACTCCATCTCAAAAAAAAAAAAAAAAAAAAAAAAAAAAAAAAAAAAAAAAAAAAAAAAAAAAAAGAAAGAAAGAAAGAAAAATGAAAATAGCATGTACAGACAACAATTCAAATGTTCATTGCAGAAATTATGATTATTATCGTTTTTCTTTTAGAGACAGAGTGTCAATCTGTTGCCCAGACTAATCTTGACCTCTTGGGATCCTCAAGGGATCTTCCAGCCTCTGCTTCCCAAAGCTGTGGGATTACACCTGTGAGGCACTGGGTCTAGACCATTGCAGGGATTATTAAACCATGACATATACTACCATTAAAGTCATGATGGCCATTTTGTTGTTGTTGTTGTTGTTGTTGTTTGTTTGAGATGAATATTTGCTCTTGTTACCCAGGCTAGACTGCAATGGCGTGATCTCGGCTCACCAAAACCTCCGCCTCCTGGGTTCAGGCAATTCTCCTGCCTCAGCCTCCTGAGTAGTTGAAATTACAGGCATGCGCCACCATGCCCAGCTAATTTTTTTGTATTTTTAGTAGAGACGGGGTTTCATCATGTTGACCAAGATGGTCTCAATCTCTTGACCTCGTGATCCACCCACTTCGGCCTCCAAAAGTGCTAGGATTACAGGCTTGAGCCACCACACCTGGCATGAGGTCGGTTTTATGTGTCAACCTAGAAAGAAGGTGCAAAACCATAGGGGAAAAATTTTTGCATAGACTTTTACTCTCACCAGCAATGTAACAATGCCTGAAGAAGGCTGCAAAGTGATAGCACAGCAGGAGTCTTTAAGAAATATGTATTTGTTTCAGCTCAAGAAGTGTCTGGACGGGTGCCATCACCCACACCTGTAATCCCAGCACCTAGGGAGGCTCAGGTGGGTGGATCACTTGAGATTAGGAGTTTGAGACCAGCCTGGTCAACATGGTGAAATCCCATCTCTAATAAAAACACAAAACAATCATCTGGCCTTTGTGGTGGTTGCCTGTAATCCCAGCTACTCAGGAGCTGAGGCAGGAGAATATTCTGAACTCTGGAGCAGAGGATGCAGTGAGCTGAGATCGCATCACTACATTCCAGCCTGGGTGACAGAGTGAGACTCAGTGAAAATAAAAATCAAAAAAGTAAAAGCAAAAGTGTCTCCATGCATTTGTGCCTAACTGCTTACAGTAGTTAATTCTGGGGGAAGGAAAAAGGGGACCCTGTTAAAAATGTTCTCTTCTGTATTGTTTTTCTTCAAATGAGTCTGCATTGCTTTTATGTGTAATACTCTCCCAAAGCCTGATGTTCAGTTTGCCTTACCTGATGGAAGGAGAAACTGAACCTCGGGTTTTGGGAAAGCATACGAGAGAAGGGCACTGCTCTGCACCTGCACTGGGTCCTCGCTTCCTGGGGCCAGTTTAATGCATGTCAGTGGTGTTTCCTGGGAAGAACACAGAGGACACTCACTTGCCAGTCAGTAGACAAATCACTGAAGTCTATGTCTGGCAGTCCTCAGTGTCACAGGGACTGTCATGTCTCACAGTTCCCTGGGTTACAAGATCAGCAGTGGCAGACACTTCTCAGCTCTGCTTGCGAGAGCAGCTCTGTAATGTGCTTGTGGCTTCAGATGTGGGCGGCCTATGTGAACTTGTCGTGCAAGGCTCACATCACCAGCTGCGGCAGTTATCTCCTGAATCAGGCTGAGGGTCTTTGCTGTGCAACCAGAGACATTTGGGTGAAAGTCACCTCCAGGTTGGGGGTGCCTCAGATTTGTGATGGGACTGGGCAGATGCATCTGGGAAAGTGAGTCTGTGCTTTGGGTTTCTCAACCTCTCCAGTCAGCATGCAATTCAGGAGGTAGAGAAGGACAAGTGGCCCCCCATCCATGGGCCCAGGAAGCCACTGTGGAAGCATGTCGTTTTAGAGCACCACCCTAGCTTTACCTCCTCTGGTGTTCTGGCACTGGGTATGTATTAGAGATAGCAAAATTTGCAGAGCTGACCTCAAGGATTCCAAACTAATTTCCAGACCTGTAGGGGTCATGGGTTCTGCTGTGGCCAGTGTGAACATGCTCCAAGTGGATGGAGGGAAGGGCATTGTCTTTGTCAGACAGAATTTCTAATTATGGAAGGAACTCTGCTTCCTCGATGATTGAACTGACTTTTGTGGGGGTGAGAATAAATGAGCATACTTGGGCTCCAATTGTCATGGCCACAGGGTGGAACTGAGGTCTAGGCCCAGGTGCCGGAAAGCCTCTAGCAAACACCAGGCATCTGGTTGTTTTAGTGCAGAAGAGGAGCCAGAAGGATTGGGATACCCCACTGGACCTGTTTGTGGGGCAGCAGGTGAGGGTGGAATTCCAGTTGGAGGGTCAACCCAGCCAAGCAGAGGAAGGGGAGGAGAGGGTTTGTTTCAGAAAGAGCATAGCCCTCTCAGTTTCCTGGGAAATGTGTAGTCTGGAGGATGTGGGCCCTGGTGGGATCCTCCTGTGCCGTCCCTGCCCCCTGCTCTTCCTGTGACGTATGCTGTTCTGGGCTCTCCCTTTCTTCAGAGTTTAGCTACATGGGGTAGATTAGTACCAAGAGTGGGTATCCTCACAGCACGTCTTTAAGTAACATCCCAGAGCCCTGCTTCTGGATGCTGACAACATGAACATCATCCAGAAGCAAGGGCAGCCTATGCCAGAGTGGAGGGGTTGGAGAAAGATTTATCAAACAGTTGAGATGGGTGCAGGGAATGCAACATGATCAGACAGGGTCTTGCCTCAAGGAGCCTCATGTAGGGACATCACACAGGGATGACCTTCAACTACAGTGGGGTAGCAAGGCTGTGGGCAGAGCAGGCAACACATGGGTACCTCTTCACAGAGACAGCAGGAAGAGGATGGGCATCATTTTTCCATCTCAGCTTCAGACTCCAGGAATCTGTGCCAATACATTTACTCCAGCCCTGGCCTATGACCACTGCCCAACCCTTGGGTCCTGTCAATTCAGGCCCCTGCTCCCATTTCCAGACCCATCTTCTGTCACAGCTTCCATGACCCCAGGCTCCAGGTGCGTCTAGGGTACCAGGGTCTGCATTTCTTCCTCTTCCCCCAGCTGACAGAAGAACTTGCTGGACAAGTGTCCACTTAAATAGCAACTTCCACCCTATCCACCTCAATGGCTGCCAGCCTACTGAATGGGCTAGAAGAACCAGGATATGCTTCCCTGCCCCCATTACAAAAGACAAAATTAGACCAGGTGTGTTGGCTCATGCCTCTCATCCCAGAACTTTGGGAGGCCAAAATCAGTGGATCACTTGAGGCTGAAAGTTTGAGACTAGCCTGACCAACATGGTGAGACCCTGTCTCTACTAAAAATACAAAAATCAGGCCGGGAGTGGTGGCTCACGCCTGTAATCCCAGCACTTTGGGAGGCTGAGGCCGGTGGATCACTAGGTCAAGAGATCGAGACCATCCTGGCCAAGATGATGAAACCTTGTCTCTACTAAAAATAAAAATAAAAAATAAGCTGGGCATGTTGGTGGGCGCCTGTAGTTCCAGCTACTCAGGAGGCTGAGGCGGGAGAATCACTTGAACCCACGAGTCGGAGGTTGCAGTGAGCTGAGGTTGTGCCACTGCACTCCAGCCTGACAAATGGTAACAGACTGAGATTCTGTCTCGGAAAAAAAAAAAAAAAAAAAAAAAAAAAAAAAAAAAAAAAAAAAAAAAAAAAAAAATTAGTGAGATGTGGTGACACATGCTTGTAATCCCAGCTACTTGGGAGGCTGAAGCAGGAGGATCGCTTGAACTCAGGAGGTGTAGGTAGCAGTCAGCCGTCATCACACTACTGCACTCCAGCCTGGGTGACAGACTAAGATGCCATCTCAAAAAAAAAAAAAAAAAAAAAAAAGTTTATATAATGAGCTCTGTGTAATTGTATAAGGTCAACTTGGAGAGTGTGCTTCATGTCACAGAGGAGCCCACGGCTACCTAGCCAGCCTCCCTGATGGTGGCCTGCTCTGGTCTAAAATTCTGCTTGGTGTTACGTGAGTGCTCAGGGGATGAGGGCCAGGGAGGGTGAAGGGCTGAGCCTGTCTGAAGACCCTCCTGTGGGTGTGGCAGAGCCTGTGGCCTGAGGCAGGGCCCCAAGTGCAGGGCAGCCCACAGCTTCACAGTGGCCCAGGAAACCAGGGCAGGCAGGCCACGAGGCACAGTAGCCATCTGGGCCAGAGCTTGACGTTGAGGCCGTGGAAGAGATAGGGATCTCAGAAGAGACCAAAAAGTGACCCATGGACAGAAGGCTATGACCACAGACCCAATCTGGGAGAGGCTGTGCAGGGCAGTGATGTCAGCCAGGCTCCCCAGCAGGACTGGGAGTGTCAGGGGCAGCTCTGTCCCAGGTTGCAGACACTGGGTTTCCCTCCTGCTCTCACAACCATCCTGTGAGCAGGTGTTGTTTGAGCTATGGTGAGGCCTCCCTGGTGACATCCAGGAGCAGGGAGGCTGCAGGTCGGGATATGTGCACCTGCCTGGACTGATTGGCCCTGTGGTCCAGGATGGAGGAAGGGACCTCTTCCTTCAGCCACCCCATCCCACTCCTTGCTCTCAAGCCATCTGCTTCTGGGTTAGCCTATGGCCGGCCTGGCCTGATTCTACGCAGATGTGGGTGTTTCTCCACAGTTGGTGTAGCGGTCATTCTTCTTGGGGCCTAGGTCAGCTCTTAGGTGTGGCTGTTGTGCCTGGGCTTCCTTACGGTCCTGGTAATTATTCTAACCCTGCCTTCACATATCCCAAGAGGTGGCTGACTGTCTTCCCCATCTTTCCGGTAACTGCTGCAAGAAGGAACAGACACTGCTGCAGATAACTTGTCATGGTGTTTCATGCTGTGCCTGGTGGTGACAGGCTGCACGCAACATTCTAGGGAAGGGTGAGACTTCCTGATCATCAGTCTTAACGGGGGACTGTCCTGTGGGTACCTGGATACACTGCCGGGAGTGGTGTGTAGTGGGGTTAGTGTAGTGCCCACTGTCCATTGAGGATGTGCATGTTTCTTAAGGGTGTGCTTGATGTAGTTTGCATGCATGTCTGTTTTTATTTCTCCTTCCTTATCACTAATCAGTCTTGTATAACTAGGCTGGCCCTGCTTCCTGCCTAGGGGTTATCCTGCCTAGTAGCATCTGGAACTGCAAATGGGGTGATAGGGCATCAGCAGACTTCCCACGCTCAAGTACTTTCTGACACCCAGCCCCTCATCTCCAGCCAACCTCTGGCCCCCCCAGAGATCCTGGGGCTCAGGCCTCACACTTCAGCATGGGGGCTTTGCCCTTCTGGTGATCCTCTTCCTTGGGACAGATATCCTGCTACCATCCTTGTCCACCTTCCTGGGGCAGAACCCTGTGATGGGTCTTTAAGAAGACAAAAAGGAGAGAGAATACATAGAGGCTGGGCACGGTGGCTCACACCTGTAATTCCAAGACTTTGGGAGGTCAAGACAGGTGGACCCATTGAGGTCAGGAGTTCAAAACCAGCCTGGCCAAAATGGTGAAACCCCGTCACTACTAAAAATACAAAACAACTATCCGGGTGTGGCGGCGGACACTTGTAGTCCCAGCTACCTGGGAGTCCAAGGCAGGAGAATCACTTGAACCAGAAAGGCAGAGGTTGCAGTGAGCCAAGATTGCACCACCGCCCTCCAGCCTGAGCAACAGAGGGAGACTCCATTAAAAAAAAAAAAAAAAAAAAAAAAAAAAAAAAAAAAAAATTATGTAGAGGTTGTCTGTGTGACCCTGGGCAAGCCATCTCCCCTTCTCAGGACTCAGCTCCTTGACTGTGAATGCGAATAACAAGTTCTCTCAACCCTGACTCCACTGTGGGGGTGTGGGGAGATGGGCTGGCTGAGGCAGATGTGGAGACCTACCTGAGTCAGAGTACAGGATCTAAGTTTGAGGGTGCACCTCGCACACTGCAGTCATGAGTTTTGCTGGGTCAAATGGCTTTTCTGAGCTTCAGTTTCTTATGAGTAAAGCCTGGGCAATGGTGCCCAGTGTCTTTCTTTCTTTTTTCTTTTTTTTTTTTTTAAAGAAATTTACAAAATTTACAAAAAAAAAAAAATTGTAATTTAGGTTTTGGGGTACATGTGAAGAACATGCAAGATTGTTGGATAGGTACACACATGGCAGTGTGATTTGCTGCCTTCCTCGCACTCACCTATATCTGTCATTTCTCCCAATGCTATCTCTCTCCACCCCTACCCCAGTGTGTGATGCTCCCCTCCCTGTGTCGTGTTCTTGTTGTTCAACCCCTGCCCATGTGTGAGAACATGCAGTGTTTGATTTTCTACTCGTGTCAGTTTGCTGAGAATGATAGTTTTCAGGTTCGTTCATGTCCATACAAAGGACACGAACTCATTGTTTTTTATGGCTGTGTATTATTCTATGATATATATGGGAATATATCCAAAGGATTATAAATCGTTCTACTATAAGGACACTTGCAAACGAATGTCTTTTGCAGCATGGTTTACAATAGCAAAGACCTGGAACCAACCCAAATGCCCGTCAATGAAAGACTGGACAGGTTGCCCAGTGTCTTTCACAGGACACTGTGTGAGTGGGGAGCACCCCTCCAGAGCAATTCATGGGGAGCACCCCTCCAGAGTGGGATGGTTCACTCGCACAGGGCCCTCAGCCCAGTCCTTTGCAGGCTGGACCTTGGAGAGTGAGGCCCTGAGGCAAGTCATGGGCACCTGGCTCCTGGCCTGCATCTGCATCTGAACATGTGTCTGCTCAGGAGTCTCCATCCCAGGGGAAGGACGAGCTGAGGGCTGGGCACTGGTGTCTGTGTGAGATGGGTGGAGAACTAGGGCATGTCTGGGGGACTGGATTGTCCTCTGTTGAGCCCCTAGGAAAAAGTTTGGCCCAAACTACTGGGGCATGTCCTCTAGGGGTCAGCCTGGACCTCAGTCTCTAGTCTCCGACGTATACCTCCCTACCTTCAGCGTCTGGATTGACCTTAGTCTCATTTCTTTCATCCTCTTGACACCTCTCTGAGTCTAACTGGCCCAGGCACCATGAGTCAGAGCTCATCACTTCCCAGGCCTATCAGTGCTTCCCTGAATAGATTCTGGGATCATTGACTGGTGACTGCCCTGCGAAGGTGTCAACCATAAGATCCCCCCAACCCTCCAGCTCAGCTCTGCCCTGAAGCACTTACCGTTGGCTCCCAACCATCATTATTTCCAGGGCCAAGGGCTGAAACCTTTACCTGCCTCACCAACAACATCCTGAGGATCCATTGCCACTGGTCTGCCTCAGAGCTGGCCTAGGGCTCCAGCACCTGGCTCCTCTTTACCAGCTGAGGATGGAGGGCCATGACCACCTGGACAGGGATGAGGGAGAGGTCTCCAGGATTGCAGCAGTTGCCCCAGAACAGTGTAGCAGCCCCGTGGTTCTGATACACACCCTTTCTAGCAACCAGGTGCCTGGTGGCACACATAAGTGCATGTTGCAGGGCAGTGAGTGCACTCTACTGCTGCCACCCGAGGCGGTGATCCTGCCATCCAACAATTTCACCATCACTTTCCACCACTGCATGTTTGGGAGGGAGCTGGTCAGCCTGGTGGACCCACAGTACCTGCCCCAGAGACACGGTGAACAGCAGCTATAGGTCTGGGATGGACACCTTGGCAAGAATATCCTGGCTGCCTGGTAGCTGGGGGCAACACCCCAGTGGCCCAGTGAGTGTTCTCAGTCCCTGCCAAGTGAGATCCAGGGCTGGGGGCAGGGTGGCCCCTGGGAGGCGAGGGCCCACATAGTTACTGCAGGGGCAGGGATTTAGCATTAAATAAAGATGCAGGGCTGCTAGTTGGGGCACGGCTACCATTTAAGTCATGGGAAATGCTCTTCAGTCATCCCAGGAAGGACTCCAATAATATGTTGGGAAGAACTTCCAGCAGTTGACTGAGAAGGAAAGGGAAGCAATATTTAGAAACCACCTAATCACGCTGTGGAGGCCAGTGGAAGTGATTGCTGTCCTGTCCCACCTGGGGCTTTACTGGACCCGTCTTCCAGTCAGGTGTCTGGTTGGAGAGGGTCTTGACAATCCCCCTTGGGAATCTTTCAGATCTCCAGTCTTGGGTGTGCTGACTGACAGACCCAGACCCATGGACCTTCAGCCTCACATGGATTCACTCTGTTCCAGTTAAGCTGGATCCTCCCTCCGACTTGCAGAGCAAGGCCAGCACTGGCACGCTGACCTGGATCATCAGTCCTGCCTTGGAGCCAATGACCACACTTCTCAGCTATGAGCTGGCCTTCAAGAAGAAGGAAGAGGTAACACTTTGGCTGGTTTTCTCCAGAGTCCTCTCTCCTGGGAACAGCAGCCCAGGGCAGAATCCCCACTCTACACAGGGAGATGTCAACTGGCAGTAATGAGGAGGGGAGGAACTAGAGCTAGGTGTGTGTGTACATACACATATACTGACATGCACATGTGTACGCTTTGTGTGCGTGCATGGGAGTTAGGGTGAGTGTGCCTGTCTCTGTGGGTGTGTGCCCATAAGTGTGGTGAGTGTGCATGTATGTACTTATGTGTGCACGCATGGAAATGTGCACACTTACGTGTTTGCACACCCATGTTTGCGTGTTTATATGTAAGTGTACATGAAAGTGTGCCAGTGCCTGGTGTTTGTATATGTGAGAGTGCGTGTGTGGATGAGTGTGTATGCAACTGTGGTGAGTGTGGTGAGTGTGCTCATGCATAAATGCATGTGCTGTGGATATGAGTCTGCATGCAACTGTGACGAGTGTGAAAGCGTCCCTGTAGATGTTTGCCTGCGTGTGCATATGTGTATCTGGGGCAAATGCAGCTGTGTCTGTGTGTGAGTTTCAGTGTCAAAGTATGCCTTCTCTGTGTGTGCACAAATGAATGTGGCAAGTGCGCCTGTAGGTTAACACAGGCGTGTTATATGCATATAATAATACATGTGTGTATTCTCGATGGTTGAAGGTTGAAGCCCCACCTTCAGTCCCTGCTAACTGTCTCCACCCCCACAGCGGGCCCAGCACAGGGATCACATTGTTGGAGTTACTGGGCTTATACTTGAAGCCTTTGAG
Organism: Saimiri boliviensis; assembly: GCF_048565385.1. Lineage (NCBI taxonomy): Eukaryota > Metazoa > Chordata > Mammalia > Primates > Cebidae > Saimiri > Saimiri boliviensis. Next base: position 10,091,906 of record NC_133471.1, on the reverse strand, counting down.
CTGAGCTGAACCCTGGCTTTATTCATGAGGCCAGGCTGTGTGTCCAGATGGCCATGATGGAGGATGACATGGCGGAGGAGGAACGTTATACAGGCCAGTGGAGCTAGTGGAGCCAGCCTGTGTGCTTCCAGGCTCCCCAGAGAAAAGGTGGGCATTGCTTTGGCTCCTGCACTTCTAGAGTCTGGGCTGTGTGTCCTCTACCCTGTTCACCTCACCCCCACACCCTTTCAACCTCCTGGAAGCACCCTCCTTGAAGCAGTCATGCTCCAGTTGACACCCATCCTCTGTAGCTCTGAGGTCTAAATGGAGGAAGCAAACACCTGTCAACGCTGGGGCTTCCTGAGAACTTGTAGTCAGTGGCACCTGTTAGGACTGAGGTCGGCAGGGCTGCACACCAGGGCTGGTGCTCCTGCATGGAGGCTGGATGTGACCTCAGTGTCCTTAGTGAGAGCTGGGCTGACCCTTGTGCATTGCAGTGCTGAGAGGTCCCATGGACCTTATGACCCAACATGTGGAAGATGGGATGAGTGAGGCCCAGGTATATGGCTCATAAACAAGGTCCTTCAACAGGTGACACAAACCTTCAAGGCCCATCACAAATCTTCCACTTTGGCCCAGGGCACTGAACGGTGCACCTTTGCCATGTAGGTTTGTGGGGAGCCTCCTGGCACTGAGGCTGCTCACAACCCTGTGCCCTTCCTGCCCATAGGTCCTCTGATCCCACCCTTGGGGCACCCAGACAACATCCTTGTTGCTGTGTCTGTCTTTCTCCTGCTGACTGGCCTGATCTACTTTCTGTTCAACCTGCCACCCAGGTAGGTAGCTGGTGTGTGTGTGTGTGTGTGTGTGTGTGTGTGTGTGTGTGCATGCGCGCACACTTGTATGAAAGGGTAAGGGTGTACATATCTTACTGTACGTGTGAAGATGTATCTCTATGTGCATGTGTGAGTGTGAGGTGGGTGGGGTATCAAGGGCCACCCCTGTCTGGTTTCCTCCCTTCCCCTCTCCACTGTCGAGGTTAACAGTGGAGTGGGCTTCTCCAGTCTTCCCCGTGGGACAGAAGAGGGTTCTCAAGTTGCCAGGGGAGAGAAGGGAAGGGGCATCTAGGGCAGAGGCTGAAGATAAGGACAGCTTGGTCCCAACCAAACCCAGAATCATGGAGATCAGGAGCCCAAGGTCCTGGTCTCCTGCTTCTGGAGGAGCTCTGTTCGTTCATCTGCTCACACATTCTACAAAAGGACATTTGGGGCATCTGGTGTGCATGGGACCCTGTTCTCACCCTGGCAGATGTGTTAGAGAACAAGCTGGACAAGGGCACTCCTTAAATAAACCATCATGCCTCATGCACCACATGTCAGGTTTCAAGAGAGGGTGCTGGGGCCATGTCAGGGAGTAGATGTGAAAAAGAGGGTGTGGGGACAGGGGTGTTGGCTGGGGCCAAGTGGGAGGGCACTCGGCTTCTCCTTGGAGCAAAGGAAAGTATGAAACTGTGTGATACAACCTACTTTATCTTTTGAGGAATGGATCGCTGGACAAGGGGACATGGGAGACCTTCTGGAGGCAAATGTGCACCAATAGGGTACCCACCAGGAGATGATTTGGCTTGAGCCAGCCGAAGAAGTGGAGAAAGAGCAAAGAAGAGGGAATTGCAGGGTCTTAGGAGGAGAAATAGAGGGGACATGTGGCTGGTTGAGATATAAGTGGTGACCCCTGAGGTGGGGAAAATGGGAACAGCCTTGTTGGGAAGTTGGTGAGGTCTCTTTGGACCTGCTGGGTTGGAGCCCCAGGTGACACCCTTTTGGGAGAGTCAGTGGATCCTCAGCAGCAAGTCTGGTGCTCAGGGAGACACTGGGTGGCGTGGGAGCTGCAGACCTCCTGCTGATGACAAAGACAAGTTTCTGGAGGTGCCGGCTCCCTCTGTGGACTGAGGACACAGCCGGTAACTCTCTGTTCTGAACCTGCCATTGCAGGTCACGCTGTCAAGGACGTGTGCCTCGGCATAAATCAGTCCCATGTGGCCATTAGGCAAGGAGGCCCAGATGGGTCCTGACCCGAGAGTGGGTTGGGATGTGATGAGATGGAAGAGAGGCTCAGCCTCTGCAGTGACCTCAGTCCACTTGCGTTGCCATAGGCCTCTGACTGGCCCCTTCTGGCCTCAGGGTGAAGAGAACCTTCTACCAGAACGTGCCCTCTCCAGCGGCATTCTTCCAGCCCCTCTACAATATGCACAATGGGAACTTCCAGGTGGGTGCAGAGACCGTGGCAGGGTGTGGGGGGCAGGGGTTCACTAGAACACTGGCCTGCTCAACATGTTGGCTTTCATGAGGGCTGGCGGCCAGTGTGGGAGCTTTGTTTATGCTTGGAGTCCTTTTTGTATATTAAGTGAATTTCGATTTATACCATGTCTCAAATGGGGAAAAATTCGTTTTATTTTTCCATTGCTGATGCCTTTTTGTTCTCCTGTCTCCAGTTCCGTTGTTGATGGAAAAAAAATGTAAATGTCTAATGACTTATCTCTGTCTCCTCTGGTTTGTACCTGTCTGCACCCACCACATGCCTCACCTCCTCCTCCTGTGAAGTTGTTTGTGGGGAAAGGTCTGTGGTGGATGCACTGCCATTGGGACTCTCACTGCCACTGGGCTCCTGCTCTGCCTAGTCCCCTGGTCCCCCTCGGATCACACTTTCCTCCCTCCCCCCAATGTTGGGCTCTCAACCGAGGAACCAGTGAGCAACTGGGCTGGAGGTTCATGCCCTCTGGGTGGGAGGAGGGGGAGAGAAAGGGCTCCAGTGATCTCTGGTTTTTCCCTTTAGACTCCTCATTTTGGGCAGAGGACAAGAAGCAGTGAGTGTTCCTTCCTGTGGTCTGAACCAAGTTGGCCCCTCTTCTCCAGGATCTTCCCTGCTGGATGCCCTCGGGCATCCCTGGACCCTCTGTGGCAAGGATGTTCCCTCAACACCACGGCTCCTGCTTACTGTGCAGAAAAATCCTTTTCTCGCTCAATAAGGAGCCTAGTTTTCAAGATTTTTGTCCAAAAATAGAATTTGAAACATGAACTGACACCTGGCTTCTTTCAGAGTCCCCCTCTTTTCCTAAGGTGGTAGGTGTGACTCTTAAGAACCTGGGCAGCTGAGAACAAGGCTGAGTAGGGCACAAATTGTGATGGTCACCTGGACTGTCATCCTGTTGCAGGCACCAGCCCTTCCCTAGAGAACCAGGGCACTTGCCAGGGGTTATTTAGACCTTGGGCGGGGATCTAGTGCCATAGGTTGTTCTCCAGAAAGTAGTGCAATGATGGAGGGTGTGGTGTGTGTGGTGCATGGGCTGGAGGCTCCTGGTCCCACCAAGGGAACAGCTTCTTTTTGGATGTAGGGGGCCCCCTGTGGCCCCACAGAAGGATTCAGTTCTGCTGGTCTTAGCCAAGTGCTTTGAAAGTCACCAGTCCTGACAGCGACTCTTGTGTGTGTGTGTGTACCTGTGGGTCAGGTAGGAGTGCCCAGTCTCAGTAGCTGATGAAAGGCCCTGAGGCACATGCTGTCAGACGTTGGCTCTATCCTGGGCAGATACCACCATCTGTACCTTGGTTCAGGCTGTTGTGAGCACCAAGCCCTTTGCTGGGGGAGTCATGAGGGCCCAAAGGGACTCAGGGTTCCATGTTCAGGCTGCGATGGTACATGGAGCAATGACAGAATGTTCAAGACACAGGTGCTGTTTGGCCTCTGGGTGTGGACTTCAGGAGGGCTTCCTGGAGGAGGAGGGAGGCTGGGCTTGCCAGAAAGGAGGCAGCTGCTCCCACGATGAGTTCTGAACATGCTGCCTGAGCCCTTCCTTCCTCCCACACTCTGTTCCAGACTTGGATGGAGGTCCACAGGACCAGCGTGCTGCTGAATCAAGACTGTGAAGGCACCTCACGAGGAGCCTTGGAACCCTGCATCCAGGAGGCCATTGCACTGTTCACCTGTGGCCCACTGTATCCTTGAAAATCTGTGTGTCTGGAGGAAGGAGAGGGCACAGCCGTTTGCCTATCTGCCACAGGAGGACTGGACCCCCATGTCCCCCACCAGGCCAGCTCCCCCAAACTCAGACAGCAGCAGCAGGAGCAGTGACTACTCTGGTGTCTTGGTCTGCTATGGGGGACGCCATCCCTCAACCTTCCGTAGAAACATGCAGAGCTCTGGGCCCATCCCAACCCTGGCCTGTGGCCTTTCCTGTGAGCATCAGGGCTTGGAGACCCATCAAGAAGGTTCCTGGATGCTGGCTGATCACTGCCAGAGGACTGGGCTGCATGAGGACCTCCAGGGAATGTTGCTCCCTCCTGTCTTCAACAAGTCTCGGTCCTGGACATTCTACATCCCTGATGTATCATGTCCGTTTGGGAGAAAGGACTGAAGTCTCTGGAGTCCTTCTCTGGGACTGAACCTACTGAGAAGGGGCCCCCTAGCAGTGGTCAGAGGTCCTGTCTGGATGGAGGGTTGAGCTGGTCCCAGTGTTCTCCTAATCCTCCTTTCTAGAGATTAAAAGGGGCTTGATGGCTGTTGCAAGGTATTAATAACTGGGAGGAGGGGTCAGAAGAGTAGTGAGGGGTGGGGTTTGACCAGCCCTGGGCTTTCTGGGCTCTAGAACTAGCACAGTGGAGGCTCAATGACTTCTGGGGACAGCGGTGCCTTAAGGAGGGTGCCATGCATAATTTATGGGTTAGGAGAGTGTCATCACAAATATGGGGGACGGTGATCAGATGCATTAAAGAATCAGGCTAACACATACATTGCGTGATTAGTAAATGGCAATAAGCTCTTCTTTGGGTGGAGACTTTAGTATTATCATGAGGCCAGGGGTAAGTATTATCATAAGGCAATGGTCATTCTCCTGGCCTTGTGCACCAGCAGATGATAGGGTCAACTACATTATGGTGGGATGATGATGCTTTTATTTTTTTCTCAGACAGTTGGCAAGGTCTAGTCAGCTAGTATGGCACCTGGAGGGTGATGCTGCAAGGTCTGGTGGTCAGTGGGCATGTATGGAACATGTTAGTGGGAGTGGGCCAAGTCCCATTTCTGCTCTGTCTCAGCAGGCGTATGCTCCCTCTGAAGATACTAAGGAAGGATCCGTTTCAGGCCTCTCTTCATCTTCTGTTACTTTCTTGGCTTGTGACAGCAAAGCTCCAATCTTTTTTGTTTTGTTGCCCAGGCTGGTGTGCAGTGGCACAATCTTGGCTCAATGCAACCTCCATTTCACCTCCCGGGTTCAAGCGATTCTCCTGACTCAGCCTCTGGAGTAGATAGGATTACAGGCACCTGCTACTGTGCCTGGCTAGTTTTTGTATTTTTAGTAGAGACGGTATTTCAATGTGTTGGCCAGGCTGATCTCAAACTCCTGACATCAAGTAACGCACCTGCCTTGGCCTCCTAAAGTATTGGAATTACAGGTGTCAGCCACCATGACTGGTTAAAGCTCCAGTCTTTAAATGGATTTTTCCCTGTCTGCATTTGTTTCTAAATCCCGCCCCTGCCAAGTTTTATTTATTTTCCTTTATCTATTTATTTGTTTGTTTGTTTGTTTGTTTGTTTGTTTGTTTTTTGAGACGAAGTCTCAGTCTCTCTCGCCCAGGCGCAATCTCGGCTTTACAGCAGGAGCATAGCCCTGCTGACACAGAGCAGATCTCAGCTCACTGTGACCTCCATCGTCCAGCAATTCTCCTGCCTCAGCCTCCTGAGAGCTGGGATTACAGTTGCATGCCATCACATCCAGCTAATTTTTGTATTTTTAGTAGAGTTGGGGTGTCACCATGTTGGTCAGGCTGGTCTTGAACTCCTGAACTCGTGATCCACCTGCCTTGGACTCCCAAACTTCTGGGATTACGGGTGTGAGACATCAGGCCTAGCCAAATTTCCCCTTTTAAAAATCATGATCATAATGGATTAAGGCTGGCCTTAACAATTTACTCCTAACTTGATCATCTGCAAAGATACTATTTCCGTATAAGGACATATTCACAGGTACTGGGATTAGGACTTCAACCTGGGGGCTTGACTATTGGTTTCACACACCATAGCCTCTCCTAGTGTGTCCCATCCTCTTCCTGGGTGTCCCAGGCAGAACACAGGAGGGCCTGAATGCAGGACTTTAGGCTGGCATTGGGATGATGATCTGCCTAGCTAGGGCTGTGACCAGACTCAGATAGGAGGTGGGACCTGACTCCTGAGGCAAGATTTGAAATCTGGACCAGATTACAGACGAGCTGATACAGGAAAATGGCAAAAGCACCCCTCCATAAGACACACCCACCAGTGCCATGTGAGTTTGCCATTCCATGGTAACACCTGGAAAATACTGTCCTTTTCCATGACAATCACCTGAAAGTTACTGCCCTTTTTCTAGAAGTGTCTAAATAACCTGCCCCTTAATTTGCATATAATTAAAAGTGGGTATAAATATGATTGCAGAACTGCCTCTGAGCTGCTACTTGGCTCACTGCCTATGGGGTATCCCTGCTCCATAAGGGTGTCCCCTGCTGCTGCTATGCACAGCTGCTTCGATAAAACTTGCTGTCTAACACAACCGACTTGCTCTTGAATTCTTCCCTGGGTGGAGCCAAAAGCCCTCCTGTATTAAGCCCCAATTTCTGGACTCACCTTCCCTGAATCAAGAGTGCTCTGGTGTTGGGAGCACTCAAATTTTGAAGGTAGGGTGAAAGGGAGGCTGTTTTCTCTCTGGGTCCTGAGCTCCCTTGGAGTCTGTGATGCTCCCTGCAACCTGAGCCAAAAGAATTACCTGTAGCCTGAGGCCCCTAAAGGCAAAAGCCCCTTCTGTGTCAGATAGGCAGCCCTTCTACCCTGCATGACTGCAGAGCTTCTGGGGTTCTGTGGGGAGCCTCAACAGAGCTGGATCCCGGTCTGTGGAGATGAAGCAGGCCCCAGAATACATCTTTAACATACAGATAGTGGGAGGGTATGGATGGAAGAAAGGTACAGGCATCCTCAGCTCTAATCTAACCAAGTATAAAAATAGGAGTGTGAATACACTTCCTGGAGATAGGCTCTGGGGAGTCCTGGGCTGGTTTATATATAACAGGATCTGTGTGGCTCATGAGGCTCCTTGTGGAACCTGGGCTACCTCATGATCACACAAACGACCCCACAGTTGGGATGCCGCTCCTGTGTGGACCGAACACATCTTCATTCAACTCACGAACTTTCCCTAAGTGGCCCCTGGATACCTGGTTCTGGGCTGGAACCTGAGTGTGAAGCCACTGGAGGCTGAGTCATTGTAGGTGAGTTAGTCACCTTAGCCTGGCTGTCCTCTCTGCATAGAGCACTAGCCATACCTAGCAGACCGATATGAGTTCACCTGAGCAAGACACCTGCACACAGTGGTACTCAGAAAAAGCTAATAATTCCTTATTGAAATGAGACGGGGCGGGCATGGTGGCTCATGCCTGTAATCTCAGCATTTTGTGAGGCCAAGGCAAGCAGATTGCTTGAGCCAGAAGTTTGAGACGAGTCTGGGCAACACGGCACAATCCCATGTCTACAAAAAACACAAAAGTCATTAGCTGAGCATGGAGGTTCTTGCCTGGAATCCTAGGTATTGAGGAAGCTGAGGCAGAAAGGCTGATTAAGCCTTGGGAGGCAAAGGTTGCAGTGAGTCGAGATTGTGCCACTGCACTCCAGCTCGGGTGACAGAATGACACCCTGTCTCAAAAAAAAGAGAGAGAGGAAAAAGAGAGGTGCGACAACTCTTGGTGATCATGTGATGAGGTGTGGTTTATAGCAGGGCAAGTTGCAAGACACTATGAGCCCGAGGAGGTGTTGCTGATCACTGGGCATCTGTGAAGGCCTCAGAGAGAAAGTGACCTGGACCCAAAATTACCACGCTGTGGGTTTAGGAGCTGGTAGACGGTGTGGTTGGAGCACAGGTCCATTGTGTGGTTGGACACGCACAGGCAGCACTGGACTGTGGACAAACTTGAATGCCAGGCCAATTCCTGGTGAAGGAACACTAAGGGACTGGGTTTTCCTCTTTTTATTTATTTTATTTTTATTATTATCTATTTATTTATTTTGAGACGGGATCTTGCTCTGCCGCCCATTCTGGAGTGCAGTGCTGAGATCTTGGCTCACTGCAACTTCCGCCTCCCAGGTTCAAGCAATTCTCCTGCCTCAGCTTCCTGAGTAGCTGTGATTACAGGGGCACACCACCATGTCCGGCTAATTTTTTTTTTTTTTTTTTTTTTTTTTTTTTTTTTTTTTTTAGTAGAGACAGGGTTTCACCACGTTGACCGGGTTGGTCTCGAACTCCTGACCTTGTGATTTGTCTGCCTCAGCCTCTTAAAGTGCTGGGATTACAGGCGTGAGCCACCACACCCAGCCTCCTCCTTTTATTGAAGTAAAAATCACATACTATAAAATTAACTGTTTTAAGACGTACAATTCAGTGACATTGCGTGCATGCACAATATTGTGCAACCATCACCTGTTAGTTCCAAAATATTTATATCATCCCAAAAGGAAGAGCCACCTATTAAGCAGCTAAGACCTAATCTGCCCTAACCTCTGACCCCTGACCACCACTCACCTGCTTTCTATTGCTATGGATACCTATTCTGGATATTTCATATGAATGGAAACATATAGTCTCTAGTGTTTTGTGTACAGCTTCTTCCAGGTTGTAGCAAATATGAGCACCTCAATCCTTTTTACGACTCAATATTATTATTCATATTATTGTATAGATATACCACATTTTGTTTGTTGAGTCATCTCTTGATGGACATTTCCATTTTTTTGGTTATTGTGAATAGGGCTGCTATGAACACTTATGTATGTGTTTTTTTTTTTTTTTTTTTTTTTTTTTTGAATACTTGTTTTCAATTCTTTTATGATGTGTCTAGAAAAGAAATTGCTGGGTCCTATGGTAATTTTATGTTTAGCCTTTTGCAGAACCTCCAAACTTTTCCATAGGCTGTGCCAGTTTACATTCCCATCGGCAATGTTCACATTTCTTCACTTCTTTGTCAACACTTGTTAGTTTCTGTTTGTTTTGTGTTTTTGAGATGGAGTCTCACGGTGTCACTCAGGCTGGAGTGTGGTGGCACAATCACAGCTTGCTGCAACCTCTGCCTCCCAGGTTCAAGAAATTCTCCTGCCTCAGGCTCCCCAGTAGTTGGCATTACAGGTGTGTGCCACCACTCCTGGCTAAGTTTTGTATTTTTAGTAGATATAGGGTTTTACCATGTTGGCTAGGCTGGTCTCGAAATCCTGGCCTCAAGCGATCTGCCCGCATCGACCTCCCAAAATGCTAGGATGGCAGGCATGAACCATTGCTCCCAGACTTCTTGTTGTTGTTTTTGGTAATAATTCTTCTAATGGGTGTCAAGTGGTATCTTATTGTAATTTTTATTTGCTTTTCCCTGATGGCTGGTAACGTTGAGCATGTTTTCATGTGCACTTTGTGTATCTTCTCTGGAGACAAGTCTTTTCAAGTCTTCTTCCCATTATAAAACTGTGTTGTTTGTCTTTTTGTTGAGATCTTTATATGTTCTGGATATTATACCTTTATGAGATATGACTTGCAATGTTTTTCTCCCATATAATTGGTTTCATTTTCACTTTCTTGGTAGTGTCCTTTGATGTACCACGCTTAAAATTTTTTACCTAAGTTTTAAATTTTGATGAAGTCCAACATATCTATTTTTTCTTTTGTTTCCTGTGCTCTTTGGTGTCATACTTAAAATCATTGCTAAATCCAAAGCCCATAAACACGTGGAAAGAGGCTCAATATCACTTGCCATTAGATCAATGAAAATCAAAACCACAATGAGATACCATTTCATACTCTTTGGAGTAACTATCTTTTTTTTAAAAAAAATGGAAACTAACCTAGTGCCATGGAACGACACACTTAAAAATGTTTAAAATGGTAACTATTATGTCATGTGTCTTTCCCCATAACAAATGATTAAAACGGTAAATTATGCCACACAGAGCACAGTCTTCTCAAGAACTTATCCTGAAATAGTTCCATGTATGACGAAAGGAGACCCTTATCTCCTAAAGTGACAAGTAGCCTTTTTGTTCATCCTGCCACTGCATCCCGCAGGCTCTCTCACACACACCCAGCACAGTCGCACCCACCTGAGTCCACTCCCACCTGGCCCATTGTGCCTCCTTCCATCAATCTATTCCCCTGTTTAACTCATCCCTCTACCCCATACAAACCACTGCCAATCACAGATCTGTTTAACATCTCTGTAGTTTTTCCTTTGGGATCATGCAGTGTGTGATCTCTTCTGACTGCCTTCTTTCACTTAGTGATGTGTATGTCAATTCATCCATATCTTTGCATGGCTTCATATATCACCCCTTTCTCTCTCTTTCTCTTTTTAATTTTGAGACGGAGTCTTGCTCTGTTGTCAGGCTGGAGTGCAGTGGTGCGATCTCAGCTCACTGCAATCTCCACCTCCCAGGTTCAAGCAATTCCCCTGTTTCAGCCTCCCAAGTAGCTGGGACTATGGGTAGGAGCCACCACACCTGGCTAATTTTTCCTATGTTAGTAGAAACGAGGTTTCACCATGTTGGCCAGGATGGCCTTGATCTCCTGACCTCAGATCACTCCTTTCTCTTACTGAATAGCATTCCATTCCATGGATATACCCAGCTTGGTTATTCGTTCACCTATTGAAGGCCCACTTGACTCCTTAAAGTATTTGGCCATTATGAAGAGATCAGCTGTACATAATTGCATATTGGTCTTCATTTGGACCTAAGTTTACGAAGCAGTTGTCTATATAGCTAGGAGTGCAACTGCTGGCTTTTATGGTGAGAAAATGTTTAGCTTTGAGAAAAATCTGCCAAATTGCCTTCTGAAGCCGCTGTACCGTTATATATTCCAGTAGCACTGAATGAGAGTTCCTGTTGCAATTTTTATCGCATTAAAAAAAGATTTTAGCCATTTTAGTAGATGTTCAGTGGTTCACATTGTTACATTAATTTGCTTTTCCCTCATGCCAAGTGCTATTGAGCATTATTTTGGATGCTTGTTTGCCATCTGTGTATTTTTCTTTTCTTTCTTTCTGTCTTTCTTTTTCTCGAGGCAGAGTCTTCCTCTGTTGACTGGGCTGGAGTGCAGTGGCATCAGCTCAGCTCACTACAACCTCTGCCTCCCAGGTTCAAGCAATTCTCCTGCCTCAGCCTCCTGAGTAGCTGGTATTACGGGCACGTGCTACCACGCCTGTCTAATTTTTGTATTTTTAGTAGAGATGAGGTTTTGCCATGCTGCTGGTCAGGCTTTTCTTGAACTCCTGGCCTCAAGTAATCACCTGCATCCACTGCCTAAAGTGTTGGGATTACAGGCATGAGCCTCTACACCCAGGCATAGCATCTGTATTTTTTTGGTGAGGTGTCTTTATATTTTAATTCAGGCTTTTTTTTTTTTTTTTTTTTTTTTTTTTTCTTCTGCTTCTTCTTGTTGAGTGTTAGAATTTCTTTGTAAATTTTGCCCACAAGGCTTTTTCAGGGTTGTTTTGTGAATATTTTCTCTCAGTGTGTGACTTGTTTTTTGATTCTCTTAACAAGATGTTTCACAGAGTAGTCATTTTAAATTTTAATGAAGTCCACATTATCATTTATTTCTTTTATGGACTGGCTTTTGATATTGTATCTAAGAAGTCATCACCAACCCAGTCATGTGGATTTTCTTCTGTAACTTTACAATTTTATATTTGAAAATTTAAGTCTACAGACTGTCTTGAATGTTTTTTTGGGGGATTGACTATGAGGTTTTGGTCTACGTTTATTTTTTTTCCCTGTGGTTTCTGATTGCTCTGTCACCATTTGTTGAACAGACTTTTATTTCCCCAATGAATTGCTTTTGCCCCTTTGACAAAATAAGTTGACTGTACTTACTCAGGGTTTTGGGGTTCTGTATTGTGTTCTGTTTATCTGTCTGTCCATTCCTTCAACAATATCACTCTCGTCATTACTTTAGCTTTGTGGTGAAGCTAACATTAATGAGTGTGCTGTTCCTACACAAGGAGTATTTACATTCATTTATATATTTATTTATTCTTCTCATCCGTGATCCAAGGTTTTCTGAATGCATATTTGTATGTATTTTGTTAGATTTATGCCTATAAATTCACTTGTGGGGGTGTTATTGCAGATGGTATTTTTTTTTAAATTTCAAGTTCAAATTATTCCTATGCATTGTTGCTGATAGACAGAAAATCAGGCATTACACCTGTAATCCTAGCACTTTGGAAGGCCTACTTGGGAGGATCGCTGGAGCTTGGGAGTTCTAGGCCAGCTTGGGTGTCATAGCTAGACCTGCCACAACCCTAAAAAATGTAAATAAATAAATAAAAGAAAATCAGATGGTTCCAGGTGTGGTGGTGCACACCTGTAATCCCAGTGCATTGGGAGGCTGGGGCTGGAGAATCTCTTAGAACCCGGGAGCTGGAGGCTGAAACTGGGAGTTGCGATTATGCCACTGCACTCCAGCATGGGCAATAAGAGTGAGACCCTCTCTCTTAAAAAGAAAAGAAAGAAAATCAAGTAACTTTCATCTACTGATCATTTTTTTTTTTTCTCTTTTGAGACAGAGTCTGGCTCTGTCACCCAGGCTGGAGTGCAGTGACAGGATCTTGGCTCACTGCAATCTCCACCTCACGGGTTCAAGCAATTCCCCTGCTTTAGTTTGCTGAGTAGCTGGGATTACTGGGCACCGCTGCTTTAGCTTGCTGAGTAGCGGGGCACCATGCCCAGCCAACTTTAGTATTTTTAATAGAGATCAGGTTGTGCAATGTTAGCCCGGTTGGTCTTGAACTCCTGACCTCAAGTGACCCGCCCGCCTTGCCCACTCAAAGTGATGAGATTACAGGCGTAAACAAATCATTTTCTTTGCTTGCTACCTCCGTGCGTTCGGATCAAGGCATGGGACAGCGGATTCGATTTCAGTTCAGTTCAAATGGAGATCATTAAAAACTCTGGAGACAACAGATGCTGGAGAGGATGTGGAGAAATAGGAACACTTTTACTTTGGCGAGAGTGTAAATTAGTTCAACCATTGTGGAAGACAGTGTGGCGATTCCTCAGGGACCTAGATATAGAAATTCCGTTTGACACAACAATTCCATTACTGGGCATATATCCAAAGGATTATAAATCGATTGAAAATATGACTATTGCGATTAGCATCCTGCATCTCTAACAACCCAGTGCTGTAACCCTCTGAACTTTTTATGTCTTGCAAAGTTATTAGAACTTCTTAAGCCATACCACTCAGAGGGACTGCAAAATACATATTGACATCTCCTTTAGGATGTCCTTAGAGAATTCAAGGAAAAGAAGTTAAATAATTCAAAAGTGCTTTTGTGTACAGCTATTTAGCACTAGAGGGTAAGGTTAGAGATAGATCATAACGATAGTAATAGGGTTAGGGTTAGGGTCTGGGTCAGAGTCATGGCTGGAAGGATGGTTTAGAGGTAGGGTCATGGTCAGGTTCAAGATCTCAAAGTCAGGGTCAGAATTAGGGACCAGGGTAGGGATCCGTGTTAGTTAAGGTCAGGGTCAAAGTCTAGGGACAGGACAGGGTTAGGGTTAGAACCAGAGCTTTGTTCTCCTCAGGACCCAACGGAGTAGAGGCCATGGCTTTGGAGCACCTGGTAGCATGTCCACGTTGAAGACCAAAGTTTTGTTCTCCTCAAGACGGACCTGGGGAGATGTGGCTACAGGCCATGTGAGGAAGGTGAGGCAAAAACTTCCTGTATGCTCTTGGCTTTACTTTCACATATTACATTCTCCAAGTCTTGTTTTCAAAAGCAGCCCTTGCTTGAGACTTTGACTGCTCCTCACTCATAGTGTGCCATAATATATTGTAAGATTTGGCTTTGTTTCCGGGGTGATATCTTAGTATAGATAAAGGAGAAATGCTTAGAGCCGCCATGAGGACAGCTGAGATGAAAGCTGGAGATGGGCGGGCATCTTTCAAGTCACCCCAAGCCTGAGGCTGGTGGAAACATGTCCACCCTCTGTAAGCACTTTTGTTCATGTTTTTATTACTCATTTCTCTTACAGTGTTAAAGTAGTCAAAACAGTATTAAAAAGTGAAAAGTAGGCATATTAAAACTTGCAACATTATTTAAGTTTAAATATATTAATTGTACCTCATCAACGTTTTTTATTTTGTTCATAAAGTGTAAGGTTAATTGGCAATACTTGTAATAGTAGATAGAATAATGTCTGTTTTACAAACATTGCATCCTCCATTACACGTATGAACCCCAAAAATCTGAAACAGGTCTCAGATTTTTTAGGGAGTTTATTTTGCCAAGTTTGAGGATGTGTGCCCATGATGCATCTTCAGGAGGTCCTGACATGTGCCCAAGGTGGCAGGGCACAGCTTGGTTTTATACATTTCAGGGAGACATCGGAAATCAATCATTATGTGTAAGATATGTACATTTATGTGCATTGGTTCAGTCCGGAAATCAATATATGTACATTGGTTCAGTCCAGAAAGGTGAGACAACCTGAAGAGAAGGCGAGACAGGGGGCTTCTGGATTATAGTTTGATAAGAGACAAATGATTTCATTCTTTGGAGTTCCCATTACCCTTTCCAAATGAGGCAATCAGATATGCATATATCTCTGCGAGCAGACAGGTGACTTTGAATAGAATGGGAGGTAGGCTAGCCCTAAGCAGTTCCCAGCTTGACTTTTTTCTTTACCTTAGTGATTTTGGGTGCCCAAGATTTATTTTCCTTTCACAAGGTTTAGCATGTTTTCCTATGAGCATTAAGTATTCACTGTGTATTTTATTAAATGAGGCACAGATTTTACAAAAATCAACTTCATGACTGGCTATATAGACATAATTACATAGAAGTTCAACTAAATTTGGAAACATTCCAGAGTTTGGGTTTCCAATAATTCTCTGTGATTCTTTAAAAGGTAAAGTGTTTTTTCCCCATAAAACATAGAAACATCTAAAATCACCCATAGAATGTCCTGCCATTTTTGTTTCTCTAGTTTCCTCATTTTCTGCAAAGGTTCATTTAGGAAATTGACTTGGAATATCCTTTTAAGCTCTTCTGTTTTAGAAAACCTGTTGAAACATTGAATCATCATGATCACAAGTTCGGTTCACATTCTTTCTTTGAATATTTTTTACTCAGTTGACAATGTTTGATTCCAGTGTATTATGGCTAAAAGATAGGCACTGGAACAAAATAAAGACAATAAGTATTTGGAGTAAGTGATCCAGTCATAATGAATCAATTTGCCATTGGAATCTATTTTTACAAAGTCACTCTTTTAAAAATGTTTAGCCATAAATTGAAACAGAGTCTGTAAGGTTATTTATTTATTTATTTATTTATTTATTTATTTATTTATTTTTTTAGCATGGTCTAAGGTGAAAAGCATTGTAGAGAATGAACCCAGGACACAACCACGGCATAAGAAAAAAAAAAAAATAAATAACTAAGTTTATACATATGTGTTACTACTGTAACAAACATGTAAAGAACATTTATTTTTATTTATCAGTCTGTATTATTTAATTTTTTGTGTCATATATGTTCTTATTAAAAAAAAAAACAGGACTAGTTAACTGTCAATTACTAGCAATTCATGGTATAAATAATTAAACAAGGAAGTGTTCAAAAGATTATAATGGTTTAAATATTTATTTTACAGCAGTTTTTGACATACACAGAAATTGAAAGAAAAAAAATGCATACATTTCCCATGTAGCTCCAACCTAGTTTTCTCTCTCAATAACATCTTCTATCAGTGTGTCTCACATGTCCTGTTAATATCTTACATAATTTGTTATACTTAATGAACAAAAATAGACTATTATTAACTAAAGTTCATACTTCATTTGTGTTCTCTTAGTTCTGTCTTACTCTGACCCAGCATTTCATCCAGGATCCCACATGGCATGTTAATCATCACGTCCCTATGGCTCTTCCTGGCTGTGGTTCAACATGGAATATTTCTTATAATTGGACTGAGGTTATGAGTCTGGAAGTAGTAGAACACAGAGGTGAAGTGCTGTCCTTGTCATTTCATGTTCTCAAGGTGAACTCTCACCTTTGATGTTAACTTGGATCATCTGACAGAGCTAGCATTTGTCAGGTTTCTCCTGTGAAGTCACTTTTCCTCCTTGTCCACATTGCATGTGTTCTTCTCGAGTAAGTTACTACGTAAAGACCATACTTATGGAGTGAGGAGTTAGCTCCACCTTCTTGATGGCTGAGTGTGTACATCAATTATTTGGAATTCTTTTGCAAAGAAGATTTCTATTCAACTCCACTTGCTTATTCACCTACGTATACAAATGCACCTAGATAATTACTTGAAGCTTTAGTTAGTATTAAACAGTAAAGCATTATGTTGCACAATTCATTCCTGTGTTGGTCATTGGTAGCTCTCTTTGGCTCCAATTTTTCTTTGACATATTTCAGGGTTTTTTACTACTGACTTTCTGATACTTTGAGTGTATCCCGGCTCATATATTTACTGTCCCAGTTCGAGTATCAGACATCTCTTCAGAAAGCCTGATTCCATTTTGAATGGTAGGAAAACTTACATCTGGCTGCCAAATGAGCACATCGTATCTTGTCCCTCATTAGCAGTGCTGGGAAGTATAGGTGTGTGTGTAACCTACCTATACACATCTAATTACAAAGATTTCTGTGGGAACTGTATGTATCTATATTGAACTAAATATAAGTTTATGTTGATGTGTCCACCTCTGATCTACTATCACATGAATAATTCTAGCCTTCTCCCCTTGCTTATTTGTAACTACCCACTTCAACAGCGAGAGACCTAGTTTCTACCATCTGTGACTTATGTAACTCATTGCTTGATTCCAGATACAGATACTGTGGTTTTACAATTCTTCACGATTACCCTTCTTGAAAAGAACTTTATAAAATGGAATCCCGTGATGAAGTACACTTCATTTGCCTTCTGCCTACAGATTCTGTTCATTTTCACAATGACTTAGGTCAGCACCATTTTCCCTACACCTTCAGTGATTTTTTTCCCCACATTTGTGTCTCAGTCCACTTTGTGCTTACAAAACAGAATACCTGAGGCAGGGTAATTAATTTGTAAGTAAAAAACATTCACTTGGCTCATGATGCTGGTGGCTGGAATGTCCGAGGTTGGGCAGTGCATCTGGTGGGGCCTCAGTCTTTTTCACCTCATGGTGTAAAGTGGAAGGGGAGCAAGGGGTGCACCAGAGATCACAGCAAGAGTGAAAGCAAGAGGGAATCCAAGGAAGCCAGACCCTTATTTACTAACTACTCTTGCAGGAATTAATCCATTCCTGTGAGAGCAGAACTCACTCACCCTCATGGGAGGGCACTAATCTATTCATGAGGTATCAATCCCCATAACCTAAGCACCTTCCACTAGGCCCCACATCCCCACACTGCCACATTGGGGGTCAAATTTCAACTTGAGTTTTTTCAGGGACAAACCACATTCACACAATAGTAATTTGTAGCATAGTTAAATGATTTTTCACATTATGTATCTGTGTGGTGATACTCTGCATCCTGAATAAAATTATTTAATTAGAATTGAGTTGGGTTTACCTGTTCAGCTGTAAAATTCTGTGTGTTTTGGCAAATGCATAGTGGCAGGTATCCACTGTTAAAGTACCATATGGAACACTTCCGACCCCCACCCCATGCAGCCAGTGACTTCCCATCTGTGTAGTTTTCCTTCTCCAGAATCCCATTAAATGTGGTCACACTGTGTGGATTCTCCTCAGATGGTCTTCTTCCACCTAGCAATGTGCATGAAAGATTCACTCATGTTTTTGTGTGAGTTGATAGCTTGTTCCTTTCTATGGCTAAATAGTATTACATTGTGTGAATGTATCAAAATTTGGTTATGCATTTTGGGGAGCAAAATCTTCCTCTTCTAACCTTGTTCCAGGGTCGGAACCCTTCAGATTAACTGGCAATAGATACATTAGTAGTGGAGACAAAACTTGGCTTCTTGTTCCACAAGTATCGTCATGGGACAAAATTCATCAGATGACAGGATCCAGTTTACAAAGAGGTAAAAATAGCCCTAAGACAGAAAATGAGACTAGAATCTGATAACCCACAAGTGCTGGAGTTTTCCTATTTAACAACATTTTTTGAGCCAGGCTCTGTTGCCCATGCTGGAATGCAAAGGTGCAAGCTCAGCTCACTTCAACCTCTTCCTCCTAGATACAAGTGAGCCTCCCTCCTCAGCCTCCTGTTTAACTGGGACTATGTAGGCACCTGGCATCATGCCCAGCTAATTTTTGTATTTTTAGTAGAGACATGGTTTCGCCATGTTACCCAGGCTGGTCTGGAACTCCTGGCCTCCCAAAGTGCTGGAATTATAGTCATGAGCCACCTTGCCTGGCTGAGTTATTGTTTTCCATTGAAACATAAAATTTCTCTCTGTAGCAGGCATAATTTTTGATCATAGACAATCAAAGTCAGATTATTCTTATTTTTAAAATAAGTCTAGTTTTGTTAGATTTTGCCTGATTATTTGTGTAAGTGCAGCAAGAACAAGAGCTGACCAAATAGGTGCTTTCAAGCTTCTTTGCTGGAAGTTGTCATACAGAATCTCCTGTTGGACTCTTAAAGGCCTTGTTGAGACTAAAACCAAGCCAAGAACATACTGTTAAAGTTCAGCTGCAGTCCTTATAGCATTGTGTGAATTCCCCTCTTTTTGAGGTCCCCAAAATATCCCCAAATTCTTGGGCCTACAAGGAAATGGTCTTCCCTACTAAACTGTAAGGCTGTGAACCCTCTAATCTAGGTATCAGGCTGGTTTTTCTCAGAGTGCTTTGTAAAGATTGGCTCCATAAAAAGTCAACCCTATGACTGATGTCTTCCATAAAGATGAAATAGAACTAGCCTAAAATGACAACAAGTTTTGTGATGTGGACTGTACTTACTTAGTACCATTTGAAAGTAATGAAAGATTTGATTTTCACAGGGAGCAAATTGGTGACGCCAGCCCCCAGGGACCTTGTGTTCTACTGCAGCTCACCTCTGGATGATGAACTCCCTGACGCCATTCCACAGGTGCCCACGCATGATCCACTCATCCCCTGTCTGCAGGTAAGGCCGTGCCATTTCCACCCAAAGAGAGAACAGGAGGGAGACCTGAGGCAGAGAGTGGGCACAGTCAGCTCTCAGGGCTCCCTGGCTCCTAGAACAGAAGGAGGTTTACACATTTCTGAAATGCCTTGAAATTTAAAAATCCAAAAACATATACTATAAAATCCTCACAAAAAACTCACCTAAGTATGGAAGGAACGTATTGTTTGCAGCTTGGGGCTTTGAGCTCTAAGTGGTGGCAGCTAAATGAGGCTTCTCATTGGGTCCAGCTAGTCAACCGCCTTCAGCATTTCTAGTCATACAGCCATCGGGAAGCTGGGGTTTTGCCATTGACTGTGGTTGGTTTGTTAATTTTTAAAGTCAGTTTAAATGCCTCCAAGTTTGGTTTCCGTTTGCTTAGGCAAGACCTCAGGCTAACGGCCTCCTTTTTTTGCTTTAACATGTCAAAACCGTAATTCATTTTAATTTTACTTTCCAGCATTAATAGAAGTAAATTGACATTTTTGTTGTTAGTGTCAGGGTCAGGGTCAGGGGTTAGGGGTTGGGGATTAGGAATTGGGGATTGGGGTTAGGGGTTAGGGTTGGGGTTTTAGGGTTAGGATTTTAGGGTTAGAGTTTTAGGGTTAGGGTTAGGGTGGCTAGGGTTAGTGTGGTTAGGATTAGGGTTAGGGTGGTAAGGGTTAGGGTTAGGGTTTACGGTCAGGGTTTAGGGTTAGGGTTAATGTTAGGGGTTAGGGTTAAGGTTGAGGGTTAAGGGTTATTGTTATGGGTTAGGGTTACGGATTAGGATTAGGATTAGGATTAGGGATTAGGGTTAGTGTGTTAGGGTTAGGGTCTTAGTGTTCGGTTTAGCGTTAGGGTTAGGGTTAGGGTTAGGGTTTTAGGTTAGGGTTAGTGTTTAGGGGTTAGGGTTAGGGCTAGGCCTTAGGGCTTAGGGTTTAGGGCTTAGAGCTAGGGTTTAGGGTTTAGGGTTAGGGCCTCAGGCCTAGGGCCTTGGGCCTAGGGTTAGGGTTTGGTGTTTGGGGTTTGGTATTTGCTTTGATTCTTTAGGACCCAGCCTAACTCTCTTGAGGCAGTTTTTCCAGATATTGAATAATGTATTTTCTTAAATACATCATTGTTATTTCCTTATGCACTTGTTTCATTACTGTCTTGGCCATAAAACTTTTCATCTAGGCTTTGTCCTTAGAGACCACCATTGAATTAAATATCAATCACATCAACAAATAAGTATCCAAAACATTTATAAAAATATGAGAGCAACAGAAACGTTCTATGGGAATATGTCTCTGTATTGAATGGAAACAGCCTCGAAGTATTACTTGGAAAGTAGAAACTACTAACAAAATGTTGAAAGAGCTCAATACTTAAAACTTACATATGCTTAAAAAAACTATAAATAAAGATAAATTTAAAAGATTGCAATAAACATTATCAAGTGGATAATTTAATTTGTGTAGATATTGATCTTATGAGAATGAAAAACAGCTAAATTATCAATAATTTATCCATATAAAACTGTAGAAAAGACAATAGAAAACTGAAAATTCCAAATTAACTAATTCTTTAAAAAAATCAAATTAAAACAACTGTGCTTGCCTGCTTAACAAAAAATGTCAAGATTAAAATATTCATATTTAACAAAGATTAAGACACTTACTACTTTAATTCACTTATGGTAGGTTTAACAAATCAGAAAAATAACTTTCTGATAGGCAATTTGGTAATTAATAGAAAATGAATTAAAATGACCACATCTCATAAGTATTTATTTATTTAAAAAAATTTTTTTAGGAAGACAGACACCTTTAATGAAAAAAATAATTTGCTTTTTTTTCTGCTTAGAAAAATTGTTCATTACTCATGTTATTCTATCGCCACAAATTTTTTTCAAATGATAAACACGATGATATTAAAACAAGTATTATTTTAAAGGTAAATCGCTGTGAGGAATCTAAACAGATGATGCAGCGGATATATTCACATAATTTAAAGAAAAATAAGATATAATGATGATATGATACTCAAATAATACTTCAGCGTTTATAACACATTGACATTTATTTATTTTCCACAATGCTGTCATATGGATATGACTAGTAGTGGAATTTGCTTCCAATGCCAATTGGCTGCCATTTATTGAGTGTTTACTCTATGCGCTATGCTTTACACACATTTATCTCATTTAATCCCCATAGCAACCACATGAGATTTCTTAGAAGGCAATATTCCACTGAGTGAGATAAATACCTGCTGTATATCAAATCTATCCAAAAAATCTAAAAAAAGTGTGTTAATGCATAATTATTTTTAATAAAATTAAAGAAGTTAAATGTACAAAGATTTACTTGGAAGTATACTGTTTGGAATATAAAAATGTTGAACACTAAACATCCATTGATAAACTGGTTAAATTGCATGTGTTAATCTCCATTATGGTATACTAGGCAGTCATTGAAGTATATATTGTAGAAGTATGACAAACCATGTTTATAATATATTTTGAGTGAAAACAATCTAAGATATATACCTCTGCATCTTATGATAGCATTTTTGTGGAGTGTGTGTATATGTGTGTCTGTGCAAAACATTCAGAAGACTATTATCAAAGTTATTAACAAACAATTTTATATAATCCACAAGATGTAACAAATGTGTCCATTTGGGTGAGGATGTGGTGGTAAAAAGCTGTTAACAATATATTCTACCAAGGAAAGAATAGAACTAATTATTCTTCTCCAAATGATATTCTCAGGGCAGTACAAGCAGAGATGTTGAGGGGTATACAGTAGAGTGGGAATTTTAGCTAGGAGAAAGGCAATCCAAAAAGCAACTTGTTGCAAAACATGAATACACAAAAATGTGAATATACTTAATGCCACCAAATTGTACACTCAGAATGTGTACAATTAAAAATGTACACTTAAGAAACATTGTACGTTAAAGTGGTAAATTTTATATTATGTGTAATTTGCAACAATGAAAAAAGAAGGGGATAATAATTAATGTAGGCCTGGATGCTGAGATTTTAGGTACTTTCTACATAAAGAAGTGAGAGGTGAAAACACTTGAAAAAAGGTGTATACAAAATCATCGTTTTCATGATATAAAAGACTGTAAGAAAATCACATGAAACTACAAACATAGACATTCAATATGTTCTCTTTCTTATCCAAGCAAGCAGGTGGGGATGACCATTTTCCTTGTTCACAACGAGAGATTTTTGATCCCTTCAGTAATGAATATTCATTGCATCTATATTCCACTGAGGATCCTGTTGTATAGCTTGCCAATAACCCATCTGCAACAGCCCCATTCATTACAACAGGAGGATGCTTACAATTGTCATTATTTTCTAAGAAAAGAAGTTGTTTTAAAATTAACATAAGCTCATAACAATATAATATAGTAAGTAATACTATAGTGTCTCAATATTTGTATTATATAACTTTGGACAATTGTTTTATAAATTCGGTACAAACATATAAAACGTTATTCAGCTCAAATATTTTTAAAATTTGCTAAGTGAGAGACGAGAGCAATTACGTCACCTAAAAACAACTAGGCATATTTTTTTCTCTTTTCTCAATTGTGAAGGAATTATGATATAGGCATTTATTTTTCATCTGTAGAATGAGAAATTCTTTACTCTAAAGACTATGGTCAATTCTAAAATTGCACTTTGGAATTACCCACTTTTATTTTCTTCTTTCTCATTACTCTTCATCTCTGTTCTCAATCAACCCATGAAGGAAATACCCATTTTTTCCCCTTTTTTGGTATCTTTCTCTTACTCTGTCAATTTCCTTGGCATCCTTCAGAGCGTCTGTCTTATTCAATGAATGTCCTAGATAAATATGTCTGTTGAGATCTCTCTCTGATCTGATCAAGAAATGAGAAAGAGGATGGGAATAGTAGCCCCCAGGAATGACAGTGTATCCTGGTGGTACCCTTCAGCAAAATAAAAGATCAAGGACATGCCTCAGAAAAGGATAAGGTTAAGAATGGCCAGATGCAATGCTCCACCCTAACTTTGTAGGAGAAGTAGATAATGCCTATGGCCAGTCGCTCAGTCCACCATGCCCTTATTTACTCCTCTAATAAAGCACAACATCATTCGTGTGCTGTCTTTTAAAGCATACAGGTCATGGCATGACACAGATAAGATAATCGTCTTAGCATTATTGTGTTCAAAAAGGTTTTGTTTTGTTTTATAGAATTTTTTTTATTATTATTATGATACTTAAGTTATGGGGTACATGTGTAGAACATGCAGGTTTGTTACATAGTTATACACGTGCCATGGTTGTTTGCTGCATCCATCACTGCGTCACCTACATTAGGTATTTCTCCCAATGCTATCCCACCCCTAGCTCCTCACTCCCTGACAGGCCTCAGTGTGTGATATTCCCTTCCCTGTGTCCACATGTACTCATTGTTCAACTCACATTTATGAGTGAGAACATGCAGTGTTTGTTTTTCTGTTCTTGGGTCGGTTTGCTGAGAATGATGGTTTCCAGCTTCATCCATGTCTCTGCAAAGGACATGAACTCATCCTTTTTTATGGCTGCATAGTATTCCATAGTGTATATGTGCCACATTTTCTTTATCCAATCTATCATCGTGGGCATTTGGGTTGGTTCCAAGTCTTTGCTATTGTGAACAGTGCCTCAATAAACATACATGTCTACATGTCTTTATAATAGAATGATTTATAATCATTTGGGTATATGCCCAGTAATGGGATTGCTGGGTCAAATGATATTTTTAGTTCTAGATCCTTGGGGAATCACCACACTGTCTTTCACAATGGTTGAGCTAAGTTACACTCCCACCAACAGTGTAAAAGCATTCTTTGTATTGACTTAAATTCTATAGATGGCTACACATACACACACATACACACACACACACACACACACACACACACATATACATACACAAAGCAGAAGAGTAGGTGCTATAGCAATGTGTTTCTAATTTGCCTAAACAGTTTATTCCTAAAATATGCATATTAAATTAAAAGAATGGAAAATTTTACACCATAAGCTTAGCTATTGATGCTAATCATAGCATACATACCAACACACTCAGGAGGAAGTGTCAATTTTCCATGCCTACAAGTTATCTCATTTGATCCATGGAGAAGGTAGCCACTTTCACATGCATATGTCACTTTATCCCCATTGTAATAAATCTTAGAGTGTAAATTTGCTACACCGCTTTCAATGAAGGGTGGTTCCTCACAGGCTACCTTCTGTCCTTCTGAAAAAGTACAGTTAAAAGAGAAAAGACCATTTAGTCACACGTACAGATTTCATTTTAGCAAAGCTTCTTCAAGGTGTTACTAACCAATGCAAATAGGAGTTTGAGGATTGGAATGATAGGGTGAGGCAAGAGTTTTATAGTCATTTTTTATTTTTTTATATATGGGATATAATATCTATTGACAGGCAGGTGAAAAATATGAAGGTGCTAGAAAAATTATTGAAGGCTCTGACCAGGGTTTGCAATAGGGTTGCTGGGAACTATCCTAATTCCCTAAATGGACTGAACAGTAGTAACTTTAAAGATTTTATAGTTTTTAATTTGTGCTCAACATCCTTAATGCAGTAGTAGAGATTTTTTTAAGCAAAATTTTAAAAGCCTTTTATTTCTTTCCTTTTTTCTTTTTGAGTTGGAGTCTCCCTGTGTTGCCCAAGCTAGAGTGCAGTAGCACGATCTTAGCTCACTGCAATCTCCACGCACCATCATACCTGGCTGACTTTTCTGTGTACTTTTAGTAGAAACAGGGTTTTGCCATGTTCAGATTGTTCTCGAACTCCTTACCTCAGGTGATCTGCAGGCCTTGGTCTCCCAAGTTGCTATTTCAATAGTAAATGACAGACATCCTTAAGGCATTTTATATACCTCTCTTCCAATTTAGCCAGCATGACAACTTGCCTATTTTCTCTGGTAAACAGTGATTAGGCAATCAGCAGGCAGTGTTGTGGGCTGAGTTATATCTCTCCTACTCCTCCCAAAATATAACCACATTATAACACTAGGAACCACTAAATGTTACCTTACATGGTAAAAGACACTTTGAAGTTAACAATCTTAAGGGAGGAATATTTTCTGGAATTATTTTTTTGGACTCTAAATAGAATCACAAATGCTCTTATAAAAGAGAGGCAGAGGGAGATTGACTACAGAAGAGGAAGCAGGAGATGTGACAATGGAAGCCACAGGTTGTAATGTTCTGAGGAAGGGGTTTTGAGCCCAGTAATGCAGGTAATTTCAAGAAGCTAGAAAAGGAAAAGAAGCCGATTCTCATGTGGTTGCTATGGGGATTAAATGAGATAAATGTGTGTAAAGCATAGCGCATAGAGTAAACACTCAATAAATGGCAGCCAATTGGCATTGGAAGCAAATTCCACTACTAGTCATATCCATATGACAGCATTGTGGAAAATAAATAAATGTCAATGTGTTATAAACGCTGAAGTATTATTTGAGTATCATATCATCATTATATCTTATTTTTCTTTAAATTATGTGAATATATCCGCTGCATCATCTGTTTAGATTCCTCACAGCGATTTACCTTTAAAATAATACTTGTTTTAATATCATCGTGTTTATCATTTGAAAAAAATTTGTGGCGATAGAATAACATGAGTAATGAACAATTTTTCTAAGCAGAAAAAAAAGCAAATTATTTTTTTCATTAAAGGTGTCTGTCTTCCTAAAAAAATTTTTTTAAATAAATAAATACTTATGAGATGTGGTCATTTTAATTCATTTTCTATTAATTACCAAATTGCCTATCAGAAAGTTATTTTTCTGATTTGTTAAACCTACCATAAGTGAATTAAAGTAGTAAGTGTCTTAATCTTTGTTAAATATGAATATTTTAATCTTGACATTTTTTGTTAAGCAGGCAAGCACAGTTGTTTTAATTTGATTTTTTTAAAGAATTAGTTAATTTGGAATTTTCAGTTTTCTATTGTCTTTTCTACAGTTTTATATGGATAAATTATTGATAATTTAGCTGTTTTTCATTCTCATAAGATCAATATCTACACAAATTAAATTATCCACTTGATAATGTTTATTGCAATCTTTTAAATTTATCTTTATTTATAGTTTTTTTAAGCATATGTAAGTTTTAAGTATTGAGCTCTTTCAACATTTTGTTAGTAGTTTCTACTTTCCAAGTAATACTTCGAGGCTGTTTCCATTCAATACAGAGACATATTCCCATAGAACGTTTCTGTTGCTCTCATATTTTTATAAATGTTTTGGATACTTATTTGTTGATGTGATTGATATTTAATTCAATGGTGGTCTCTAAGGACAAAGCCTAGATGAAAAGTTTTATGGCCAAGACAGTAATGAAACAAGTGCATAAGGAAATAACAATGATGTATTTAAGAAAATACATTATTCAATATCTGGAAAAACTGCCTCAAGAGAGTTAGGCTGGGTCCTAAAGAATCAAAGCAAATACCAAACCCCAAACACCAAACCCTAACCCTAGGCCCAAGGCCCTAGGCCTGAGGCCCTAACCCTAAACCCTAAACCCTAGCTCTAAGCCCTAAACCCTAAGCCCTAAGGCCTAGCCCTAACCCTAACCCCTAAACACTAACCCTAACCTAAAACCCTAACCCTAACCCTAACCCTAACGCTAAACCGAACACTAAGACCCTAACCCTAACACACTAACCCTAATCCCTAATCCTAATCCTAATCCTAATCCATAACCCTAACCCATAACCATAACCCTTAACCCTCAACCTTAACCCTAACCCCTAACATTAACCCTAACCCTAAACCCTGACCGTAAACCCTAACCCTAACCCTTACCACCCTAACCCTAATCCTAACCACACTAACCCTAGCCACCCTAACCCTAACCCTAAAACTCTAACCCTAAAATCCTAACCCTAAAACCCCAACCCTAACCCCTAACCCCAATCCCCAATTCCTAATCCCCAACCCCTAACCCCTGACCCTGACCCTGACACTAACAACAAAAATGTCAATTTACTTCTATTAATGCTGGAAAGTAAAATTAAAATGAATTACGGTTTTGACATGTTAAAGCAAAAAAAGGAGGCCGTTAGCCTGAGGTCTTGCCTAAGCAAACGGAAACCAAACTTGGAGGCATTTAAACTGACTTTAAAAATTAACAAACCAACCACAGTCAATGGCAAAACCCCAGCTTCCCGATGGCTGTATGACTAGAAATGCTGAAGGCGGTTGACTAGCTGGACCCAATGAGAAGCCTCATTTAGCTGCCACCACTTAGAGCTCAAAGCCCCAAGCTGCAAACAATACGTTCCTTCCATACTTAGGTGAGTTTTTTGTGAGGATTTTATAGTATATGTTTTTGGATTTTTAAATTTCAAGGCATTTCAGAAATGTGTAAACCTCCTTCTGTTCTAGGAGCCAGGGAGCCCTGAGAGCTGACTGTGCCCACTCTCTGCCTCAGGTCTCCCTCCTGTTCTCTCTTTGGGTGGAAATGGCACGGCCTTACCTGCAGACAGGGGATGAGTGGATCATGCGTGGGCACCTGTGGAATGGCGTCAGGGAGTTCATCATCCAGAGGTGAGCTGCAGTAGAACACAAGGTCCCTGGGGGCTGGCGTCACCAATTTGCTCCCTGTGAAAATCAAATCTTTCATTACTTTCAAATGGTACTAAGTAAGTACAGTCCACATCACAAAACTTGTTGTCATTTTAGGCTAGTTCTATTTCATCTTTATGGAAGACATCAGTCATAGGGTTGACTTTTTATGGAGCCAATCTTTACAAAGCACTCTGAGAAAAACCAGCCTGATACCTAGATTAGAGGGTTCACAGCCTTACAGTTTAGTAGGGAAGACCATTTCCTTGTAGGCCCAAGAATTTGGGGATATTTTGGGGACCTCAAAAAGAGGGGAATTCACACAATGCTATAAGGACTGCAGCTGAACTTTAACAGTATGTTCTTGGCTTGGTTTTAGTCTCAACAAGGCCTTTAAGAGTCCAACAGGAGATTCTGTATGACAACTTCCAGCAAAGAAGCTTGAAAGCACCTATTTGGTCAGCTCTTGTTCTTGCTGCACTTACACAAATAATCAGGCAAAATCTAACAAAACTAGACTTATTTTAAAAATAAGAATAATCTGACTTTGATTGTCTATGATCAAAAATTATGCCTGCTACAGAGAGAAATTTTATGTTTCAATGGAAAACAATAACTCAGCCAGGCAAGGTGGCTCATGACTATAATTCCAGCACTTTGGGAGGCCAGGAGTTCCAGACCAGCCTGGGTAACATGGCGAAACCATGTCTCTACTAAAAATACAAAAATTAGCTGGGCATGATGCCAGGTGCCTACATAGTCCCAGTTAAACAGGAGGCTGAGGAGGGAGGCTCACTTGTATCTAGGAGGAAGAGGTTGAAGTGAGCTGAGCTTGCACCTTTGCATTCCAGCATGGGCAACAGAGCCTGGCTCAAAAAATGTTGTTAAATAGGAAAACTCCAGCACTTGTGGGTTATCAGATTCTAGTCTCATTTTCTGTCTTAGGGCTATTTTTACCTCTTTGTAAACTGGATCCTGTCATCTGATGAATTTTGTCCCATGACGATACTTGTGGAACAAGAAGCCAAGTTTTGTCTCCACTACTAATGTATCTATTGCCAGTTA
Source organism: Saimiri boliviensis (assembly GCF_048565385.1). Classification (NCBI taxonomy): domain Eukaryota; kingdom Metazoa; phylum Chordata; class Mammalia; order Primates; family Cebidae; genus Saimiri; species Saimiri boliviensis. The sequence continues at coordinate 10,063,104 of NC_133471.1, read as the reverse complement.
ATCTGAAGGGTTCCGACCCTGGAACAAGGTTAGAAGAGGAAGATTTTGCTCCCCAAAATGCATAACCAAATTTTGATACATTCACACAATGTAATACTATTTAGCCATAGAAAGGAACAAGCTATCAACTCACACAAAAACATGAGTGAATCTTTCATGCACATTGCTAGGTGGAAGAAGACCATCTGAGGAGAATCCACACAGTGTGACCACATTTAATGGGATTCTGGAGAAGGAAAACTACACAGATGGGAAGTCACTGGCTGCATGGGGTGGGGGTCGGAAGTGTTCCATATGGTACTTTAACAGTGGATACCTGCCACTATGCATTTGCCAAAACACACAGAATTTTACAGCTGAACAGGTAAACCCAACTCAATTCTAATTAAATAATTTTATTCAGGATGCAGAGTATCACCACACAGATACATAATGTGAAAAATCATTTAACTATGCTACAAATTACTATTGTGTGAATGTGGTTTGTCCCTGAAAAAACTCAAGTTGAAATTTGACCCCCAATGTGGCAGTGTGGGGATGTGGGGCCTAGTGGAAGGTGCTTAGGTTATGGGGATTGATACCTCATGAATAGATTAGTGCCCTCCCATGAGGGTGAGTGAGTTCTGCTCTCACAGGAATGGATTAATTCCTGCAAGAGTAGTTAGTAAATAAGGGTCTGGCTTCCTTGGATTCCCTCTTGCTTTCACTCTTGCTGTGATCTCTGGTGCACCCCTTGCTCCCCTTCCACTTTACACCATGAGGTGAAAAAGACTGAGGCCCCACCAGATGCACTGCCCAACCTCGGACATTCCAGCCACCAGCATCATGAGCCAAGTGAATGTTTTTTACTTACAAATTAATTACCCTGCCTCAGGTATTCTGTTTTGTAAGCACAAAGTGGACTGAGACACAAATGTGGGGAAAAAAATCACTGAAGGTGTAGGGAAAATGGTGCTGACCTAAGTCATTGTGAAAATGAACAGAATCTGTAGGCAGAAGGCAAATGAAGTGTACTTCATCACGGGATTCCATTTTATAAAGTTCTTTTCAAGAAGGGTAATCGTGAAGAATTGTAAAACCACAGTATCTGTATCTGGAATCAAGCAATGAGTTACATAAGTCACAGATGGTAGAAACTAGGTCTCTCGCTGTTGAAGTGGGTAGTTACAAATAAGCAAGGGGAGAAGGCTAGAATTATTCATGTGATAGTAGATCAGAGGTGGACACATCAACATAAACTTATATTTAGTTCAATATAGATACATACAGTTCCCACAGAAATCTTTGTAATTAGATGTGTATAGGTAGGTTACACACACACCTATACTTCCCAGCACTGCTAATGAGGGACAAGATACGATGTGCTCATTTGGCAGCCAGATGTAAGTTTTCCTACCATTCAAAATGGAATCAGGCTTTCTGAAGAGATGTCTGATACTCGAACTGGGACAGTAAATATATGAGCCGGGATACACTCAAAGTATCAGAAAGTCAGTAGTAAAAAACCCTGAAATATGTCAAAGAAAAATTGGAGCCAAAGAGAGCTACCAATGACCAACACAGGAATGAATTGTGCAACATAATGCTTTACTGTTTAATACTAACTAAAGCTTCAAGTAATTATCTAGGTGCATTTGTATACGTAGGTGAATAAGCAAGTGGAGTTGAATAGAAATCTTCTTTGCAAAAGAATTCCAAATAATTGATGTACACACTCAGCCATCAAGAAGGTGGAGCTAACTCCTCACTCCATAAGTATGGTCTTTACGTAGTAACTTACTCGAGAAGAACACATGCAATGTGGACAAGGAGGAAAAGTGACTTCACAGGAGAAACCTGACAAATGCTAGCTCTGTCAGATGATCCAAGTTAACATCAAAGGTGAGAGTTCACCTTGAGAACATGAAATGACAAGGACAGCACTTCACCTCTGTGTTCTACTACTTCCAGACTCATAACCTCAGTCCAATTATAAGAAATATTCCATGTTGAACCACAGCCAGGAAGAGCCATAGGGACGTGATGATTAACATGCCATGTGGGATCCTGGATGAAATGCTGGGTCAGAGTAAGACAGAACTAAGAGAACACAAATGAAGTATGAACTTTAGTTAATAATAGTCTATTTTTGTTCATTAAGTATAACAAATTATGTAAGATATTAACAGGACATGTGAGACACACTGATAGAAGATGTTATTGAGAGAGAAAACTAGGTTGGAGCTACATGGGAAATGTATGCATTTTTTTTCTTTCAATTTCTGTGTATGTCAAAAACTGCTGTAAAATAAATATTTAAACCATTATAATCTTTTGAACACTTCCTTGTTTAATTATTTATACCATGAATTGCTAGTAATTGACAGTTAACTAGTCCTGTTTTTTTTTTTAATAAGAACATATATGACACAAAAAATTAAATAATACAGACTGATAAATAAAAATAAATGTTCTTTACATGTTTGTTACAGTAGTAACACATATGTATAAACTTAGTTATTTATTTTTTTTTTTTTTCTTATGCCGTGGTTGTGTCCTGGGTTCATTCTCTACAATGCTTTTCACCTTAGACCATGCTAAAAAAATAAATAAATAAATAAATAAATAAATAAATAAATAAATAACCTTACAGACTCTGTTTCAATTTATGGCTAAACATTTTTAAAAGAGTGACTTTGTAAAAATAGATTCCAATGGCAAATTGATTCATTATGACTGGATCACTTACTCCAAATACTTATTGTCTTTATTTTGTTCCAGTGCCTATCTTTTAGCCATAATACACTGGAATCAAACATTGTCAACTGAGTAAAAAATATTCAAAGAAAGAATGTGAACCGAACTTGTGATCATGATGATTCAATGTTTCAACAGGTTTTCTAAAACAGAAGAGCTTAAAAGGATATTCCAAGTCAATTTCCTAAATGAACCTTTGCAGAAAATGAGGAAACTAGAGAAACAAAAATGGCAGGACATTCTATGGGTGATTTTAGATGTTTCTATGTTTTATGGGGAAAAAACACTTTACCTTTTAAAGAATCACAGAGAATTATTGGAAACCCAAACTCTGGAATGTTTCCAAATTTAGTTGAACTTCTATGTAATTATGTCTATATAGCCAGTCATGAAGTTGATTTTTGTAAAATCTGTGCCTCATTTAATAAAATACACAGTGAATACTTAATGCTCATAGGAAAACATGCTAAACCTTGTGAAAGGAAAATAAATCTTGGGCACCCAAAATCACTAAGGTAAAGAAAAAAGTCAAGCTGGGAACTGCTTAGGGCTAGCCTACCTCCCATTCTATTCAAAGTCACCTGTCTGCTCGCAGAGATATATGCATATCTGATTGCCTCATTTGGAAAGGGTAATGGGAACTCCAAAGAATGAAATCATTTGTCTCTTATCAAACTATAATCCAGAAGCCCCCTGTCTCGCCTTCTCTTCAGGTTGTCTCACCTTTCTGGACTGAACCAATGTACATATATTGATTTCCGGACTGAACCAATGCACATAAATGTACATATCTTACACATAATGATTGATTTCCGATGTCTCCCTGAAATGTATAAAACCAAGCTGTGCCCTGCCACCTTGGGCACATGTCAGGACCTCCTGAAGATGCATCATGGGCACACATCCTCAAACTTGGCAAAATAAACTCCCTAAAAAATCTGAGACCTGTTTCAGATTTTTGGGGTTCATACGTGTAATGGAGGATGCAATGTTTGTAAAACAGACATTATTCTATCTACTATTACAAGTATTGCCAATTAACCTTACACTTTATGAACAAAATAAAAAACGTTGATGAGGTACAATTAATATATTTAAACTTAAATAATGTTGCAAGTTTTAATATGCCTACTTTTCACTTTTTAATACTGTTTTGACTACTTTAACACTGTAAGAGAAATGAGTAATAAAAACATGAACAAAAGTGCTTACAGAGGGTGGACATGTTTCCACCAGCCTCAGGCTTGGGGTGACTTGAAAGATGCCCGCCCATCTCCAGCTTTCATCTCAGCTGTCCTCATGGCGGCTCTAAGCATTTCTCCTTTATCTATACTAAGATATCACCCCGGAAACAAAGCCAAATCTTACAATATATTATGGCACACTATGAGTGAGGAGCAGTCAAAGTCTCAAGCAAGGGCTGCTTTTGAAAACAAGACTTGGAGAATGTAATATGTGAAAGTAAAGCCAAGAGCATACAGGAAGTTTTTGCCTCACCTTCCTCACATGGCCTGTAGCCACATCTCCCCAGGTCCGTCTTGAGGAGAACAAAACTTTGGTCTTCAACGTGGACATGCTACCAGGTGCTCCAAAGCCATGGCCTCTACTCCGTTGGGTCCTGAGGAGAACAAAGCTCTGGTTCTAACCCTAACCCTGTCCTGTCCCTAGACTTTGACCCTGACCTTAACTAACACGGATCCCTACCCTGGTCCCTAATTCTGACCCTGACTTTGAGATCTTGAACCTGACCATGACCCTACCTCTAAACCATCCTTCCAGCCATGACTCTGACCCAGACCCTAACCCTAACCCTATTACTATCGTTATGATCTATCTCTAACCTTACCCTCTAGTGCTAAATAGCTGTACACAAAAGCACTTTTGAATTATTTAACTTCTTTTCCTTGAATTCTCTAAGGACATCCTAAAGGAGATGTCAATATGTATTTTGCAGTCCCTCTGAGTGGTATGGCTTAAGAAGTTCTAATAACTTTGCAAGACATAAAAAGTTCAGAGGGTTACAGCACTGGGTTGTTAGAGATGCAGGATGCTAATCGCAATAGTCATATTTTCAATCGATTTATAATCCTTTGGATATATGCCCAGTAATGGAATTGTTGTGTCAAACGGAATTTCTATATCTAGGTCCCTGAGGAATCGCCACACTGTCTTCCACAATGGTTGAACTAATTTACACTCTCGCCAAAGTAAAAGTGTTCCTATTTCTCCACATCCTCTCCAGCATCTGTTGTCTCCAGAGTTTTTAATGATCTCCATTTGAACTGAACTGAAATCGAATCCGCTGTCCCATGCCTTGATCCGAACGCACGGAGGTAGCAAGCAAAGAAAATGATTTGTTTACGCCTGTAATCTCATCACTTTGAGTGGGCAAGGCGGGCGGGTCACTTGAGGTCAGGAGTTCAAGACCAACCGGGCTAACATTGCACAACCTGATCTCTATTAAAAATACTAAAGTTGGCTGGGCATGGTGCCCCGCTACTCAGCAAGCTAAAGCAGCGGTGCCCAGTAATCCCAGCTACTCAGCAAACTAAAGCAGGGGAATTGCTTGAACCCGTGAGGTGGAGATTGCAGTGAGCCAAGATCCTGTCACTGCACTCCAGCCTGGGTGACAGAGCCAGACTCTGTCTCAAAAGAGGAAAAAAAAAAAAAAAAAAAAAAAAAAAATGATCAGTAGATGAAAGTTACTTGATTTTCTTTCTTTTCTTTTTAAGAGAGAGGGTCTCACTCTTATTGCCCATGCTGGAGTGCAGTGGCATAATCGCAACTCCCAGTTTCAGCCTCCAGCTCCCGGGTTCTAAGAGATTCTCCAGCCCCAGCCTCCCAATGCACTGGGATTACAGGTGTGCACCACCACACCTGGAACCATCTGATTTTCTTTTATTTATTTATTTACATTTTTTAGGGTTGTGGCAGGTCTAGCTATGACACCCAAGCTGGCCTAGAACTCCCAAGCTCCAGCGATCCTCCCAAGTAGGCCTTCCAAAGTGCTAGGATTACAGGTGTAATGCCTGATTTTCTGTCTATCAGCAACAATGCATAGGAATAATTTGAACTTGAAATTTAAAAAAAAATACCATCTGCAATAACACCCCCACAAGTGAATTTATAGGCATAAATCTAACAAAATACATACAAATATGCATTCAGAAAACCTTGGATCACGGATGAGAAGAATAAATAAATATATAAATGAATGTAAATACTCCTTGTGTAGGAACAGCACACTCATTAATGTTAGCTTCACCACAAAGCTAAAGTAATGACGAGAGTGATATTGTTGAAGGAATGGACAGACAGATAAACAGAACACAATACAGAACCCCAAAACCCTGAGTAAGTACAGTCAACTTATTTTGTCAAAGGGGCAAAAGCAATTCATTGGGGAAATAAAAGTCTGTTCAACAAATGGTGACAGAGCAATCAGAAACCACAGGGAAAAAAAATGAACGTAGACCAAAACCTCATAGTCAATCCCCCAAAAAAACATTCAAGACAGTCTGTAGACTTAAATTTTCAAATATAAAATTGTAAAGTTACAGAAGAAAATCCACATGACTGGGTTGGTGATGACTTCTTAGATACAATATCAAAAGCCAGTCCATAAAAGAAATAAATGATAATGTGGACTTCATTAAAATTTAAAATGACTACTCTGTGAAACATCTTGTTAAGAGAATCAAAAAACAAGTCACACACTGAGAGAAAATATTCACAAAACAACCCTGAAAAAGCCTTGTGGGCAAAATTTACAAAGAAATTCTAACACTCAACAAGAAGAAGCAGAAGAAAAAAAAAAAAAAAAAAAAAAAAAAAAAAAGCCTGAATTAAAATATAAAGACACCTCACCAAAAAAATACAGATGCTATGCCTGGGTGTAGAGGCTCATGCCTGTAATCCCAACACTTTAGGCAGTGGATGCAGGTGATTACTTGAGGCCAGGAGTTCAAGAAAAGCCTGACCAGCAGCATGGCAAAACCTCATCTCTACTAAAAATACAAAAATTAGACAGGCGTGGTAGCACGTGCCCGTAATACCAGCTACTCAGGAGGCTGAGGCAGGAGAATTGCTTGAACCTGGGAGGCAGAGGTTGTAGTGAGCTGAGCTGATGCCACTGCACTCCAGCCCAGTCAACAGAGGAAGACTCTGCCTCGAGAAAAAGAAAGACAGAAAGAAAGAAAAGAAAAATACACAGATGGCAAACAAGCATCCAAAATAATGCTCAATAGCACTTGGCATGAGGGAAAAGCAAATTAATGTAACAATGTGAACCACTGAACATCTACTAAAATGGCTAAAATCTTTTTTTAATGCGATAAAAATTGCAACAGGAACTCTCATTCAGTGCTACTGGAATATATAACGGTACAGCGGCTTCAGAAGGCAATTTGGCAGATTTTTCTCAAAGCTAAACATTTTCTCACCATAAAAGCCAGCAGTTGCACTCCTAGCTATATAGACAACTGCTTCGTAAACTTAGGTCCAAATGAAGACCAATATGCAATTATGTACAGCTGATCTCTTCATAATGGCCAAATACTTTAAGGAGTCAAGTGGGCCTTCAATAGGTGAACGAATAACCAAGCTGGGTATATCCATGGAATGGAATGCTATTCAGTAAGAGAAAGGAGTGATCTGAGGTCAGGAGATCAAGGCCATCCTGGCCAACATGGTGAAACCTCGTTTCTACTAACATAGGAAAAATTAGCCAGGTGTGGTGGCTCCTACCCATAGTCCCAGCTACTTGGGAGGCTGAAACAGGGGAATTGCTTGAACCTGGGAGGTGGAGATTGCAGTGAGCTGAGATCGCACCACTGCACTCCAGCCTGACAACAGAGCAAGACTCCGTCTCAAAATTAAAAAGAGAAAGAGAGAGAAAGGGGTGATATATGAAGCCATGCAAAGATATGGATGAATTGACATACACATCACTAAGTGAAAGAAGGCAGTCAGAAGAGATCACACACTGCATGATCCCAAAGGAAAAACTACAGAGATGTTAAACAGATCTGTGATTGGCAGTGGTTTGTATGGGGTAGAGGGATGAGTTAAACAGGGGAATAGATTGATGGAAGGAGGCACAATGGGCCAGGTGGGAGTGGACTCAGGTGGGTGCGACTGTGCTGGGTGTGTGTGAGAGAGCCTGCGGGATGCAGTGGCAGGATGAACAAAAAGGCTACTTGTCACTTTAGGAGATAAGGGTCTCCTTTCGTCATACATGGAACTATTTCAGGATAAGTTCTTGAGAAGACTGTGCTCTGTGTGGCATAATTTACCGTTTTAATCATTTGTTATGGGGAAAGACACATGACATAATAGTTACCATTTTAAACATTTTTAAGTGTGTCGTTCCATGGCACTAGGTTAGTTTCCATTTTTTTTAAAAAAAAGATAGTTACTCCAAAGAGTATGAAATGGTATCTCATTGTGGTTTTGATTTTCATTGATCTAATGGCAAGTGATATTGAGCCTCTTTCCACGTGTTTATGGGCTTTGGATTTAGCAATGATTTTAAGTATGACACCAAAGAGCACAGGAAACAAAAGAAAAAATAGATATGTTGGACTTCATCAAAATTTAAAACTTAGGTAAAAAATTTTAAGCGTGGTACATCAAAGGACACTACCAAGAAAGTGAAAATGAAACCAATTATATGGGAGAAAAACATTGCAAGTCATATCTCATAAAGGTATAATATCCAGAACATATAAAGATCTCAACAAAAAGACAAACAACACAGTTTTATAATGGGAAGAAGACTTGAAAAGACTTGTCTCCAGAGAAGATACACAAAGTGCACATGAAAACATGCTCAACGTTACCAGCCATCAGGGAAAAGCAAATAAAAATTACAATAAGATACCACTTGACACCCATTAGAAGAATTATTACCAAAAACAACAACAAGAAGTCTGGGAGCAATGGTTCATGCCTGCCATCCTAGCATTTTGGGAGGTCGATGCGGGCAGATCGCTTGAGGCCAGGATTTCGAGACCAGCCTAGCCAACATGGTAAAACCCTATATCTACTAAAAATACAAAACTTAGCCAGGAGTGGTGGCACACACCTGTAATGCCAACTACTGGGGAGCCTGAGGCAGGAGAATTTCTTGAACCTGGGAGGCAGAGGTTGCAGCAAGCTGTGATTGTGCCACCACACTCCAGCCTGAGTGACACCGTGAGACTCCATCTCAAAAACACAAAACAAACAGAAACTAACAAGTGTTGACAAAGAAGTGAAGAAATGTGAACATTGCCGATGGGAATGTAAACTGGCACAGCCTATGGAAAAGTTTGGAGGTTCTGCAAAAGGCTAAACATAAAATTACCATAGGACCCAGCAATTTCTTTTCTAGACACATCATAAAAGAATTGAAAACAAGTATTCAAAAAAAAAAAAAAAAAAAAAAAAACACATACATAAGTGTTCATAGCAGCCCTATTCACAATAACCAAAAAAATGGAAATGTCCATCAAGAGATGACTCAACAAACAAAATGTGGTATATCTATACAATAATATGAATAATAATATTGAGTCGTAAAAAGGATTGAGGTGCTCATATTTGCTACAACCTGGAAGAAGCCGTACACAAAACACTAGAGACTATATGTTTCCATTCATATGAAATATCCAGAATAGGTATCCATAGCAATAGAAAGCAGGTGAGTGGTGGTCAGGGGTCAGAGGTTAGGGCAGATTAGGTCTTAGCTGCTTAATAGGTGGCTCTTCCTTTTGGGATGATATAAATATTTTGGAACTAACAGGTGATGGTTGCACAATATTGTGCATGCACGCAATGTCACTGAATTGTACGTCTTAAAACAGTTAATTTTATAGTATGTGATTTTTACTTCAATAAAAGGAGGAGGCTGGGTGTGGTGGCTCACGCCTGTAATCCCAGCACTTTAAGAGGCTGAGGCAGACAAATCACAAGGTCAGGAGTTCGAGACCAACCCGGTCAACGTGGTGAAACCCTGTCTCTACTAAAAAAAAAAAAAAAAAAAAAAAAAAAAAAAAAAAAAAAATTAGCCGGACATGGTGGTGTGCCCCTGTAATCACAGCTACTCAGGAAGCTGAGGCAGGAGAATTGCTTGAACCTGGGAGGCGGAAGTTGCAGTGAGCCAAGATCTCAGCACTGCACTCCAGAATGGGCGGCAGAGCAAGATCCCGTCTCAAAATAAATAAATAGATAATAATAAAAATAAAATAAATAAAAAGAGGAAAACCCAGTCCCTTAGTGTTCCTTCACCAGGAATTGGCCTGGCATTCAAGTTTGTCCACAGTCCAGTGCTGCCTGTGCGTGTCCAACCACACAATGGACCTGTGCTCCAACCACACCGTCTACCAGCTCCTAAACCCACAGCGTGGTAATTTTGGGTCCAGGTCACTTTCTCTCTGAGGCCTTCACAGATGCCCAGTGATCAGCAACACCTCCTCGGGCTCATAGTGTCTTGCAACTTGCCCTGCTATAAACCACACCTCATCACATGATCACCAAGAGTTGTCGCACCTCTCTTTTTCCTCTCTCTCTTTTTTTTGAGACAGGGTGTCATTCTGTCACCCGAGCTGGAGTGCAGTGGCACAATCTCGACTCACTGCAACCTTTGCCTCCCAAGGCTTAATCAGCCTTTCTGCCTCAGCTTCCTCAATACCTAGGATTCCAGGCAAGAACCTCCATGCTCAGCTAATGACTTTTGTGTTTTTTGTAGACATGGGATTGTGCCGTGTTGCCCAGACTCGTCTCAAACTTCTGGCTCAAGCAATCTGCTTGCCTTGGCCTCACAAAATGCTGAGATTACAGGCATGAGCCACCATGCCCGCCCCGTCTCATTTCAATAAGGAATTATTAGCTTTTTCTGAGTACCACTGTGTGCAGGTGTCTTGCTCAGGTGAACTCATATCGGTCTGCTAGGTATGGCTAGTGCTCTATGCAGAGAGGACAGCCAGGCTAAGGTGACTAACTCACCTACAATGACTCAGCCTCCAGTGGCTTCACACTCAGGTTCCAGCCCAGAACCAGGTATCCAGGGGCCACTTAGGGAAAGTTCGTGAGTTGAATGAAGATGTGTTCGGTCCACACAGGAGCGGCATCCCAACTGTGGGGTCGTTTGTGTGATCATGAGGTAGCCCAGGTTCCACAAGGAGCCTCATGAGCCACACAGATCCTGTTATATATAAACCAGCCCAGGACTCCCCAGAGCCTATCTCCAGGAAGTGTATTCACACTCCTATTTTTATACTTGGTTAGATTAGAGCTGAGGATGCCTGTACCTTTCTTCCATCCATACCCTCCCACTATCTGTATGTTAAAGATGTATTCTGGGGCCTGCTTCATCTCCACAGACCGGGATCCAGCTCTGTTGAGGCTCCCCACAGAACCCCAGAAGCTCTGCAGTCATGCAGGGTAGAAGGGCTGCCTATCTGACACAGAAGGGGCTTTTGCCTTTAGGGGCCTCAGGCTACAGGTAATTCTTTTGGCTCAGGTTGCAGGGAGCATCACAGACTCCAAGGGAGCTCAGGACCCAGAGAGAAAACAGCCTCCCTTTCACCCTACCTTCAAAATTTGAGTGCTCCCAACACCAGAGCACTCTTGATTCAGGGAAGGTGAGTCCAGAAATTGGGGCTTAATACAGGAGGGCTTTTGGCTCCACCCAGGGAAGAATTCAAGAGCAAGTCGGTTGTGTTAGACAGCAAGTTTTATCGAAGCAGCTGTGCATAGCAGCAGCAGGGGACACCCTTATGGAGCAGGGATACCCCATAGGCAGTGAGCCAAGTAGCAGCTCAGAGGCAGTTCTGCAATCATATTTATACCCACTTTTAATTATATGCAAATTAAGGGGCAGGTTATTTAGACACTTCTAGAAAAAGGGCAGTAACTTTCAGGTGATTGTCATGGAAAAGGACAGTATTTTCCAGGTGTTACCATGGAATGGCAAACTCACATGGCACTGGTGGGTGTGTCTTATGGAGGGGTGCTTTTGCCATTTTCCTGTATCAGCTCGTCCGTAATCTGGTCCAGATTTCAAATCTTGCCTCAGGAGTCAGGTCCCACCTCCTATCTGAGTCTGGTCACAGCCCTAGCTAGGCAGATCATCATCCCAATGCCAGCCTAAAGTCCTGCATTCAGGCCCTCCTGTGTTCTGCCTGGGACACCCAGGAAGAGGATGGGACACACTAGGAGAGGCTATGGTGTGTGAAACCAATAGTCAAGCCCCCAGGTTGAAGTCCTAATCCCAGTACCTGTGAATATGTCCTTATACGGAAATAGTATCTTTGCAGATGATCAAGTTAGGAGTAAATTGTTAAGGCCAGCCTTAATCCATTATGATCATGATTTTTAAAAGGGGAAATTTGGCTAGGCCTGATGTCTCACACCCGTAATCCCAGAAGTTTGGGAGTCCAAGGCAGGTGGATCACGAGTTCAGGAGTTCAAGACCAGCCTGACCAACATGGTGACACCCCAACTCTACTAAAAATACAAAAATTAGCTGGATGTGATGGCATGCAACTGTAATCCCAGCTCTCAGGAGGCTGAGGCAGGAGAATTGCTGGACGATGGAGGTCACAGTGAGCTGAGATCTGCTCTGTGTCAGCAGGGCTATGCTCCTGCTGTAAAGCCGAGATTGTGCCTGGGCGAGAGAGACTGAGACTTCGTCTCAAAAAACAAACAAACAAACAAACAAACAAACAAACAAATAAATAGATAAAGGAAAATAAATAAAACTTGGCAGGGGCGGGATTTAGAAACAAATGCAGACAGGGAAAAATCCATTTAAAGACTGGAGCTTTAACCAGTCATGGTGGCTGACACCTGTAATTCCAATACTTTAGGAGGCCAAGGCAGGTGCGTTACTTGATGTCAGGAGTTTGAGATCAGCCTGGCCAACACATTGAAATACCGTCTCTACTAAAAATACAAAAACTAGCCAGGCACAGTAGCAGGTGCCTGTAATCCTATCTACTCCAGAGGCTGAGTCAGGAGAATCGCTTGAACCCGGGAGGTGAAATGGAGGTTGCATTGAGCCAAGATTGTGCCACTGCACACCAGCCTGGGCAACAAAACAAAAAAGATTGGAGCTTTGCTGTCACAAGCCAAGAAAGTAACAGAAGATGAAGAGAGGCCTGAAACGGATCCTTCCTTAGTATCTTCAGAGGGAGCATACGCCTGCTGAGACAGAGCAGAAATGGGACTTGGCCCACTCCCACTAACATGTTCCATACATGCCCACTGACCACCAGACCTTGCAGCATCACCCTCCAGGTGCCATACTAGCTGACTAGACCTTGCCAACTGTCTGAGAAAAAAATAAAAGCATCATCATCCCACCATAATGTAGTTGACCCTATCATCTGCTGGTGCACAAGGCCAGGAGAATGACCATTGCCTTATGATAATACTTACCCCTGGCCTCATGATAATACTAAAGTCTCCACCCAAAGAAGAGCTTATTGCCATTTACTAATCACGCAATGTATGTGTTAGCCTGATTCTTTAATGCATCTGATCACCGTCCCCCATATTTGTGATGACACTCTCCTAACCCATAAATTATGCATGGCACCCTCCTTAAGGCACCGCTGTCCCCAGAAGTCATTGAGCCTCCACTGTGCTAGTTCTAGAGCCCAGAAAGCCCAGGGCTGGTCAAACCCCACCCCTCACTACTCTTCTGACCCCTCCTCCCAGTTATTAATACCTTGCAACAGCCATCAAGCCCCTTTTAATCTCTAGAAAGGAGGATTAGGAGAACACTGGGACCAGCTCAACCCTCCATCCAGACAGGACCTCTGACCACTGCTAGGGGGCCCCTTCTCAGTAGGTTCAGTCCCAGAGAAGGACTCCAGAGACTTCAGTCCTTTCTCCCAAACGGACATGATACATCAGGGATGTAGAATGTCCAGGACCGAGACTTGTTGAAGACAGGAGGGAGCAACATTCCCTGGAGGTCCTCATGCAGCCCAGTCCTCTGGCAGTGATCAGCCAGCATCCAGGAACCTTCTTGATGGGTCTCCAAGCCCTGATGCTCACAGGAAAGGCCACAGGCCAGGGTTGGGATGGGCCCAGAGCTCTGCATGTTTCTACGGAAGGTTGAGGGATGGCGTCCCCCATAGCAGACCAAGACACCAGAGTAGTCACTGCTCCTGCTGCTGCTGTCTGAGTTTGGGGGAGCTGGCCTGGTGGGGGACATGGGGGTCCAGTCCTCCTGTGGCAGATAGGCAAGCGGCTGTGCCCTCTCCTTCCTCCAGACACACAGATTTTCAAGGATACAGTGGGCCACAGGTGAACAGTGCAATGGCCTCCTGGATGCAGGGTTCCAAGGCTCCTCGTGAGGTGCCTTCACAGTCTTGATTCAGCAGCACGCTGGTCCTGTGGACCTCCATCCAAGTCTGGAACAGAGTGTGGGAGGAAGGAAGGGCTCAGGCAGCATGTTCAGAACTCATCGTGGGAGCAGCTGCCTCCTTTCTGGCAAGCCCAGCCTCCCTCCTCCTCCAGGAAGCCCTCCTGAAGTCCACACCCAGAGGCCAAACAGCACCTGTGTCTTGAACATTCTGTCATTGCTCCATGTACCATCGCAGCCTGAACATGGAACCCTGAGTCCCTTTGGGCCCTCATGACTCCCCCAGCAAAGGGCTTGGTGCTCACAACAGCCTGAACCAAGGTACAGATGGTGGTATCTGCCCAGGATAGAGCCAACGTCTGACAGCATGTGCCTCAGGGCCTTTCATCAGCTACTGAGACTGGGCACTCCTACCTGACCCACAGGTACACACACACACACAAGAGTCGCTGTCAGGACTGGTGACTTTCAAAGCACTTGGCTAAGACCAGCAGAACTGAATCCTTCTGTGGGGCCACAGGGGGCCCCCTACATCCAAAAAGAAGCTGTTCCCTTGGTGGGACCAGGAGCCTCCAGCCCATGCACCACACACACCACACCCTCCATCATTGCACTACTTTCTGGAGAACAACCTATGGCACTAGATCCCCGCCCAAGGTCTAAATAACCCCTGGCAAGTGCCCTGGTTCTCTAGGGAAGGGCTGGTGCCTGCAACAGGATGACAGTCCAGGTGACCATCACAATTTGTGCCCTACTCAGCCTTGTTCTCAGCTGCCCAGGTTCTTAAGAGTCACACCTACCACCTTAGGAAAAGAGGGGGACTCTGAAAGAAGCCAGGTGTCAGTTCATGTTTCAAATTCTATTTTTGGACAAAAATCTTGAAAACTAGGCTCCTTATTGAGCGAGAAAAGGATTTTTCTGCACAGTAAGCAGGAGCCGTGGTGTTGAGGGAACATCCTTGCCACAGAGGGTCCAGGGATGCCCGAGGGCATCCAGCAGGGAAGATCCTGGAGAAGAGGGGCCAACTTGGTTCAGACCACAGGAAGGAACACTCACTGCTTCTTGTCCTCTGCCCAAAATGAGGAGTCTAAAGGGAAAAACCAGAGATCACTGGAGCCCTTTCTCTCCCCCTCCTCCCACCCAGAGGGCATGAACCTCCAGCCCAGTTGCTCACTGGTTCCTCGGTTGAGAGCCCAACATTGGGGGGAGGGAGGAAAGTGTGATCCGAGGGGGACCAGGGGACTAGGCAGAGCAGGAGCCCAGTGGCAGTGAGAGTCCCAATGGCAGTGCATCCACCACAGACCTTTCCCCACAAACAACTTCACAGGAGGAGGAGGTGAGGCATGTGGTGGGTGCAGACAGGTACAAACCAGAGGAGACAGAGATAAGTCATTAGACATTTACATTTTTTTTCCATCAACAACGGAACTGGAGACAGGAGAACAAAAAGGCATCAGCAATGGAAAAATAAAACGAATTTTTCCCCATTTGAGACATGGTATAAATCGAAATTCACTTAATATACAAAAAGGACTCCAAGCATAAACAAAGCTCCCACACTGGCCGCCAGCCCTCATGAAAGCCAACATGTTGAGCAGGCCAGTGTTCTAGTGAACCCCTGCCCCCCACACCCTGCCACGGTCTCTGCACCCACCTGGAAGTTCCCATTGTGCATATTGTAGAGGGGCTGGAAGAATGCCGCTGGAGAGGGCACGTTCTGGTAGAAGGTTCTCTTCACCCTGAGGCCAGAAGGGGCCAGTCAGAGGCCTATGGCAACGCAAGTGGACTGAGGTCACTGCAGAGGCTGAGCCTCTCTTCCATCTCATCACATCCCAACCCACTCTCGGGTCAGGACCCATCTGGGCCTCCTTGCCTAATGGCCACATGGGACTGATTTATGCCGAGGCACACGTCCTTGACAGCGTGACCTGCAATGGCAGGTTCAGAACAGAGAGTTACCGGCTGTGTCCTCAGTCCACAGAGGGAGCTGGCACCTCCAGAAACTTGTCTTTGTCATCAGCAGGAGGTCTGCAGCTCCCACGCCACCCAGTGTCTCCCTGAGCACCAGACTTGCTGCTGAGGATCCACTGACTCTCCCAAAAGGGTGTCACCTGGGGCTCCAACCCAGCAGGTCCAAAGAGACCTCACCAACTTCCCAACAAGGCTGTTCCCATTTTCCCCACCTCAGGGGTCACCACTTATATCTCAACCAGCCACATGTCCCCTCTATTTCTCCTCCTAAGACCCTGCAATTCCCTCTTCTTTGCTCTTTCTCCACTTCTTCGGCTGGCTCAAGCCAAATCATCTCCTGGTGGGTACCCTATTGGTGCACATTTGCCTCCAGAAGGTCTCCCATGTCCCCTTGTCCAGCGATCCATTCCTCAAAAGATAAAGTAGGTTGTATCACACAGTTTCATACTTTCCTTTGCTCCAAGGAGAAGCCGAGTGCCCTCCCACTTGGCCCCAGCCAACACCCCTGTCCCCACACCCTCTTTTTCACATCTACTCCCTGACATGGCCCCAGCACCCTCTCTTGAAACCTGACATGTGGTGCATGAGGCATGATGGTTTATTTAAGGAGTGCCCTTGTCCAGCTTGTTCTCTAACACATCTGCCAGGGTGAGAACAGGGTCCCATGCACACCAGATGCCCCAAATGTCCTTTTGTAGAATGTGTGAGCAGATGAACGAACAGAGCTCCTCCAGAAGCAGGAGACCAGGACCTTGGGCTCCTGATCTCCATGATTCTGGGTTTGGTTGGGACCAAGCTGTCCTTATCTTCAGCCTCTGCCCTAGATGCCCCTTCCCTTCTCTCCCCTGGCAACTTGAGAACCCTCTTCTGTCCCACGGGGAAGACTGGAGAAGCCCACTCCACTGTTAACCTCGACAGTGGAGAGGGGAAGGGAGGAAACCAGACAGGGGTGGCCCTTGATACCCCACCCACCTCACACTCACACATGCACATAGAGATACATCTTCACACGTACAGTAAGATATGTACACCCTTACCCTTTCATACAAGTGTGCGCGCATGCACACACACACACACACACACACACACACACACACACACCAGCTACCTACCTGGGTGGCAGGTTGAACAGAAAGTAGATCAGGCCAGTCAGCAGGAGAAAGACAGACACAGCAACAAGGATGTTGTCTGGGTGCCCCAAGGGTGGGATCAGAGGACCTATGGGCAGGAAGGGCACAGGGTTGTGAGCAGCCTCAGTGCCAGGAGGCTCCCCACAAACCTACATGGCAAAGGTGCACCGTTCAGTGCCCTGGGCCAAAGTGGAAGATTTGTGATGGGCCTTGAAGGTTTGTGTCACCTGTTGAAGGACCTTGTTTATGAGCCATATACCTGGGCCTCACTCATCCCATCTTCCACATGTTGGGTCATAAGGTCCATGGGACCTCTCAGCACTGCAATGCACAAGGGTCAGCCCAGCTCTCACTAAGGACACTGAGGTCACATCCAGCCTCCATGCAGGAGCACCAGCCCTGGTGTGCAGCCCTGCCGACCTCAGTCCTAACAGGTGCCACTGACTACAAGTTCTCAGGAAGCCCCAGCGTTGACAGGTGTTTGCTTCCTCCATTTAGACCTCAGAGCTACAGAGGATGGGTGTCAACTGGAGCATGACTGCTTCAAGGAGGGTGCTTCCAGGAGGTTGAAAGGGTGTGGGGGTGAGGTGAACAGGGTAGAGGACACACAGCCCAGACTCTAGAAGTGCAGGAGCCAAAGCAATGCCCACCTTTTCTCTGGGGAGCCTGGAAGCACACAGGCTGGCTCCACTAGCTCCACTGGCCTGTATAACGTTCCTCCTCCGCCATGTCATCCTCCATCATGGCCATCTGGACACACAGCCTGGCCTCATGAATAAAGCCAGGGTTCAGCTCAGCTCAAAGGCTTCAAGTATAAGCCCAGTAACTCCAACAATGTGATCCCTGTGCTGGGCCCGCTGTGGGGGTGGAGACAGTTAGCAGGGACTGAAGGTGGGGCTTCAACCTTCAACCATCGAGAATACACACATGTATTATTATATGCATATAACACGCCTGTGTTAACCTACAGGCGCACTTGCCACATTCATTTGTGCACACACAGAGAAGGCATACTTTGACACTGAAACTCACACACAGACACAGCTGCATTTGCCCCAGATACACATATGCACACGCAGGCAAACATCTACAGGGACGCTTTCACACTCGTCACAGTTGCATGCAGACTCATATCCACAGCACATGCATTTATGCATGAGCACACTCACCACACTCACCACAGTTGCATACACACTCATCCACACACGCACTCTCACATATACAAACACCAGGCACTGGCACACTTTCATGTACACTTACATATAAACACGCAAACATGGGTGTGCAAACACGTAAGTGTGCACATTTCCATGCGTGCACACATAAGTACATACATGCACACTCACCACACTTATGGGCACACACCCACAGAGACAGGCACACTCACCCTAACTCCCATGCACGCACACAAAGCGTACACATGTGCATGTCAGTATATGTGTATGTACACACACACCTAGCTCTAGTTCCTCCCCTCCTCATTACTGCCAGTTGACATCTCCCTGTGTAGAGTGGGGATTCTGCCCTGGGCTGCTGTTCCCAGGAGAGAGGACTCTGGAGAAAACCAGCCAAAGTGTTACCTCTTCCTTCTTCTTGAAGGCCAGCTCATAGCTGAGAAGTGTGGTCATTGGCTCCAAGGCAGGACTGATGATCCAGGTCAGCGTGCCAGTGCTGGCCTTGCTCTGCAAGTCGGAGGGAGGATCCAGCTTAACTGGAACAGAGTGAATCCATGTGAGGCTGAAGGTCCATGGGTCTGGGTCTGTCAGTCAGCACACCCAAGACTGGAGATCTGAAAGATTCCCAAGGGGGATTGTCAAGACCCTCTCCAACCAGACACCTGACTGGAAGACGGGTCCAGTAAAGCCCCAGGTGGGACAGGACAGCAATCACTTCCACTGGCCTCCACAGCGTGATTAGGTGGTTTCTAAATATTGCTTCCCTTTCCTTCTCAGTCAACTGCTGGAAGTTCTTCCCAACATATTATTGGAGTCCTTCCTGGGATGACTGAAGAGCATTTCCCATGACTTAAATGGTAGCCGTGCCCCAACTAGCAGCCCTGCATCTTTATTTAATGCTAAATCCCTGCCCCTGCAGTAACTATGTGGGCCCTCGCCTCCCAGGGGCCACCCTGCCCCCAGCCCTGGATCTCACTTGGCAGGGACTGAGAACACTCACTGGGCCACTGGGGTGTTGCCCCCAGCTACCAGGCAGCCAGGATATTCTTGCCAAGGTGTCCATCCCAGACCTATAGCTGCTGTTCACCGTGTCTCTGGGGCAGGTACTGTGGGTCCACCAGGCTGACCAGCTCCCTCCCAAACATGCAGTGGTGGAAAGTGATGGTGAAATTGTTGGATGGCAGGATCACCGCCTCGGGTGGCAGCAGTAGAGTGCACTCACTGCCCTGCAACATGCACTTATGTGTGCCACCAGGCACCTGGTTGCTAGAAAGGGTGTGTATCAGAACCACGGGGCTGCTACACTGTTCTGGGGCAACTGCTGCAATCCTGGAGACCTCTCCCTCATCCCTGTCCAGGTGGTCATGGCCCTCCATCCTCAGCTGGTAAAGAGGAGCCAGGTGCTGGAGCCCTAGGCCAGCTCTGAGGCAGACCAGTGGCAATGGATCCTCAGGATGTTGTTGGTGAGGCAGGTAAAGGTTTCAGCCCTTGGCCCTGGAAATAATGATGGTTGGGAGCCAACGGTAAGTGCTTCAGGGCAGAGCTGAGCTGGAGGGTTGGGGGGATCTTATGGTTGACACCTTCGCAGGGCAGTCACCAGTCAATGATCCCAGAATCTATTCAGGGAAGCACTGATAGGCCTGGGAAGTGATGAGCTCTGACTCATGGTGCCTGGGCCACTTAGACTCAGAGAGGTGTCAAGAGGATGAAAGAAATGAGACTAAGGTCAATCCAGACGCTGAAGGTAGGGAGGTATACGTCGGAGACTAGAGACTGAGGTCCAGGCTGACCCCTAGAGGACATGCCCCAGTAGTTTGGGCCAAACTTTTTCCTAGGGGCTCAACAGAGGACAATCCAGTCCCCCAGACATGCCCTAGTTCTCCACCCATCTCACACAGACACCAGTGCCCAGCCCTCAGCTCGTCCTTCCCCTGGGATGGAGACTCCTGAGCAGACACATGTTCAGATGCAGATGCAGGCCAGGAGCCAGGTGCCCATGACTTGCCTCAGGGCCTCACTCTCCAAGGTCCAGCCTGCAAAGGACTGGGCTGAGGGCCCTGTGCGAGTGAACCATCCCACTCTGGAGGGGTGCTCCCCATGAATTGCTCTGGAGGGGTGCTCCCCACTCACACAGTGTCCTGTGAAAGACACTGGGCAACCTGTCCAGTCTTTCATTGACGGGCATTTGGGTTGGTTCCAGGTCTTTGCTATTGTAAACCATGCTGCAAAAGACATTCGTTTGCAAGTGTCCTTATAGTAGAACGATTTATAATCCTTTGGATATATTCCCATATATATCATAGAATAATACACAGCCATAAAAAACAATGAGTTCGTGTCCTTTGTATGGACATGAACGAACCTGAAAACTATCATTCTCAGCAAACTGACACGAGTAGAAAATCAAACACTGCATGTTCTCACACATGGGCAGGGGTTGAACAACAAGAACACGACACAGGGAGGGGAGCATCACACACTGGGGTAGGGGTGGAGAGAGATAGCATTGGGAGAAATGACAGATATAGGTGAGTGCGAGGAAGGCAGCAAATCACACTGCCATGTGTGTACCTATCCAACAATCTTGCATGTTCTTCACATGTACCCCAAAACCTAAATTACAATTTTTTTTTTTTTTGTAAATTTTGTAAATTTCTTTAAAAAAAAAAAAAAGAAAAAAGAAAGAAAGACACTGGGCACCATTGCCCAGGCTTTACTCATAAGAAACTGAAGCTCAGAAAAGCCATTTGACCCAGCAAAACTCATGACTGCAGTGTGCGAGGTGCACCCTCAAACTTAGATCCTGTACTCTGACTCAGGTAGGTCTCCACATCTGCCTCAGCCAGCCCATCTCCCCACACCCCCACAGTGGAGTCAGGGTTGAGAGAACTTGTTATTCGCATTCACAGTCAAGGAGCTGAGTCCTGAGAAGGGGAGATGGCTTGCCCAGGGTCACACAGACAACCTCTACATAATTTTTTTTTTTTTTTTTTTTTTTTTTTTTTTTTAATGGAGTCTCCCTCTGTTGCTCAGGCTGGAGGGCGGTGGTGCAATCTTGGCTCACTGCAACCTCTGCCTTTCTGGTTCAAGTGATTCTCCTGCCTTGGACTCCCAGGTAGCTGGGACTACAAGTGTCCGCCGCCACACCCGGATAGTTGTTTTGTATTTTTAGTAGTGACGGGGTTTCACCATTTTGGCCAGGCTGGTTTTGAACTCCTGACCTCAATGGGTCCACCTGTCTTGACCTCCCAAAGTCTTGGAATTACAGGTGTGAGCCACCGTGCCCAGCCTCTATGTATTCTCTCTCCTTTTTGTCTTCTTAAAGACCCATCACAGGGTTCTGCCCCAGGAAGGTGGACAAGGATGGTAGCAGGATATCTGTCCCAAGGAAGAGGATCACCAGAAGGGCAAAGCCCCCATGCTGAAGTGTGAGGCCTGAGCCCCAGGATCTCTGGGGGGGCCAGAGGTTGGCTGGAGATGAGGGGCTGGGTGTCAGAAAGTACTTGAGCGTGGGAAGTCTGCTGATGCCCTATCACCCCATTTGCAGTTCCAGATGCTACTAGGCAGGATAACCCCTAGGCAGGAAGCAGGGCCAGCCTAGTTATACAAGACTGATTAGTGATAAGGAAGGAGAAATAAAAACAGACATGCATGCAAACTACATCAAGCACACCCTTAAGAAACATGCACATCCTCAATGGACAGTGGGCACTACACTAACCCCACTACACACCACTCCCGGCAGTGTATCCAGGTACCCACAGGACAGTCCCCCATTAAGACTGATGATCAGGAAGTCTCACCCTTCCCTAGAATGTTGCGTGCAGCCTGTCACCACCAGGCACAGCATGAAACACCATGACAAGTTATCTGCAGCAGTGTCTGTTCCTTCTTGCAGCAGTTACCGGAAAGATGGGGAAGACAGTCAGCCACCTCTTGGGATATGTGAAGGCAGGGTTAGAATAATTACCAGGACCGTAAGGAAGCCCAGGCACAACAGCCACACCTAAGAGCTGACCTAGGCCCCAAGAAGAATGACCGCTACACCAACTGTGGAGAAACACCCACATCTGCGTAGAATCAGGCCAGGCCGGCCATAGGCTAACCCAGAAGCAGATGGCTTGAGAGCAAGGAGTGGGATGGGGTGGCTGAAGGAAGAGGTCCCTTCCTCCATCCTGGACCACAGGGCCAATCAGTCCAGGCAGGTGCACATATCCCGACCTGCAGCCTCCCTGCTCCTGGATGTCACCAGGGAGGCCTCACCATAGCTCAAACAACACCCGCTCACAGGATGGTTGTGAGAGCAGGAGGGAAACCCAGTGTCTGCAACCTGGGACAGAGCTGCCCCTGACACTCCCAGTCCTGCTGGGGAGCCTGGCTGACATCACTGCCCTGCACAGCCTCTCCCAGATTGGGTCTGTGGTCATAGCCTTCTGTCCATGGGTCACTTTTTGGTCTCTTCTGAGATCCCTATCTCTTCCACGGCCTCAACGTCAAGCTCTGGCCCAGATGGCTACTGTGCCTCGTGGCCTGCCTGCCCTGGTTTCCTGGGCCACTGTGAAGCTGTGGGCTGCCCTGCACTTGGAGCCCTGCCTCAGGCCACAGGCTCTGCCACACCCACAGGAGGGTCTTCAGACAGGCTCAGCCCTTCACCCTCCCTGGCCCTTATCCCCTGAGCACTCACGTAACACCAAGCAGAATTTTAGACCAGAGCAGGCCACCATCAGGGAGGCTGGCTAGGTAGCCGTGGGCTCCTCTGTGACATGAAGCACACTCTCCAAGTTGACCTTATACAATTACACAGAGCTCATTATATAAACTTTTTTTTTTTTTTTTTTTTTTTTTTTTTGAGATGGCATCTTAGTCTGTCACCCAGGCTGGAGTGCAGTAGTGTGATGACGGCTGACTGCTACCTACACCTCCTGAGTTCAAGCGATCCTCCTGCTTCAGCCTCCCAAGTAGCTGGGATTACAAGCATGTGTCACCACATCTCACTAATTTTTTTTTTTTTTTTTTTTTTTTTCGAGACAGAATCTCAGTCTGTTACCATTTGTCAGGCTGGAGTGCAGTGGCACAACCTCAGCTCACTGCAACCTCCGACTCGTGGGTTCAAGTGATTCTCCCGCCTCAGCCTCCTGAGTAGCTGGAACTACAGGCGCCCACCAACATGCCCAGCTTATTTTTTATTTTTATTTTTAGTAGAGACAAGGTTTCATCATCTTGGCCAGGATGGTCTCGATCTCTTGACCTAGTGATCCACCGGCCTCAGCCTCCCAAAGTGCTGGGATTACAGGCGTGAGCCACCACTCCCGGCCTGATTTTTGTATTTTTAGTAGAGACAGGGTCTCACCATGTTGGTCAGGCTAGTCTCAAACTTTCAGCCTCAAGTGATCCACTGATTTTGGCCTCCCAAAGTTCTGGGATGAGAGGCATGAGCCAACACACCTGGTCTAATTTTGTCTTTTGTAATGGGGGCAGGGAAGCATATCCTGGTTCTTCTAGCCCATTCAGTAGGCTGGCAGCCATTGAGGTGGATAGGGTGGAAGTTGCTATTTAAGTGGACACTTGTCCAGCAAGTTCTTCTGTCAGCTGGGGGAAGAGGAAGAAATGCAGACCCTGGTACCCTAGACGCACCTGGAGCCTGGGGTCATGGAAGCTGTGACAGAAGATGGGTCTGGAAATGGGAGCAGGGGCCTGAATTGACAGGACCCAAGGGTTGGGCAGTGGTCATAGGCCAGGGCTGGAGTAAATGTATTGGCACAGATTCCTGGAGTCTGAAGCTGAGATGGAAAAATGATGCCCATCCTCTTCCTGCTGTCTCTGTGAAGAGGTACCCATGTGTTGCCTGCTCTGCCCACAGCCTTGCTACCCCACTGTAGTTGAAGGTCATCCCTGTGTGATGTCCCTACATGAGGCTCCTTGAGGCAAGACCCTGTCTGATCATGTTGCATTCCCTGCACCCATCTCAACTGTTTGATAAATCTTTCTCCAACCCCTCCACTCTGGCATAGGCTGCCCTTGCTTCTGGATGATGTTCATGTTGTCAGCATCCAGAAGCAGGGCTCTGGGATGTTACTTAAAGACGTGCTGTGAGGATACCCACTCTTGGTACTAATCTACCCCATGTAGCTAAACTCTGAAGAAAGGGAGAGCCCAGAACAGCATACGTCACAGGAAGAGCAGGGGGCAGGGACGGCACAGGAGGATCCCACCAGGGCCCACATCCTCCAGACTACACATTTCCCAGGAAACTGAGAGGGCTATGCTCTTTCTGAAACAAACCCTCTCCTCCCCTTCCTCTGCTTGGCTGGGTTGACCCTCCAACTGGAATTCCACCCTCACCTGCTGCCCCACAAACAGGTCCAGTGGGGTATCCCAATCCTTCTGGCTCCTCTTCTGCACTAAAACAACCAGATGCCTGGTGTTTGCTAGAGGCTTTCCGGCACCTGGGCCTAGACCTCAGTTCCACCCTGTGGCCATGACAATTGGAGCCCAAGTATGCTCATTTATTCTCACCCCCACAAAAGTCAGTTCAATCATCGAGGAAGCAGAGTTCCTTCCATAATTAGAAATTCTGTCTGACAAAGACAATGCCCTTCCCTCCATCCACTTGGAGCATGTTCACACTGGCCACAGCAGAACCCATGACCCCTACAGGTCTGGAAATTAGTTTGGAATCCTTGAGGTCAGCTCTGCAAATTTTGCTATCTCTAATACATACCCAGTGCCAGAACACCAGAGGAGGTAAAGCTAGGGTGGTGCTCTAAAACGACATGCTTCCACAGTGGCTTCCTGGGCCCATGGATGGGGGGCCACTTGTCCTTCTCTACCTCCTGAATTGCATGCTGACTGGAGAGGTTGAGAAACCCAAAGCACAGACTCAACTTAAGTCTACAGAGGAATTCAACCCCCACCAAGAGATAAGCTTGGAGTCTATCTTGTTTAATTATTGGAGAATCAATTCCCAGGTCCAGGAAGAAAAACAGGATTTTAGAGAGTCGTATCAGGAAACAGACTTCCCTGCCCTCCTTAGGAATGTGACCTCTTCCCCTAAAGGACCCCTCTCCTCTGCTTCCATTAACCTAACCCTAACCCTAAACCCTAAACCTAACTCTAACCCCTAACCCCAACCCAAGCCTAACCCTAAAACCCTAACCCTAAACCTAAACCCCATCCCAAAACCCAACCCCAACCATAACCCAAAAACCCTAACCCTAACCCAAACCTAACCCCAAACCCCTAAACACAAACCACAAACCCTAACAACACATTGGATATTTCAGACATGTCTGTTATCCAGAATGTGTAAATAACTTTTATAACTCAACAACAAAGACAACACAACCTAAAAATAGACAAAGGACTTTAATACACACTTCACCAAAAAGCACATGAAAAGATGCTTAACATCATGACTCATAATTAAAACCATAAAAGATACCCCTTAACTACTCAAAATAGTCCATAGAAAGAGGCTGTAATCTGAAATGCAAAACTATAAAAACTCTAAAAGAAATCTATGTGATGTTGGGTTTACTGTTGACTTTTATCACACAACATCAAATGCCAATTCATGAAAATATTGATAACCAAGACTTTATAAAACTAAAGATTGTACTATGAAAAACCGTATTTAGAGAACAAAAAGACAAGACAGACCTGAAAAGATATTTACAAAATACATATGTGATTTTAAAACTGGGTAAATACCTGAACAAATACCCCACCTAACAAAATACACCAATTACTCAGCTAGGCATGGTGGCTTATGCCTGTTATCCCAGAACTTTGGTAGTAGGCTGAGAAGAGTAAATCGTGTCAGATCAGGAGTTCCAGATCAGCCTGGCCAACATGGCAAAACCCCATCTCTACTAAAAACGCAAATAATTAGCCACGTATGCTGGTGGGCGCCTGTCATCCCAGTTACTTGGAAGGCTGAAGCAGGAGAATCAGGTAAACATGGGATGCGGAAGTTGCATTGAGCCAAGATCGTGGTATTGCACTCCAATCTAAATGACAGAGCAAGACTCCATCAAAATAAATAAATAAATAATAAAATAAAATAAAAGTGTCAATAACATATCTGATATGCGTCGACATGTTAATACAGAAGTAAACTAGGTTGGGTCTACACAGGAAATCTGCATTTTCTTCCCAACTTCGGCATGAATCTAAAACCAGTTTAAAATAAAACCTTTCTTAAAAAATCGTAATTTTTTTTAAATATCTTTTTATTTGTATTAGTAAGTGTTAATTGACACTGCTTTTGAAAATAAGAGTATTCATGATGCTGCAAAGTAAACTATGCACTCTAATATCTAATTTCAAAGAAATGCCTCTTTTACGTGTTTTAGGTTAAAATAACACACATAAACATATTTATCACATCTTTTTTCTTGTGGTATGGTTCACTCTCTAGGAAAGCTGGTCACCTTAGAACCAGGGGAAAAAAATAATATCTTGGAGATTATTTTAATTTATGGCTGGACGCTTTCAAAAGCATAACTTAAAAAAAAAAAAGTTAAAATAGCAATTGATTGTGACCGAATCACTTATTCTAATGAATGCTTGTCTTTGGTTTCCCAGCATTACTTTTAGCTACAAAACAATAAAAGCAAATATTCAGCATTGGAAAAAATATTCAAAGACAGAAAGACGGTAAATGGATTTTGTGACCACAATTATTCAATGTTTCATCATGATGCTTTCTAATACAGAAGAGTTTATAGGGATAGTCAAAGTTATTACCCCGAAGATGCTTTGCAGAAATTGATAAAACTAGATGAACAAAAGTGGCAGGACATTCAATGCGACCTTAGATGTCACTGTGTATTTTGGGGAAAAATAATTTACCTTTCAGAGGATGAAAAGAAATACTGGAAGCCCAGACTCTGGAATGTTTCTACATTTGCATGTCAATTTAACTAATAATGAATATAATGATAAAAAGGGATCTGTGCTTTATTTGTGTAACAAAATACCAAAGCAGTATTTAATGCTCCAAAGAAAACAAGTTATACCTGAAATACAGTCGACAATATCAGAATCAAAATGTGCTTCCTGGCCAGGCATGGTGGTTCACGCATGTAATCCCAACACTTTGAGAGGCCAAAACAGGCGGATCACCTGAGGTCAGGCGTCCCAAGACCAGCCTCACAAACATGGAGAAACCCCATCTCTACTAAAAACACAAAAATTAGCCAGGCGTGGTGGTGCATGCTTGTAATACCAGCTGCTAGGGAGGCTGAGGCAAGGGAATCATCTGATCCCAGGAGGCAGAGGTTGTGGTGGGCCGGGATCACGCCATTCCTCTGCCCTACTGTATATGTAAAAATGAAGACTCACTAAGCCAAACTAAATTGTGTATTCAGTGGAAGGCTGATCAGGAATTCAAAAGAATGCAACCTTTTATCTCAGTTACCTACTTCTGACCTGGAAGCACCCCCACTTCCTGCTTCTAACTGTTCCACCTTACTGGACCAAACAACTGAATACAACTTGCACATACTGATTAGAGTCTCATGTCTCCGTATAATGTATAAAAAAGCAAGCCGTACCGTGAACACCTTGGGCACCTGTTGTCAGGACCTCCTAAGGCTGTGTCATGGGCATGTCCTTAACCTTAGGAAAATAAGCTTTCTAAATTGACTGAGACCTATCTCAGATATTTTGGGCTCACAATCCACAATCACCATGGTGTGACAGTTAACTACAGCATTCAGTACAGAGATGTGCCATACAGGTTTGTTGCCTGGGAACAATATACCATTTAACTTAGGGATGGAGGGGACTATACCATATAACTTAGGGATGGAGGGGGCTACACCATCTAGGCTTTGTAAGGACACTCCATGGTGTTCGTAGAAAGATGAAATCGCTAAGGACAAATTTCTCAGAAAGTATCCACATTGTGAGGAGATGCTTGAGTGTATTTTAAATGGTTAACGCCTGGGGGAGGTGGGGGAAGGAAACTCAACTCCCGTTATGGTTTAATAGCAAAGCTTAATATGGTTAACATATTTCATCTAAGCTAAGATGCCAGTGACTAAAAGACATTATTTTATGCACCATCACAAATAGGTTGCCAATTAAACGGACTTTCTGAATAACAATAAATATGTGAATTTACTTCTATTAACGCCAGGAAAGCAAAATGAAAAAGTACCAAGGTCATGACATGTTAAAGCAAAAAAGGAGTAGGCTGTTAGCCTGAAGTCTTCACTAAACAAATGGAAACCAAACTTGGAAGCATTTAAACTGACAAAAAAAATTAACCAACCAACCGCAGTCAATGACAAAAAGCCCAGCCGCCAGTTGGCTGTATGATGAGTGACACGGAGGGAACCATCCCACAATATGCATTCCCCTACCTGGAGCCAACGAGAAACCTCAGCCCCAAATCTTGTTTTCCATTTAGAGCTTCAGCCATGATTCATCGATTATTCCTTTGCTCAAATAACTATTTTACTATATTTTGCCTAAAAATCTTCTAATCCCTAAACCCTAACCCTCACTCTAACCCCTAACCGTTATTTTCCACGTTTGCATTGGTATGTCAGCGTTGATTATTAACAGTACTGTACCAGCAGGGCCACGTGGGTTCTGCTGGTTTTATATTAACATTTTGGTACTGAGGCCTTGCACTGGCATTACAGGTGTTTTGTACAAGAGCACCGTGGGTGCTGTATTCATATTTCGAGTGTCATATCTGCTTTGGGAACGCTCTATTTGTGTTTTGGGGCTAAGGTGCGGACTTGGCTCTGAGGCCACCTAGCATGGGGTGGGGAGAACCTCAGCGCACAGGATTCAGAGGCTTTTGATATCCAGTTTTCCACACAGAGACCTTCTTACTAGTCTCTGACCGTCAGCATTCCGGGCTGCAAACAGGAAGGATTTTACTCACCGTGAATGTGGCCCAGAGTTGTCCCAAACTGAGGCAGTGCCCCCAAGTTCTGTGTTAAGAACGCGGCTCTGCCTTTGTGTGCCTGCAGGGTCTGTGCTGAGAAGAATACAGCTCCATCCTCGTGGCGCTCCCCGCAATGCCACCCTGGGTTTTCTGGGGAGGAGGACGCAGCTCCGCCATACCAGTACCCCCAAAGTCTCTACTTAGGAGAACAAAACTCTGCGGACTGCCGTGCTGCCCCTGACGCCGGCGCTATGACAGCACACACGCTGGCGCTGTGACGCCACAGACGCATGCCGGTGCGACGCGGGGCACACTGGTGCTCTAAGGCCACACATGCCGGGGTTCCAGGGCCGCTAGCACGCCGGCCCTCCGACTCCAGGCACGCAGGCGCTCTGACGGCGGGCTCGCACACAAGCTCCCTGAAGCCACGCACACCTGTGCTGTGAACCCAGGCTCGCACGCCGGCGCCCTGACCCCACGCTCACACGCTGGCACTCTGACACGCCACGCAGACACGCCACGCTCTGAAACCCCGCACGCCTGCGCTGTGAGGCCGCGCACGCATGCCGGTGCTCTGACTCCAGGCTCACACGCCGGCACCCTGACGGGCGCTCGCACCCAAGCATTCTGATGCCACGCACACACACCGCGCTGTGACGGCGCGCTTGTATGCCAGCGCTCTGAAACCACACACGCCGGGGCTCTGTCGCCTGTGCACGCGGGTTGTGGAGCCTCGGGAATCTGAAAAGGCGATCTCGGGCGCCCCCTGCTGGCCATTAGGGTCAATGCAGGGCCCTCTGACAGCGCGGTGAGGGCATCTCCTGCTGGCAGTGCGGGCACTTGCAGAGACCTCTTATTCATAGTGTAGTGGCAGCAATAACCCTGCTGGTAACCACGGCAATGCAGGGTCTTCTCCGTGCTGCCAGACCCTCTTGCTCGCCGTGTAGTGGTGGCATGCGCTGGTGGGGGCCCTACAAGGCCCTCTGGCTCACAGTTACTTCTCCTTGAATCTAGCCATCTGACAGGGATACCAGGCTCTGGGTTAGTACTGCGGGTTGCCTGCACAGGGCCCTTTGATGTAAACTCTCTTCAGACCTCTCAGCCATGGATACCAGCACCTCTCTTAATAGAGGTGGCAGGGGAGTGAAATGAACTCTGAGGGTCCTTGGTTGTACTTGTTTCATGCACTAGTTTTCTGCTGGTTGGCCTCCTGCCAGAAGGTAGCGCTTCCAAGAGAGCATCAGCTGTGGTAGTATAGGCGAGGATCAGTGGAGCCTAGAACTTACAAGAGAATATGACCTTTGTCTTCAGCTACCAGAATGGTTATGGAAGGACCATCAGGTGGAGGCAGGGTTAGGCATGTCAGAGCTCAGACTCCTTGGGTGGAGCTTGTTGCAGCTGCTGTGGGGAAAGAGGGTGTGATTCCAAGGTCCATGGAGTTATCTTCCCAGGAGGATTATGGCTGCCTCTGCTGTGTCATGAAGCATTTCCGGGAACTGAGGGAAAGCTGGCAGTTACAGACCTTACCCAGCTCCTACACAACCCAACAAGCAAGTCTCACTTCTACCATGTTCCCACCAACAGCAATAAGTTTGTTTCCATGTGGTGGGTGAATAGGGTTGAGACCTTTCCTCAGACTACCAGCCTCTCAACTGAGAAAGCGAGACAGGCTTTTGTGCCTCCCCACCTGTTGACTCTGCACACCAGATTCACACCCTTTCCCTATTGCTGGCTGGAAAGTTTCTGTGCAGTCGAAATTGTTTCAAAGTTCACCTGGTGGTTTCCGTCTCCCTGTGATCTTTTCTCTGTTCCTCTGGCAGCCCTTTTCAGGTCCCCTGTTAGACAAGTCAGAAATGGCTTCTCTGGGGACCCAGAGAGCCAGGGATTTTCCCCCTGCTTCCCCTACTCCTGTATTTCACTCGGTTCTCTAAATTGTCTCTGCTCCAGGTAAGGTCAAATTCTTCTCTTGTAATCTAGACCTTCAGGTTCCCCAAGGGTGTGTGTTCAGGCGTGGACAATCCCTTTTCAGTGTTTGGGTATTCAAAGTATGTAGGCTGTCTCCTGGGTCATGCAGGAGCAATCCATGTCTTTCAAAGGATCTGTGGATTCTCTTGGCTTTCCTGGTGTATCCCTGAAGTGGTTCTTGGATCCAAAATTCATGATGCCAGTCTCTACACATCCTGGTTTGTCCATCCAAGTGGGAGCCCCAAGTTAATCCTGCCTATCCACCGTTTTTTTTTTTTTTTTTTTTTTTTTTTTTTGTATTTTACATTAAATCTCATTAGCATGTGAACTCCATGAGGGCAAAAATTTTATTTCTTTTCTTTTTTTTCTTTTTTTTTTTTTTTTTTTTTTTTTTTTTTTTTACTGCTAACTACCTCAATACTGTTACATTACTGTTACATACCCTGCCATTTTGTGGACATTCTAAATATTTCTCAAAAATGAATGTTGATATATTACAGTGCTTATCTCACCATCTGCCACAAAGTACAAACTCTCTAAATGTCAAATATTACTATTTTAGGAATTTTAAATAATATGATGCTATTTTCAATAATACTTTTCTGTCATTACTTGAGACAACTATGATTATATATCTCTTTAAGAAGTGCAATCTAGACCACCACATATTTCAACATCAGGTATCCATTAGCTCATGTTCCTAAGTTCATCATTTTACTTGATCAATATTGGTAAAGATCCATGGCCACAAGTGAACTTTAATCTATGAACTTACAACTGGGAACTTAGGTTGAATATTTACCTAGTTTTTTATGCAGCCTGTGTTAATTATTTATTCTGCTGCTATTGATGACCAAATCAATTATAATGTTATCATTGGACTCTGGCAAGATAAGTAATGCCAATTAATATCATTGTGTTATTTTAAAATTATTTGAAAATATTTTAAGTGAAATATAAGACTCGTTACAAAAGGACTTAGGCAGATGTAAATTATTAACTTTTTCCTCATGAGAAGTATTGTATACTTAATGACAAATTCCTAGTGGCTAGAATTGTTAAAATATTTGTGAAGCACACCACTGAGAATGAGGTTGAAAAACTTTTCTCATCGTACTAATAATCTCAGGAGAACTCTATGCAGAAGGTAAACTTAACCCCTAATATTCTTTATTCTCTAAAACATATAAATGGGGAATCTAATATTTATACAACCAAAGCTTTACTATACTTTCATTTTAATATATCAATTGTATAGCATACCTTTTATAAATATAACTTTTAATAATATTTAAACCTTTTCCTATGAGCAAAATTACTAATTAATACAGTGGCATAAGCTAGAAAAACAATTTTGTTTTATTTTAAACAAAAACGCTTGTATCTCTAGGTTTGGGGACAGGAGATCAGGATCCAAATACTTGTAAAATGTTTTCAAGCTACAGTACGTCCATTTCAAAGTCACATGTTAACATTAATTCTAAATCTATGCTAGAATCCATTCCTAATACTGACAAAACTTGGACAATTTTAATTCTGTTCATAATGTGGGAAATTTGAAAAAGAAATAGCCACCAATAATGAGCAAGATTTTCTACTTTTGAGACTTTGATTTTTATCCCAATGAATTATTCCTTAAATATTGAATACATTAAGTATTGATTAGTAGGACAACCATATAATTGCTTGTACAAACAGGGACACTGTTGAGAGTAAAAGAGGGGTCCTATTGATAATTGTTTGAACACGTATAAATCAAGACTTTCCAAACAAACCAATACCTATGGACTCCCTATTAGAACGCTTTATAGTCATATTGTCCAGTGTGTATGCTCAGTGTGAAAGTATAAAGGAGGCAGTGTACACGGGTATGTTGTTTAGGAACAATTATCAATATTATCAGATCGTAGGATGAAGAATCCAGAGACGCAATTCGCATTAGCAAGAGTGAACATACAAAGAAGAAAACTACAGCAATAAGGCTTTTCTAAAATAAACATCTTAGGGAATTTATTGAAATTAAATATATAAGTTTCAATTGTATTTTAATTGAATAATTTACTGTAAATTTTCTACCAAAACATCGAAGATTAAAATTATAAAAGTGAAAGACACAGAATTAATCTTATTGGATACTCTTAATTCTATAATGGGATGATTTTTGCATGAATTTCTTTTGATTTTATTTTTCTGTGTAAATAGGGACTGCTTAAAGACTGAGACAGTAATCTTATTTTGGCCTGCTTCTCTCAACTCTCATTGTGAACTTCAGGGGCGAGAATTCAGTTAATTGTATTTCTCATTTCCTGGTATGCAATTATTATTAACTTATGAAAGCTCACGCTCTTGCTTTACTTACACATTTTATCCCCTATTCCTAGTCTTGAAGTCCATTTCCCCTGGACCTACTATAATGTTTTGACATGTTACTGTAGTTCTCTCAACCACAAATAGCTCTGAAATGAATATTATAATATAACCAACTTATCTTTCTGTGAGAATATGGTCAGTCTGTATTCACTCACAGGTGAAATGACTGAGTCTATTCTTGTACTTGATTTCTGTGAGTCGTGACAGATTACTTAGGCAGAATGACTGTTTCAAATTATATCATCTCTGAGAGAGGATATCAGTTGCTGCTTCTCATCATCCTCACCATCACCTCATATTGTCCGTCTTTGTACTGGTTGCCATGCTATTATTTGTAATGTGAAATCCAATTTTTATTAATTTACCATTCTCTGATTGCTAATGTGTACATCTCTTCATATACTTTTTTAGATGATCAGACGTCAGTGATTTCCTGGTTTATAATTACTATATTCCTCACATTTCTCAATAATTTTTTCTCAGGAATTCATATTCTCCAAGGCATTCAAGCCTCCTTAACAAGTAATGTGCCTAGACTGGTGGTGGAGAGAGATATCCCAGGACAGAGTGTTTAAAGCCACAGCCTAGGATTGTTGTGCAAAGAGTACTTTGCTGCCCCTCCCTGACAAGCAACTGTGTATTCACCATTGCATTGCTATTTTGGAAGAGCCTTTTTATTGTAAATTCCTTGGGTTCTTGAGTGTGAAAAATGGTGAGAATTCTCAGAAAATGGGAACTTTCCTGCCCGTGTTTTTCTGTCTGCTCCATCAGATGCTGGAAGTTTGGTTACTCATCATTCCACATGCATTTCCTTCAAAACTAGGCTAGCATTACTTTTATTCTATGTCTCACGGTAGCATTAGTATGCAGTGATCAACTTAGGCACTGAAGCCACAGTAATCACACTAGATCCAGCCCTTCTTTTATCCATGACTGCTCATGTTTCTTCTCAACACAGCTCCTAGGGTTGTTCAAGCATTTCTTTAAGTGTTTTTGTGATTTTAAGATCTTCAACACAAAGATATATATATTTTTAAATATGTGTTTGATTTAGAGTATAATATATCCAGTAAAATGCAAAAATCCTAGGATACACTTCTATAATTTTTTTTATATAATTTTACACCGTTCAGATCAAGATATAGAACACTGACAACACCCCAGAAACATAACTGATGCCTGCAGGGCACTAAACCCCAAAGATAACCAATTGGAGTTCTTTTATCATGGATTAGTTTGTCTTCTTTTAAAAAGTTATGCAAATTTATACATAAGTCATAGGTGACTGGCATCTTTCACTCAATATTATGTTTATGAGAATCACCATTCACTCATTTCTGTTGTATAATATTCCATTGTATACATCGTGTAAAATGTGTTTATCTTTTCCTATTTCTGGACATTTAGATTGTTTCCAGGTTGGACTATATGAATAGTGCTGTTACAAACATTCTTTTACATGGCTTTTGGTATACAAATATATACTTTTTAAATTGGGAATATGGTTTGTCCGTGTTTTACACCAATAAATATTGCAAAAGGGTTCTCTCATGGACTTTGATCTAATTTATACTTACAATTGTATAAATATGAGAGTTCTAGTTTCTTCAGTTCTTCACCAGTCATTGAGATAGCCTGTCTTTTTCATTTCAGCAATTCTATTGGATATGCAGTACTATCTCATGTTGATTTAAATTTGCATTTCTCTGATGACTAATATCGCTAAGTACTAGGTCTCTGAACATTTAAATATCCTGTTTTGGCCGGGCACGGTGGCTCAAGTAATCTCAGCTACTCAGGAGGCTGAGGCAGGAGAATTGCCTGAACCCAGGAGGAGGAGGTTGTGGTGAGCGGAGATCACGCCATTGCACGCCAGCCTGGGTAACAAGAGTGAAACTACGTCTAAAAAAAAAATCCTGTTTTGCAAAGCTCTTGCTAAAGTATTCTATTCATTTTAATTTGTTGTCAGTTTGTTTGATTTTATTTTTTGAAAATGCTAATTATTTGAAATTTTTTAATGAGTTTGCATATGTTAAGGAGAAACTTTATCTATTCCTGGATTGTGCTGTCTACTTACAATGGGCATTAGCCACATACAGCTATTAGAGACACTACTTAAAATGTCACTAGCCCAAGATCATATGTACCGTAACTATAAATACATAGGGAATGTTAAAGAGTTAGTAACCAAAAAGGAGAATGTAAAATATTTTCAATATATTGGATCAATTAAAATATATCATAAAAATTAACTTCAGCTCATCCTTTATATTTTTATGAATGTGACTATTAGACGTTTTTTAATTACATATATGACTTTCAATACATATCTAGTAGGAAGTGCAGGTGCGGTGCAGTGGCTTATCTGTTGTAATCCCAGTGCTTCGGAAGGCCACGGCAAAAGGATCCTTTGAGTTCAGGAGTTCAAGACCAGCCTGAGCAACATAGTGTGACCCCCTTCCCCATGTCTACAAAAGATAAAGCATACTTTAGCCAAGTGTGGTGGCATGTGCCTGCAGTCCCAGCTACAGAACAGGAGGATTGGTTAAGCCTAGAAGCTCCCAGTGGCCATGCGCTATGATTTCAACACTGCACTAAAGCTTGGGTAACAAGGAAAACTCTGTCTCTAATAAGAAAAAGAAAATACTGTTCTACAGAGTTAGCGGAGCTTGCCTGAAGAAGTGGTCTGCTAAGTTTTATCATGACTGGCGGATGTTTAAAGTAACTTGCAATTATGGTAAAAGGACTGCTTGAATTGTCACAAAAGTACTTTAAACATTTAATAAAAATAAGTACCAGTTGAAGTTGCTCTAAATACTTTTAATTAGTTTGTCTTGTCATCTGATTATAAATTTTATGTTTTTAGAGATTTATTTTTTTCCATTTTCAGCTTGACATTTGCTCATTTCAGAGAAACCCTGTGGCTTTCCTCATGTGGAAAATGAAAGAATTGCCCAATATTACTACACTTTTAAAAGCTTTTACTTTCCAATGAACATAACAACAAAATTGTCATTTTTCTGCTTGGCTGGTTAGACCACCAAAAGTGGGAGACAAGAAGGGCAAACCACGTGTACAGCAGAAGCCTGGCCCCAGAACCAAGGTGCTTTAGTAAGTCAGCTGAATGTGTCAACTCAGTGTTACAATACTCAAAGAAATTTGTTTATAAAACTACGGGTCCAATGAAAATGGAAAGTGATTAAACATTTTAGTAGAGAAAATAACAAAATAACTAGCAAACTGTCTTTCTACAAATTGAAAGCATAATTTGAATTCCGGTAAATAATGCTGTTTATGTTAAAATGTTATTTTCTTTATCTGTTTTTAATAATACTCTGCTGAAGGGAATAGGGAAATAACTGAAATTGTTATTTATCACATTGCAAGGGGAAAAGATGTAATTTACTTTAAGTAATGAGAAACTTATATTGATAATTAAGCGCAGGATGCCAGAAAAGTGCTTGAAACACTGGCCTCTGGAAGGGCAATATTGCTACTCCAATGCTTTATCATTTGTAAGACTGATCTCTTCTTTGTATACCAACTTCTCTCATGATATCCATTGAAAGCTGTGTTTTTCAATTTTGAATGAAAGTTTGAGTTCAAATTTGTGAGAAGGTAATCTAATTGACTCATTTTCTTACTTTATGTCAGGCTACACTATCGTCAAACTATCAATTATCTTCCACTAGGGCAGGTGACCCAGAGTAAGGGGCTTTGATTGAGTTAGTCTCATGTAAAAGAGGGCATCAAATATGGTTATCGTAGTTGATATATTCAGCAAACCTGCCTAGAAGCAGATGTGGTGGGGATATAAATTACTATAAGAACTACAAATAGTAAATACCAAGAAAGTCAGTATTAGATTGAATTCATTTAAAAAAAATATGCAGATATTTCCAAAATGAAATTGCTAATATTAACATTACGCTTTTGGCTTAATTTTAGAAGTTAGTAAAACACAAGCTCAGTTTCATTATTAAGTTAAACAAATAAATATTTTTTCCCATAGAAAAATGCACTAAGCCTGAGCTGAGTAACGGTTACATCTCTGATGTAAAGTTATTATACAAAATTCAAGAGAGCATGCATTACGGTTGTGCTTCAGGATAGAAAACCAGTGGAGGAAAGGATGAAGAAGCGGTTCAATGTCTCTCTGATGGATGGTCTTCTCAACCACGTGTAGGAAAAAACATGGTATAATATGCATTTCCTAAAACTAAAGAGGCATTTTTTATTTAATAGAATTTATTTTTCATTATGTCTGCAATGCAGGAAGTTGATATTGCGTTACTTTTCTCAAGTGCTAAGTGTTTCCTTAATCCAAATGTTCTCAATCCCTACAACACACCTACACCAATAATTCCTACTTTGCACCAATAAAAGGAATTGGAATGGAATAAAACGAAAGAAGCTTTCTCTTTTCTTTTCTTTCTTTGAGATGGAGTCTTGCTCTGTTGCCCAGGCTGGACTGCAGCGGTGCAGTCTCGCTCACTGCAACGTCCACCTCCTGGGTTCAAACGATTCTCCTGCCTCAGCCTCCTGAATAGCTGGGACTACAGGTGCACACCACCGCACCTGGCTAATTATTTTTATTTTTTAGTAGAGATGGGGTTTCACCATATTGTCCAGGCTGATCTTGAACTCCTGATACTGTTGCCCGCCTCGGCCTCCCAAAGTGCTGGGATTACAGGCGTGAGGCACACGTCTGAGTAAAAGATTTTTTTTTTTTTCTTTCTATGTCACTATGTCCTTCATTACAGAAGAATTTAAAATCATGTACATTATTTTATGTTGTGAACCAATGTCAGATATACTTAAAGATAATTCAATAACTTAAATTTATGTATACTTTGTTAGTATGTTGTTTAAATTGTACAAATGCATAGACAGCACATACTTTAAGGATTTCTACTACACAAGCTGTCAGTTGAATTTTGGCCTTTGGTTAAGCACTTGTAGACCAGAATTTTAAGAACAGAAAACTGGTATGGTTATGTCAATAGGTGTATGAAAAAAGAGAATAGAGAGGCAAAGAAAAACTGGGGCTCTTTTTCAATTTTGCTAAGAGTTGATTTTACAATATATTCTTAAAATTCATAAAAATACATTTTAAGATTTTTAAATATTCTAGGTTATTAAAAAGGTTTATAAAATAAATAACTTTTGTAATTTTAGAAACATGTTTGGCTCCTGAGTTATATAATGGAAATTATTCCACAACACAGAAAACATTCAAAGTGAAGGACAAAGTACAATACGAATGTGCCACTGGTTACTACACAGCTGGAGGAAACAAGACCGAGGAGGTAGAATGTCACACATACGGATGGTCTGTCACACCGAAATGTACCAGTAGGTTCTCATTTGGAATAACATCTATTTTCACCTTGAAAACTTTCTCTCCTAGAAAAGTGTATACAAGTTGTCACACTAATTATGTTTCATTTTCCATACTTTTTGCCTTTAGTTTTAATTATGTTGATAGCAGTCTTTGATAGTTTAAAGCTCTCAAGTAGAAAAAATCCATTTTAGCTCACAAGATTACATTAAAATAAGAGTAATGCTATTTAACAAACACATAAAATGAATTCATAAGCTGTTTTGGCAAATTTAATTTCTATTCTAGACATATCATGTAAATAGAAAGTGAATCTGGTTCTAGCAGAAAAAAATAACAATTGTCTGTATTTTATTCATTCTTTCATTTGCAGCATTAAAGGGTTCTTCTTTAAGATTAATCAAAAATGGTCATTTTCATCCTGTAAAGCAAACCTATGAAGAAGGAGATGTCGTTCAGTTTTTCTGTGATGAAAATTATTATCTCAATGGATCAGATTTAATTCAATGCTATAGCTTTGGTTGGTACCCAGAATCTCCTGTATGTGAAGGTAAAATGTCTTTATTGGCTTTAATCTCCATTAGCGCTGACAAAATTCCTGTGGTGACACCTAATTTTTTTCCTGGGTCCTATTTTTTTAAATAAACATTGTCTTTTAAATTACTGCTATTTTCAGGAATCTGTAACACATTCCATCTGAATAAACCTTTGTTTTGTATTACTTTGTAAAGAAGTATATCTTTTATATTTATTATTTTAAAATCTCTATTATACATTTTAAATCCCTTATTATAACAAATAACTTTTCTTCCTGGGAATTGTTAGACTAATTAGTCCAATCTGGCAGCTTTGCAAGGACACTTTCTCTTAATCTGCCATATACTTCCAGATGTAAAAATTAGTCTCCAAAATAGTGATATACAAAGCAGAAAAAAACAAAAGAATAATCCCCAGAAGTGAAAATGGAAAAGAGGCATCTAGTAAAAGCTACCCCAAAATGTCGTATCTATGGTCACATTTCTATTACTAAATGTGTCTAACAGGCAATGCAGAAGACATCCATAGTTATTTAAACACACATAGATAGGAGGGTCCTATCTAGCAGAATATACAGATATGAAAAAAAAATGTTATAATGTGACAAATGGTACAATCAACTCAGGTTCAAAGTGACAGAATAAACATTAGAGATTCTGATTGGTGTGCTGTGGAATAACATTCACAGAGGTGATGGATAATATTTAGATTCGGTCTTAAGAGACAAATAGGAGTTTGAGGATTGGAATGATAGGGTGAGGCAAGAGTTTTATAGTCATTTTTTTATTTTTTTATATATGGGATATAATATCTATTGACAGGTAGGTGAAAAATATGAAGGTAGAACTTGGAAGAAAATGGTGAACATTTTGAAACAGGTGCTAGAAAAATGAATGAAGGCTCTGACCAGGGTTTGCAATGGGATTGCTGGGAACTATCCTAATTCCCTAAATGGACTGAACAGTAGTAACTTTAAAGATTTTATAGTTTTTCATTTGTGCTCAACATCCTTAATGTAGTAGTAGAGATTTTTTTAAGCAAAATTTTAAAAGCCTTTTATTTCTTTCCTTTTTTCTTTTTGAGTTGGAGTCTCCCTGTGTCACCCAAGCTAGAGCGCAGTAGCAGGATCTTAGCTCACTGCAATCTCCACCCACCACCATACCTGGCTGACTTTTCTGTGTACTTTTAGTAGAAACAGGGTTTTGCCATGTTCAGATTGTTCTCGAACTCCTGACCTCAGGTGATCTGCAGGCCTCGGTCTCCCAAGTTGCTATTTCAATAGTAAATGACAGACATCCTTAAGGCATTTTATATACCTCTCTTCCAATTTAGCCAGCATGACAACTTGCCTATTTACTCTGGTAAACAGTGATTAGGCATACAGCAGGTAGTATTGTAGGCTGAGTTATATCTCTCCTACTCCTCCCAAAATATAACCACATTATAACACTAGGAACCACTAAATGTTACCTTACATGGTAAAAGACAC
Source organism: Saimiri boliviensis (assembly GCF_048565385.1). Lineage (NCBI taxonomy): Eukaryota > Metazoa > Chordata > Mammalia > Primates > Cebidae > Saimiri > Saimiri boliviensis. The sequence continues at coordinate 10,022,128 of NC_133471.1, read as the reverse complement.
TTTGAAGTTAACAATCTTAAGGGAGGAATATTTTCTGGAATTATTTTTTCGGACTCTAAATAGAATCACAAATGCTCTTATAAAAGAGAGGCAGAGGGAGATTGACTACAGAAGAGGAAGCAGGAGATGTGACAATGGAAGCCACAGGTTGTAATGTTTTGAGGAAGGGGTTCTGAGCCCAGTAATGCAGGTAATTTCAAGAAGCTAGAAAAGGAAAAGTAGCCGATTCTCTTCCAAAGCCTCCAGAAGGAATGCAGCTCTCTTGACACCTCGATTTTAGTCCAGCAAAACTGAATCTCAAATTTTGGCCTCCAGGACTGTAAGAGAATAGACCTGTGCTATTTTAAGCCACTAAACTGTAATTCATCACAGCAGCAATAAGGAAGTAGTGTAGTCAATATTTTAGAGCAGGCGATTTTAATTTAGATAGACATGGGTTCAAGAACAGATCTGCTGCATGCTATTATTTACTTCATGAGTTTTAGTTTGTCTATAACATGGGAAAAATAATAGTTCCTACTTAATAAAGTTATTTTAGGAGTAAAGGAGCCAATGAATTTTAAAGGCCTGCAATTTTAATATTCTGTTGGTGCATAACAATGTCACCACAAACCCAGAATCTTAAAACAACACAAAGATATTATTTCCCATTTGGTGTAGGTTGGGAGTCTGGGTGTGGCTTAATGAGCTCTTCGTATCCATAGCTAACAAAGCTGCAATCAAGATGTTAGCTGGACTGCAGTCTCGTCTGAGTCTTGACTGGGCAAGTCTCCTTCCAAACTCAATATGGTTATTGGTAGCATTCAGTGCTTTGCAGACTGCTGAAATGAGAGCCTCAGTTTCTTGTGGCTATTAACTGAAGGCAGGCCACTTCCCTTTGCCTTGCAACACTTCTGCTTTGGAAGCTCATGATGTAGCCTCTAGTTTCTTTAAAACCAGCAAGGAGCGAGAGTCTCTTGGCAAGAAGGGCATTAAAATCTCATGTTACATAATTATGTATACATAATCAGGTACTGATCCATCACTTTTGCTGCATTTTGTGGGCTAGAAGCAAGTCATAGGTCCTACTCATGAAAAGGGGTATCACACAAGGGCGTTAACCTCAAGAGATGGTGATCAAAGGAATGCTCCTGGAATCAATCTGTCATGCTTTCTATGGTGCTTGAAATAATGAACACTTTCATTAAATCTTTATTTTTTTTGTAATTCTATGACTAAATTTGCTGATAAGGAAGAAGAAACAGATGTCCCCCTCCACCTCTGCCCATGAACTCCAAAATTCAAACCGGTTCAAGTTCAACAAGTTCTCGTCATGGAGAAATAGTTCATATAGAATGTGAACTTAATTTTGAGATCCATGGGTCAGAAGAAATACGTTGTGAAAATGGAAAATGTACAGAACTTCCAAAATGCATTGGTTAGTAACACCTTGAAGAAGCTTTGCTAAAATGAAATCTGCATGTGTGACTAAATGGTCTTTTCTCTTTTAACTGTACTTTTTCAGAAGGACAGAAGGTAGCCTGTGAGGAACCACCCTTCATTGAAAACGGTGTAGCAAATTTACACTCTAAGATTTATTACAATAAAGTGACATACGCATGTGAAAGTGGCTACCTTCTCCATGGATCAAATGAGATAACTTGTAGGCGTGGAAAATTGACACTTCCTCCTGAGTGTGTCGGTATGTATGCTACGATTAGCATCAATAGCTAAGCTTATGGTGTAAAATTTTCCATTCTTTTAATTTAATATGCATATTTTAGGAATAGACTGTTTAGGCAAATTAGAAACACATTGCTATAGCACCTACTCTTCTGCTTTGTGTATGTATATGTGTGTGTGTGTGTGTGTGTGTGTGTATGTGTGTGTATGTGTAGCCATCTATAGAATTTAAGTCAATACAAAGAATGCTTTTACACTGTTGGTGGGAGTGTAACTTAGCTCAACAATCGTGAAAGACAGTGTGGTGATTCCCCAAGGATCTAGAACTAAAAATATCATTTGACCCAGCAATCCCATTACTGGGCATATACCCAAATGATCATAAATCATTCTATTATAAAGACATGTAGACATGTATGTTTATTGAGGCACTGTTCACAATAGCAAAGACTTGGAACCAACCCAAATGCCCACGATGATAGATTGGATAAAGAAAATGTGGCACATATACACTATGGAATACTATGCAGCCATAAAAAAAAAAGGATGAGCTCATGTCCTTTGCAGAGACATGGATGAAGCTGGAAACCATCATTCTCAGCAAACCAACCCAAGAACAGAAAAACAAACACTGCATGTTCTCACTCATAAATGTGAGTTGAACAATGAGAACACGTGGACACAGGGAAGGGAATATCACACACTGAGGCCTGTCAGGGAGTGAGAGGCTAGGGGTGGGATAGCATTAGGAGAAATACCTAATGTAGGTGACGCGGTGATGGATGCAGCAAACAACCATGGCACGTGTGTAACTATGTAACAAACCTGCATGTTCTACACATGTACCCCAAAACTTAAGTGTCATAATAATAAAAAAATTCTATAAAACAAAACAAAACCTTTTTGAACACAATAATGCTAAGCACGATTATCTGATCTGTGTCATGCCATGACCTGTATGCTTTAAAAGACAGCACACGAATGATGTTGTGCTTTATTAGAGGAGTAAATAAGGGCATGGTGGACTGAGCGACTGGCCATAGGCATTATCTACTTCTCCTACAAAGTTAGGGTGGAGCATTGCATCTGGCCATTCTTAACCTTATCCCTTTCTGAGGCATGTCCTTGATCTTTCATTTTGCTGAAGGGCACCACCAGGATACACTGTCATTCCTGGGGGCTACTATTCCTGTCCTCGTTCTCATTTCTTGATCAGATCAGAGAGAGATCTCCACAGACATATTTATCTAGGACATTCATTGAATAAGACAGAAGCTCTGAAGGATGCCAAGGAAATTGACAGAGTAAGAGAAAGATACCAAAAAAGGGGAAAAAATGGGCATTTCCTCCATGGGTTGATTGAGAACAGAGATGAAGGGTAATGAGAAAGAAGAAAATAAAAGTGGGTAATTTCAAAGTGCAATTTTAGAATTGACTATAGTCTTTAGATTAAAGAATAGTTTCTCATTCTACAGATTAAAAAAAATGTCTATATCATAATTCCTTCACAATTGAGAAAAGAGAAAAAAATATGCCTAGTTGTTTTTAGGTAACGTAATTGCTCTCGTCTCTCACTTAGCAAATTTTAAAAATATTTGAGCTGAATAACGTTTTATATGTTTGTACCGAATTTATAAAACAATTGTCCAAAGTTATATAATACACATATTGAGACACTATAGTATTACTTAATATATTATATTGTTATGAGCTATGTTAATTTTAAAACAACTTCTTTTCTTAGAAAATAATGACAATTTTAAGCATCCTCCTGTTGTAATGAATGGGGCTGTTGCAGATGGGTTATTGGCAAGCTATACAACAGGATCCTCAGTGGAATATAGATGCAATGAATATTACTTACTGAAGGGATCAAAAATCTCTCGTTGTGAACAAGGAAAATTGTCATCCCCACCTGCTTGCTTGGATAAGAAAGAGAACATATTGAATGTCTATGTTTGTAGTTTCATGTGATCTTCTTACAGTCTTTTATATCATGAAAATGATGATTTTGTATACACCTTTTTTCAAGTGTTTTCACCTCTCACTTCTTTAAGTAGAAAGTCCCTAAAATCTCAGCATCCAGGCCTACATTAATTATTATCCCCTTCTTTTTCATTGTTGCAAATTACACATAATATAAAATTTACCACTTTAACGTACAATGTTTTTTAAGTGTACATTTTTTTTTTTTTTTTGACGGAGTTTCACTCTTGTTACCCAGGCTGGAGTGCAATGGCGCGATCTCGGCTCACCACGACTTCCGCCTCCTGGGATCAGGCAATTCTCCTGCCTCAGCCTCCTGAGTAGCTGGTATTACAGGCACGTGCCACCATGCCCAGCTAATTTTTTGTATTTTTAGTAGAGACGGGGTTTCACCATGTTGACCAGGATGGTCTCGATCTCTCGACCTCATGATCTACCCGCCTCGGCCTCCCAAAGTCCTGGGATTACAAGCTGGAGCCACCGTGCCCGGCCTTAAGTGTACATTTTTAAGTGTACAAATTCTGAGTGTACAATTTGGTGGCACTAAGTATATTCACATTTTTGTGTATTCACGTTTTGCAACAAGTTACTTTTTGGATTGCCTTTCTCCTAGCTAAAATTCCCTCTCTACTGTATACCCCTCAACATCTCTGCTTGTATTGCCCTCAGAATATCATTTGGAGAAGAATAATTAGTCCTATTCTTTCCTTGGTAGAATATATTGTTAACAGCTTTTTACCACCACATCCTCACCCAAATGGACACATTTGTTACATCTTGTGGATTATATAAAATTGTTTGTTAATAACTTTGATAATAGTCTTCTGAATATTTTGCACAGACACACATATACACACACTCCACAAAAATTCTATCATAAGATACAGAGGTATATATCTTAGATTGTTTTCACTCAAAATATATTATAAACATGGTTTGTCATACTTCTACAATATATACTTCAATGACTGCCTAGTATTCCATAATGGAGATTAACACATGCAATTTAACCAGTTTATCAATGGATGTTTAATGTTCAACATTTTTATATTCCAAACAGTATACTTCCAAGTAAATCTTTGTACGTTTAACATCTTTATTTTTATAAAAAATAATTATGCATTAACACACATTTTTTAGATTTTTTGGATAGATTTGATATACAGCAGGTATTTATCTCACCCAGTGGAATATTGCCTTCTAAGAAATCTCATGTGGTTGCTATGCGGATTAAATGAGATAAATGTGTGTAAAGCATAGCGCATAGAGTAAACACTCAATAAATGGCAGCCAATTGGCATTGGAAGCAAATTCCACTACTAGTCATATCCATATGGCAGCATTGTGGAAAATAAATAAATGTCAATGTGTTATAAACTGTGAAGTATTATTTGAGTATCATATCATCATTATATCTTATTTTTCTTTAAATTATATGAATATATTCGCTGCATCATCTATTTAGATTCCTCACAGAGATTTACCTTTAAAATAATACTTGTTTTAATATCATCGTGTTTATCATTTGAAAAAAAAATTGTGGTGATAGAATAACATGAGTATTGAACAATTTTTCTAAGCAGAAGAAAAAGCAAATTACTTTTTTCATTAACGGTGTCTGTCTTCCTAAAAAATTTTTTTAAATAAATAAATACTTATGAGATGTGGTCATTTTAATTCATTTTCTATTAATTACCAAATTGCCTATCAGAAAGTTTATTTTCTGATTTGTTAAACCTACCATAAGTGAATTAAAGTAGTATTTGTCTTGATCTTTGTTAAATATGAATATTTTAATCTTGACATTTTTTGTTAAGCAGGCAAGCACAGTTGTTTTAATTTGATTTTTTTTTTTTGAAGAATTAGTTAATTTGGAATTTTCAATTTTCTATTGGCTTTTATGCAGTTTTTTTATGGATAAATTATTGATAATTTAGCTGTTTTTCATTCTCATAAGATCAATATCTACACAAATTAAATTATCCACTTGATAATGGTTATTGCAAGTATTTTTAACTTATCTTTATTTATAGTGTTTTTAAGAATACGTAAGTTTTAAGTATTGAGCTCTTTCAACATTTTGTTAGTAGTTTCTACTTTGCAAGTAATATTTCGAGGCTGTTTCCACTCAATACAGAGACATATTCCCATAGAACGTTTCTGTTGCTCTCATATTTTTATAAATGTTTTGGATATTAATTTGTTGATGTGATTGATATTTAATTCAATGGTGGTATAGTAATCTCTAAGGACAAAGCCTAGATGAAAAGTTTTATGGCCAAGCCAGTAATGAAACAAGTGCATAAGGAAATAACAATGATGTATTTAAGGAAATACATTATTCAATATCTGGAAAAACTGCCTCAAGAGAGTTAGGCTGGGTCCTAAAGAATCAAAGCAAATGCCAAACCCCAAACACCAAACCCTAACCCTAGGCCCAAGGCCCTAGGCCTGCGGCAAACCCTAAACCCAAAACCCTAGCTCTAAGCCCTAAACCCTAAGCCCTAAGGCCTAGCCCTAACCCTAACCCCTAAACATTAACCCTAACCTAAAACCCTAACCCTAACCCTAACCCTAACCCTAAACCTAACACTAAGACCCTAACCCTAACACACTAACCCTAACCCCTAATTCTAATCCTAATCTTAATCCGTAACCCTAACCCTAACCCTAACCCATAACCATAACCCTTAACCCTTAACCTTAACGCTAACCCCTAACATTAACCCTAACCCTAAACCCTGACCATAAACCCTAACCCTAACCCTAACCACCCTAATCCTAACCACACTAACCCTAGCCACCCTAAACCTAACCCTAAAACCCTAACTCTAAAATCCTAACCCTAAAACCCCAACCCTAACCCCTAACCCCAATCCCCAATTCATAATCCCCAACCCCTAACCCCTGACCCTGACCCTGACACTAACAACAAAAATGTCAATTTACTTCTATTAATGCCGGAAAGTAAAATTAAAATGAATTACGGTTTTGACACGTTAAAGCAAAAAAAGAAGGCCGTTAGCCTGAGGTCTTGCCTAAGCAAACGGAAACCAAACTTGGAGGCATTTAAACTGACTTTAAAAATTAACAAACCAACCACAGTCAATGGCAAAACCCCAGCTTCCAGATGGCTGTATGACTAGAAACGCTGAAGGCGGTTGACTAGCTGGACCCAATGAGAAGCCTCATTTAGCTGCCACCACTTAGAGCTCAAAGCCCCAAGCTGCAAACAATATGTTCCTTCCATACTTAGGTGAGATTTTTGTGAGGATTTTATAGTATATGTTTTTGGATTTTTAAATTTCAAGGCATTTCAGAAATGTGTAAACCTCCTTCTGTTCTAGGAGCCAGGGAGCCCTGAGAGCTGACCGTGCCCACTCTCTGCCTCAGGTCTCCCTCCTGTTCTCTCTTTGGGTGGAAATGGCACGGCCTTACCTGCAGACAGGGGATGAGTGGATCATACATGGGCACCTGTGGAATGGCGTCAGGGAGTTCATCATCCAGAGGTGAGCTGCAGTAGAACACAAGGTCGCTGGGGGCTGGCGTCACCAATTTGCTCCCTGTGAAAATCAAATCGTTCATTACTTTCAAATGGTACTAAGTAAGTACAGTCCACATCACAAAACTTGTCATTTTAGGCTAGTTCTATTTCATCTTTATGGAAGACATCAGTCATAGGGTTGACTTTTATGGAGCCAATCTTTACAAAGCACTCTGAGAAAAGCCAGCCTGATACCTAGATTAGAGGGTTCACAGCCTTACAGGTTAGTAGGGAAGACCATTTCCTTGTAGGCCCAAGAATTTGGGGATATTCTGGGGACCTCAAGAAGAGGGGAATTCACACAATGCTATAAGGACTGCAGCTGAACTTTAACAGTATGTTCTTGGCTTGGTTTTAGTCTCAACAAGGCCTTTAAGAGTCCAACAGGAGATTCTGTATGACAACTTCCAGCAAAGAAGCTTGAAAGCACCTATTTGGTCAGCTCTTGTTCTTGCTGCACTTACACAAATAATCAGGCAAAATCTAACAAAACTAGACTTATAACAGTCAGTAGAGTGAATCGGCAACCAACAGAATGGGAAAAAATTTTTGCAGTCTACCCATCTGACAAGGGGCTGATATCCAGAATTTACAAAGAACTAAAGCAGATCTACAAGAAAAAAACAAACAAGCCCATTCAAAAATGGGCAAAGGATATGAACAGATACTTTACAAAAGAAGACATACAGGAGGCCAACAAACATATGAAAAAATGCTCATCATCACTGGTCATCAGAGAAATGCAAATCAAAACCACATTGAGATACCATCTCACACCAGTTAGAATGGCGATCATTAAAAAATCGGGAAACAACAGATGCTGGAGAGGATGTGGAGAAATAGGAACACTTTTACACTGTTGGTGGGAATGTAAATTAATTCAACCATTGTGGAAGACAGTGTGGCGATTCCTCAAGGACCTAAAAATAGAAATCCCATTTGACCCAGCAATCCCATTACTGGGTATATATCCAAAGGATTATAAATCATTCTACTACAAGGACACGTGCACACGAATGTTCATTGCAGCACTGTTTACAATAGCAAAGACCTGGAACCAACCCAAATGCCCAACGATGATAGACTGGATAGGGAAAATGTGGTACATATACACCATGGAATATTATGCAGCCATCAAAAACGATGAGTTCACGTCCTTTATAGGGACATGGATGAACCTGGAAACCATCATTCTCAGCAAACTGACACAAGAGCAGAAAATCAAACACCGTATATTCTCGCTCATAGGCGGGTGTTGAACAATGAGAACACATGGACACAGGGAGGGGAGCACTACACACTGGGGTCTGTTGGGGGGAAATGGGGGAGGGGCGGGGGGTGGGAAGGTGGGAAGAGATAGCATGGGGAGAAATGACAGATACAGGTGAGGGGACGGAAGGCAGCAAAGCACACTGCCATGTGTGTACCTATGCAACAATCTTGCATGTTCATCACATGTACCCCAAAACCTAAAATGCAATAAAAAAAAAAAGAAAAAAAAAAAAAAATAAGAATAATCTGACTTTGATTGTCTATGATAAAAAATTATGGCTGCTACAGAGAGAAATTTTATGTTTCAATGGAAAACAATAACTCAGCCAGGCATGGTGGCTCATGACTATAATTCCAGCACTTTGGGAGGCCAGGAGTTCAAGACCAGCCTGGGCAACATGGCGAAACCATGTCTCTACTAAAAAAACAAAAATTAGCTGCGCATGATGCCAGGTGCCTACATAGTCCCAGTTAAACAGGAGGCTGAGGAGGGAGGCTCACTTGTATCTAGGAGGAAAAGGCTGAAGTGAGCTGAGCTTGCACCTTTGCACTCCGGCATGGGCAACAGAGCCAGACCCTGGCTCAAAAAATGTTGTTAAATAGGAAAAGTCCAGCACTTGTGGGTTATCAGATTCTAGTCTCATTTTCTCTCTTAGGGCTATTTTTACCTCTTTGTAAACTGGATCCTGTCATCTGATGAATTTTGTCCCATGACAATACTTGTGGAACAAGAAGCCAAGTTTTGTCTCCACTACTAATGTATCTATTGTCAGTTAATCTGAAGGGTTCCGACCCTGGAACAAGGTTAGAAGAGGAAGGTTTTGCTCCCCAAAATGCATAACCAAATTTTGATACATTCACACAATGTAATACTATTTAGCCATAGAAAGGAACAAGCTATCAACTCACACAAAAACATGAGTGAATCTTTCATGCACATTGCTAGGTGGAAGAAGACCATCTGAGGAGAATCCACACAGTGTGACCACATTTAATGGGATTCTGGAGAAGGAAAACTACACAGATGGGAAGTCACTGGCTGCATGGGGTGGGGGTCGGAAGTGTTCCATATGGTACTTTAACAGTGGATACCTGCCACTATGCATTTGCCAAAACACACAGAATTTTACAGCTAAACAGGTAAATCCAACTCAATTCTAATTAAATAATATTATTCAGGATGCAGAGTATCACCACACAGATACATAATGTGAAAAATCATTTAACTATGCTACAAATTACTATTGTGTGAATGTGGTTTGTCCCTGAAAAAACTCAAGTTGAAATTTGACCCCCAATGTGGCAGTGTGGGGATGTGGGGCCTAGTGGAAGGTGCTTAGGTTATGGGGATTGATACCTCATGAATAGATTAGTGCCCTCCCATGAGGGTGAGTGAGTTCTGCTCTCACAGGAATGGATTAATTCCTGCAAGAGTAGTTAGTAAATAAGGGTCTGGCTTCCTTGGATTCCCTCTTGCTTTCACTCTTGCTGTGATCTCTGGTGCACCCCTTGCTCCCCTTCCACTTTACACCATGAGGTGAAAAAGACTGAGGTCCCACCAGATGCACTGCCCAACCTCGGACATTCCAGCCACCAGCATCATGAGCCAAATGAATGTTTTTTACTTACAAATTAATTACCCTGCCTCAGGTATTCTGTTTTGTAAGCACAAAGTGGACTGAGACACAAATGTGGGGAAAAAAATCACTGAAGGTGTAGGGAAAATGGTGCTGACCTAAGTCATTTTGAAAATGAACAGAATCTGTAGGCGGAAGGCAAATGAAGTGTACTTCATCACGGGATTCCATTTTATAAAGTTCTTTTCAAGAAGGGTAATCGTGAAGAGTTGTAAAGCCACAGTATCTGTATCTGGAATCAAACAATGAGTTACGTAAGTCACAGATGGTAGAAACTAGGTCTCTCGCTGTTGAAGTGGGCAGTTACAAATAAGCAAGGGGAGAAGGCTAGAATTATTCATGTGATAGTAGATCAGAGGTGGACACATCAACGTAAACTTATATTTAGTTCAATATGGATACATACAGTTCCCATAGAAATCTTTGTAATTAGATGTGTATAGGTAGGTTACACACACACCTATACTTCCTAGCACTGCTAATGAGGGACAAGATACGATGTGCTCATTTGGCAGCCAGATGTAAGTTTTCCTACCATTCAAAAAGGAATCAGGCTTTCTGAAGAGATGTCTGATACTCGAACTGGGACAGTAAATATATGAGCCGGGATACACTCAAAGTATCAGAAAGTCAGTACTAAATAACCCTGAAATATGTCAAAGAAAAATTGGAGCCAAAGAGAGCTACCAATGACCAACACAGGAATGAATTGTGCAACATAATGCTGTAGTGTTTAATACTAACTAAAGCTTCAAGTAATTATCTAGGTGCACTTGTATACGTAGGTGAATAAGCAAGTGGAGTTGAATAGAAATCTTTGCAAAAGAATTCCAAATAACTGATGTACACACTCAGCCATCAAGAAGGTGGAGCTAATTCCCCACTCCGTAAGTATGGTCTTTACATAGTAACTTACTCGAGAAGAACACATGCAATGTGGACAAGGAGGAAAAGTGACTTCACAGGAGAAACCTGACAAATGCTAGCTCTGTCAGATGATCCAAGTTAACATCAAAGGTGAGAGTTCACCTTGAGAACATGAAATGACAAGGACAGCACTTCACCTGTGTGTTCTACTACTTCCAGACCCATAACCTCAGTCTAATTATAAGAAATATTCCATGTTTAACCACAGCCAGGAGGAGCCATAGGGACGTGATGATTAACATGCCATGTGGGATCCTGGATGAAATGCTGGGTCAGGGTAAGACAGAACTAAGAGAATACAAATGAAGTATGAACTTTAGTTAATAATAGTCTATAATTGTTCATTAAGTATAACAAATTATGTAAGATATTAACAAGATATGTGAGACACACTGATAGAAGATGTTATTGAGAGAGAAAACTAGGTTGGAGCTACATGGGAAATCTATGCATTTTTTTTCTTTCAATTACTGTGTATGTCAAAAACTGCTGTAAAATAAATATTTAAAACATTGTAATTTTTTGAACACTTCCTTGTTTAATTATTTATACCATGAATTGCTAGTAATTGACAGTTAACTAGTCCTGTTTTTTTTTTAATAAGAGCATCGATGACACAAAAAATTAAATAATACAGAATAAATAAAAATAAATGTTCTTTACATGTTTGTTACAGTAGTAACACATATGTATAAACTTAGTTATGTTTTTTTTTTTTTTTTTCTTATGTTGTGGTTTTGTCCTGGGTTCATTCTCTACAATGCTTTTCACCTTAGACCATGCTAAATAAATAAATAAATAAATAAATAAATAAATAAATAACCTTACAGATTCTGTTTCAATTTATGGCTAAATATTTTTAAAAGAGTGACTTTGTAAAAATAGATTCCAATGGCAAATTGATTCATTATGACTGGATCACTTATTCCAAATACTTCTTGTCTTTATTTTGTTCCAGTGCCTACCTTTTAGCCATAATACACTGGAATCAAACATTGGCAACAGAGTAAAAAATATTCAAAGAAAGAACGTGATCCGAACTTGTGATCATGATGATTCAATATTTCACCAGGTTTTCTAAAACAGAAGAGCTTAAAAGTATAGTCCAAGTCAATTTCCTAAATGAACCTTTGCAGAAAATGAGGAAACTAGAGAAACAAAAATGGCAGGACATTCTATGGGCAATTTTAGATGTTTCTATGTTTTATGGGGAAAAAACACTTTACCTTTTAAAGAATCACAGAGAATTATTGGAAACCCAAACTCTGGAATGTTTCCAAATTTAGTTGAACTTCTATGTAATTATGTCTATATAGCCAGTCATGAAGTTGATTTTGGTAAAATCTGTGCCTCATTTAATAAAATACACAGTGAATACTTAATGCTCATAGGAAAACATGCTAAACCTTGTGAAAGGAAAATAAATCTTGGGCACCCAAAATCACTAAGCTAAAGAAAAAAGTCAAGCTGGGAACTGCTTAGGGCTAACCTACCTCCCATTCTATTCAAAGTCACCTGTCTGCTCACAGAGATAAATGCATATCTGATTGCCTCATTTGGAAAGGGTAATGGGAACTCAAAAGAATGAAACCATTTGTCTCTTATCAAACTATAATCCAGAAGCCCCCTGTCTCGCCTTCTCTTCAGGTTGTCTCACCTTTCTGGACTGAACCAATGTACATATATTGATTTCCGGACTGAACCAATGCACATAAATGTACATATCTTACACATAAGGACTGATTTCCGATGTCTCCCTAAAATGTATAAAACCAAGCTGTGCCCTGCCACCTTGGGCACATGTCAGGACCTCCTGAAGATGCATCATGGGCACGCATCCTCAAACTTGGCAAAATAAACTCCCTAAAAAATCTGAGACCTGTTTTAGATTTTTGGGGTTCATACGTGTAATGGAGGATGCAATGTTTGTAAAACAGACATTATTCTATCTACTATTACAAGTATTGCCAATTAACCTTATACTTTATGAACAAAATAAAAAACGTTGATGAGGTACAATTAATATATTTAAACTTAAATAATGTTGCAAGTTTTAATATGCCTACTTTTCACTTTTTAATACTGTTTTGACTACTTTAACACTGTAAGAGAAATGAGTAATAAAAACATGAACAAAAGTGTTTACAGAGGGTGGACATGTTTCCTCCAGCCTCAGTCTTGGGGTGACTTGAAAGATGCCCGCCCATCCCCAGCTTTCATCTCAGCTGTCCTCATGGTGGCGCTAAGCATTTCTCCTTTATCTATACTAAGATATCACCCCGGAAACAAAGCCAAATCTTACAATATATTATGGCACACTATGAGTGAGGAGCAGCCAAAGTCTCAAGTAAGGGCTGCTTTTGAAAACAAGACTTGGAGAATGTAATATGTGAAAGTAAAGCCAAGAGCGTACAGAAAGTTTTTGCCTCACCTTCCTCACATGGCCTGTAGCCACATCTCCCCAGGTTCGTCTTGAGGAGAACAAAATTTTGGTCTTCACCGTGGACATGCTACCAGGTGCTCCAAAGCCATGGCCTCTCCTCCGTTGGGTCCTGAGGAGAACAAAGCTCTGGTTCTAACCCTTACCCTGTCCTGTCCCTAGACTTTGACCCTGACCTTAACTAACACTGATCCCTACCTTGGTCCCTAATTCTGACCCTGACTTTGATCTTGAACCTGACCATGACCCTACCTTTAAACCATACTTCCAGCCATGACTCTGACCCAGACCCTAACCCTAACCCTATTACTATCGTTACGATCTATCTCTAACCTTACCCTCTAGTGCTAAATAGCTGTACACAAAAGCACTTCTGAATTATTTAACTTCTTTTCCTTGAATTCTCTAAGGACATCCTAAAGGAGATGTCAATATGTATTTTGCAGTCCCTCTGAGTGGTATGGCTTAAGAAGTTCTAATAACTTTGCAAGACTAAAAATTTCAGAGGGTTACAGCACTGGGTTGTTAGAGATGCAGGCTGCTAATCGCAATAGTCATATTTTCAGTTCATTTTTTATGAATGCATTCTGACTGTTCCATTGCACTTCACTTTTTGCATGGCCGTATGACATTTTTTTACTTTTTTTTTTTTTTTTTTTTTTTTGCCATTAGAGGTGAGAAGAAATAACATGTGGCTTTTCCAGAAGAAATCTCCAAGAAACAGAGTTCCATCCAGTATGCTTTTTGTTTTTTCTATAGCAGTGGGGATCTTATTGATGGTACCTCGTTCAGCCTGGATTTCTGTTAGGATGATGCAGCACAGAGTTTCCTATCAACTGACCCACGATGAGATGTAAATAAATGAGGAAAAATATGTTTGAGCCACTGAAACTTGGAGGTTGTTTGTCACCGTGATTTAACCTAGCCCCCACTGACTGATGCAGGGAAGAAGAATGAGTCAGAACTGGGTCTAGACATGTGAAGAGTACTCCTCCAGGCTAACTAAAATCAAGTCTTGTTGCAAAGGTAACAGTGAGCACGATGTGTTACTAGAGTGAGTGTGGGATACATACGGTATGTCAAGTGAGAATAATGAGAAACTCAACTTTAAAATTAGACCGAGGTAATTTGGACTGGAGAGATTCCAATGCCCTGCTTAGCATTTGACATTGTGGTGGCTGAACAAACTAATAAAGAACCCTAAACAAAGGCTTGGGACAAATATCTGAGGGTATCTAATATCCCAATTTGTCATCCTAGAATGTGCTGAGTCCTTGAAAAAGGCCTGCATTTCTCCAACAACCCACACTGAGAGACTTTCCTGCACTTTTGACCTGTGGCTAACACTCCTCACCTTTCGTTTCATCCTCAGTGTTTTGGGGACACACCTTACTTACAGGTTATCAAGTGGCCCTTATAATTCCCTCCAGAGATAGAAAAGACTAATGGACTAATGATAAGGGTGTCTGAGCTCCCAGCAACAAGCAGGCATGCATGCTCTGCATGTGGCTCATCTGCGAGGAGCTTACTAAATACCATGTTCTACAACATTACTTAACACAAGGGAGCACTCTCCTGACTCAGAGGGCTTAATTGCTCACCTACCTTCTTTTTCTGCCCTCTTGGGCTCCTATAACAGAAAGAACTCCAGGATGATAAACTGAGTCAAGGGGGTGTCAACCACATCACAGCAAAATAAAGAATCCTAAAAACTCCCTGGCCTAAGATGACAGCCTTGGCTGGGTAAGTTTGAATGTGCTGATAGTGGACATGGGAGAGTGAAGGTGGTTAAAATATTCATATTAAAGAGCTTCCACACAGATTGCAAGAAAAGAGAAAAAAAAAAAAAAAAAAAAAAAAAGAGAGCGGCATTATGAGTCCCTACAATAAAAGCGAATGTTTCAAGATCAGTTATACTTGTTCTGACAAAAATTAGAGACAGAAACAAAAGTTTAGCCTGAGTCTACAACTAATTGGACAATAAGCCAGAGGCACGTATGGCATAGAAAGATTTAAATAGTTCTGCCTTATATTAATACAAATTCTAAAATTACGAATATATGAATTGCAAATAAAACTAATATTTTAAAAAATTAAGGAATAAATCCTGGGGTCTACAGTAGTATTTAAAGGAGATCTCACAAACAGGTTTGGCTTTTGAAGGTTAGAACTGATGGTCTGGAGAATTCATCTTGTTCCAGAGAGAGAAAGAGAAGAATTTCTGGGGTACCTTCAGGAATGCGTCTGGCTTTGCCTCATCTTGTATGTTTGAACTAGGCATATGGCAGAAGACATGAAGATTTTGCAGATTTAAGATGTGAAAAGTCACTGGTTTCTTTAAGAAGCCTGGGATTATTCTGTTGAAAAAATAAGTCTGTTGAGAAAAAAATGAGTTGGTGAATTTGAAAAAATGTTACTGAAGTGAAGCAGAATTGTTTTTACTAATCTGCTTATTACCCTCACCCTCACCTCCACCCCTACCCCCACATTAACCTCCTACCCTAAACCCTAACCTGCTGACCCTAACCCTAACCAACCCCAACCCCTAACCCTACCACTAACCCTAACCCTAACCCCAACCCCTATCCTCTAGCCTAGACCCTTGACCCCAACCCCCAAACCCTGACACTAAGCCTAACCTTAACCCCTAACCCCAATCTCTAACCCTAACACTCTTCCTACCCCTAACCTTAACCCTTTACATCTGCCCAGAATCTCCAGTACAAGCAGGGACCCTTGGCTCCCAGCTGTGTACCAATGCATCTTGCACAGAATTCCATAGCAGTCCTGAAATTGGCACCTGAATGCCCACTGTGCCAGCCATGCTGTGGAAGCCCAGGGTGTATTCTCAGCTCCAGAACCAGGGCTCAGCGCCTGCATCAGGCTGCTCAGGGCTGAAGTGAGCTGGGACACCCAAGGTCTTCATAAGACCAAGGGTATCTTGTGGCTCCTGTCACAGAGCAAGACGCAGACCCAGCAGCACTGCACTCCTTGCCCTTCTCTCCGCGGCAGCTCGGCAACCTTCCAAGTAAGGGGCCTTTCCCTGATGACACTCCAAGCACGAAGCACTGCACTTTCACACAGTGAGGCTGCAGATGCCCACCTAGTCCGCTGGGAGAAAAGGTGGTAGAGGGAATCTCATATTGCCCTGTGGTATGCATGCTCTGGTTTATACGACTGCAAGCCATTTACCAGAGACTCAAGCTGAAACACTACTTGTTTCCAACGTTTTTTCGGCAGAGGATTTAAAATGTACTCTCCCAAACAAGCTAGCCACAGAGCACAGTGAGCACAGTGACTACTTCCCCTCTTAAGTCGCTCTGATGGCCTCCACATCGGTCCTAGAATCGGAAGATTGGTGGAGAGGAACTGGGATGTTGAGGGGTTATTAGATACTTGCTGGACAACAGCCTCCGCTTACCAAAGCTTATAGATGCCCAGATCCCACCTGACCAAATCAGACATTGTAACACACACAGCTCTCACTAGCAGAACTTACATATGCAAAACTCTAAAGCAAAGGATTGTCACAACTCCTTGGTGTCTCAAGGAACTAAAACACTGCCTAGCACAAGTGCACCATCAACCTTATCACTAAATAAACCTCTGCATATTTTATTCATTTGATTGTGGAAATGATATGATGAACAAAAAAATGTTTTAAAAATTGGGCAAAAGACCTTTGCGATCTCTTCACAGGATCCTATCTGGTGGACCTCCAAATCTGCCAACACAGAGAAGGCTTCCGTAAACATGTGCAGGAGAGAGGCCAGACAAAATTGTCTCTCTCAGCCTCAAAGTGGCCTGGCAGTCACAGGAATGGCCGTGTTGGGTCTGGCCTGCAGGAGGAGTCAAGCTTTTGGCTTGAGGCACCCCACTGCACCTCAAAACCAAGTTCTGCCTAACAAAGAAAAATCTGCCAGCCCCCTTTCCCTAATGAAAGGTTCTCCCCAGGGCCTCAAGGCTTGAGGTGTTAACTCCTTCCTCCTCAGGCCCGGCCCTAAAGTGCAAGACACTTGAGCTAGCAGTGTGGGTCAGCAAGAGAGCAGAAGCCAGCAGAGGGCAGGCCAGAAGACAAGTACCCTGTGAAGATCAAGAGAGAGGCCATCTAGGTCCCAGGTAGCAGTTACATCAGACTGGGACACTTCACATTTACAGGAGACTATAAAAACCCTGCCTCACCCTCACTTGGGGCTGACACCATTTTACTCTTCAGCCCATCAGCACCCAGGCTCTCATTAAGACAGTGGCTTGCTCCACACCACCTTGACTCGTTTGTTGGCCTCTCACGGTTCGAACCAATAATAGAGCCTTGCGCCTAATATCCCAGGTGCTAATCCAAGAGCAATGTCTGCTTGACACCCCTCCTCCACCTTCCATATTCAAGTGATCACCAAGGGCCTGGTAGTCTTATCTCCTAAAAGCCTCTCACATCCACTTCTCCCCCTTCATTGTGTCCAGGCCACCAGCATGACTCCTGCATGTGTGTTGCAGCCTCCTCGCAAGATCTAAAAATGCAAATCTAGTCATAGGTTCTGTGAAAGGAAAATCTTGAGGCCCCAAAACTATTAAAAAAAGGGAACAATCAAGTTGGGAAATGCTCAGGGCAAACCTGCTTTCAATTCTATTCAAAGTCACCCCTCTGCTTACTGAGATCGATGCATGTATGATTGCCTCCTTTGTGGGGGCAATTTGGAAACTCAAAAAAAATACAAGTTTGTCTCTCACCTACCGGTGACCTGGAAGCCCCCTCACTGCTTCGAGTTTTCTTGCCTTTTGGGAGGGAAACAATGCTCATCTTACATGTATTGATGTGTCCCGTCTCCCTAAAAGGTACAATACCAGGCAGTGTCCCAACCACCTTTGGCACAGGTCATCAAGACTTCCTGAGGCTGTGTCACGGGTGTGCGTCCTCAACCTTGGCAGAATAAACTTCGTTTTTTTCCTTCTTTTTCTTTTCTTTTTTTTTTTTTTACTGAATTTTAGGTTTGGGGGTACATGTGAAGAACATGCAAGATTGTTGCATAGGTACACACGTGGCAGTGTGATTTGCTGCCTTCTTCCCCATCACCTACATCAGGCATTTCTCCCCATGCCATCTCTCCCCAACTCCCCACCCCCTGCTGTCCCTCCCATTTTCCCCCAGCAGACCCCAGGGTGCAGTGCTCCCCTCCCTGTGTCCATGTGTTCTCATTGTTCAACACCCACCTATGAGTGAGAACATGCGGTGTTTGATTTTCTGCTCTTGCGTCAGTTTGCTGAGAATGATGGTTTCCAGCTTCATCCATGTCCCTACAAAGGACACAAACTCATCTTTTTTGATGGCTGCATAATGTTCCATGGTCTATATGTGCCACATTTTCCCTGTCCAGTCTATCATCGATGGGCATTTGGGTTGTTTCCAGGTCTTTGCTATCGTAAACGGTGCTGCAATGAACATTTGTGTGCATGCGACCTTATAGTAGAACAATTTAAAATAAACTGGCTAAATTGACTGAGACCGTCTCAGATATTCGGGGTTCACAAGCCCATGCATGGGACGTTCCCTGGGGGGGGACATCCCTCCTCCTCTAAGGTTAACTCGCTTCCTCCTTGTGTGTTTTCTTCAGAATAAATTTCGCAGCTACTTGGTCTACACCTGTCTGCCCCACAGGAACCACTGTTCTCCACAGGCACATGGCCGGTGTTCTTGCCAGGCTGTGTGGAGAGGACCAGGTTCCTCTCCTAATTCCTGCTCAGTCATGGCTGTCTCGGCTCTGAGTTCATAACAAATGTTGACAAGCTGAGAAATCCGCGTCCTTTGTAGGGACATGGATGAACCAGGAAACCATCATTCTCAGCAAACTGACACATGAGCAGAAAATCAAACACCGCATGTTCTCACTCATAGGCAGGGGTTCAACAATGAGAACACATGGACAAAGGGAGGGGAGCACTACACACTGGAATCTGTTGGGGGGAATAGAGGAGGGACAGTGGGGGATGGTGAGTTGCGGAGAAATAGCATAGAGAAGGCAGCAAATCACACTGGCACGTGTGTACCTATGCAACAATCTTGCATGTTCTTCACATGTACCCCAACCTAAAATGCTATTAAAAAATAAACTTAATAAATAAATGTAAATAAGTAAATAAATAAATAAAGTTGAGAAATTTGCTCAAATTTACTCCATCAAAGAATTACAAACTGTAGAAATCTGGAACTGCGCCCCCCCACTCCTGACGTGCCCACCCATCCACTCCCTCTAGGCGAGTGTCCCCCACTGAAGCCTTAGTACAACACCCACTAACGGAAGCCCCAGTCTCACACTCAGTGGCAGACGCATTCCCTGTTCACGTCCAGTCAGGCGCCGCGCTGGGCAGCCCATACCGTGGTGGGGTCCCTCAGGCCTAGGCCGGGGAGCCCGCCTTGGAGTCCTTGTGCATGGAGCCATGCAGCTGGATGAGGCTGATCCCTCACCATGCTTACCAAGCATCTGCCACTTCCCAGGAATTCTGCCCCTGGATAACCAAGGCAAAGTACATGGCTGTGCAGAAGCAGTAGCTGTGTGGAGGCACAGTCGGTAAAACTTGGGGGCCCTCTTGTTATTTTCTACCCCTGACCCGTGTGCATACTTCTGTCGTAGCTCTGACCACAGTAGATTCTGCCATCATTGTGTCTTACATCCTCTGAACCCTGTGCAACGTCTGTTTATGGTGAATGCTCAGTAAAGTTCACTTCTTGCTGCTATCTCGTCATCATATCATTTCTATGTACCCAGCTAGCTAAGAGCCTGGACTGTGGTTACATTCTCAGGAATGTTTGTAAGGTCATATTTAGGTGTGAGGAGAGCAGAACAGAGCTAGAGATTATGTTGCACACAGCTGTTGGCACTGGATGCCTGGTGAATGTCTTATGCAAATGGGTAATGTGAGGAGCAGCCTTTGGAGTAGACAGGACTTACGTATTTGTGTATAACATATTATTGATGCCTGTGTGTCATACTCTTCTACTCCCAGTTTGGTACACAGTTGCATAACATATCTGAGTCCGGCACTCAGGGAAGCAGTCTGGGTGGAGGTACAGTGGGACATGATCAGCATTTAGGAGACACTTGAAACTAGTAAAGATTGAAACACCCCTAGAGAAGAAGGTTAGGGAACTGCCTGTGTTGAGGGAGGGAGAGGCAGTTACAGATTACAGAAGGATGGAAAATGAAGGGGAGGTAAGAGGCGTGAAGAAGGCAAAATGTCACAAGTGTGGGGCAGGCATCTTTGACTGTGTGGTCAGTGTCATTCAGTCATGAGAGTTCAGGCTTTCTAACAGAGGGTGTCTTACATCAACCATGCGATATGGGCACTGTTTTTGTCTCTGTTTTACAAGTAAGGAAACTTTTGCATGTTGACTTGTAAATACAGGCTGAGCCCAGCAACTCATGCCTGCAATCCCATTAATTTGGGAGGTCGACGTGAGATGACCACTTGAGGTCAGAAGTTTGAGACCAGCCTGGCCAATATAGTAAAACCCCATCTCTACTAAGAATATAAAAATTAGTTGGGCATGATGGCAGGTACCTGTAATCCCAGCAACTGGAGAAGCTGAGGCAGGAGAATCACTTGAACCCAGGAGGTGGTGGTGCAGTGAGCTGAGATCATGCCACGGCACTCCAGTCTGGGTGACAAAGTGAGACTCCATCTCAAAAAATAAATAAATAAATAAAAGGAGAACTTGCAAATACAGAATATTGTCTCTCCAGGTAGGAGTGGGAGGTGTGACCTTAAACATACCTGCAGTAGGAAGATATCATAGGGGAAACCACCCTAAGAGAATCTTGTGTGTACAAGGTTAAAACCCTAAGGCTCAGCATGTGGCAGGCAAGTGTGTATTTTGGAGCTCACTCACATTTGGATTTGTCCTATATTAATGGATAAGGGTGTCACTGTGTTCTTGGGCCCCTCTCTCATTGGCTCATTGCCTCTCCTGTCCAGGAAGAGGAAGACAGAGATTTGGTTGAGGGGACTTATCTCTAACAGCAGCCTCTGTTGATCTTTCCAGACGAGACACCACCACCACCACCCTGGGCTGCACCCCTCTCTACAGCTAGGAGCCAATGGCAGAAGACAAAACCAAACCCAGTGAGCTGTACCAAAGGAAATATGATGCTGATGACAACGTAAAGATCATCTGCCTGGGAGATAGCGCAGTGGGCAAATCCAAGTATGTTGGGAGATTAGGGAAGAAATACCAGGCCCAGAGAGGGTCTGGGTCATATAAAAAGTCCTCCATCAGCCTGGCCAACATGGCAAGACCCCATCTCTACTAAAAATACAAAAATCAGCTGGGCATGGTGGCACACACCTATAATCCCAGATACGTGGGAGTCTGAGGCACGATAATTCCTTGCACCTGCGAAGCAGGAGGTTGCAATGAGCCGAGATTGCATCACTGCATTCCAGCCTAGGCAACAGAGTGAGACTCCATCTCAAAAATAAATAAATAAATAAATAAATAAATAAATAAATAAATAAACAAAAATAAAGGCCTCCAGAGGCAGAGGAGCATGGCTTCTCAGGGCTGGTGAAGGCGCAGTCTTGGCTGGAGCCCAGATATTCATGGGGGAACTAGGGGAATCACTTTCACAGTTGTGTGTGTTGCAGGGAGAGGGGCAGGTCATAAGGACTGAAGAATTTGAGTGTTTCCTCTGAGCCCTGTGAGAAGGTGTGGCACAGTTGAGGACATGGTATGTGGTATGCGGACGGAGGGATTACAAGGGCAGGGAGTGGCAATGGGAAGACAGAAGTAGTCAACTATGCAACCGTGACAGATTGGTAAAGGTGGTAAAGATGCTTTCTGGAGGGACTCTCTGAGATGGAGAAAACTGGGTAGAACTGACGATTTATTATGATCATTGTAAAGATTGGTGTATACTTTTAAAAAGCCAATTGCAGTTGGGGTTAGGGTTAGGAGTTAGGGTTAGGGTTGGGTTTATGGTTAGGGCAGGGGTTAGGGTTAGATGTTTAGGGTTAGGGTTATGGTTTAAGGGTTGGGGCTGAGGTTGAGGTTAGGGTTAGGGTTACAGGCGTGAGCCATGTGCCAGGTCGGGAAATGACTTCTGAATGGAAGGAACAGCCTTCCTGGTCTGTGTTTCCCTGTGCAAACACGAGTAACTGTTTGTGCAGTGTTGTGCTGAGATGGAAATAACAGATTTTAGAGCTTCACATGGGTGGTGTCTGTGTATCCTACTGATATGTGCTGTTTTGTTATGACAGGTTTATTATGCTTATTCCTAAGTTCCAGACTTGACCTGGAAACTGTGGTTGTATTATGAAACGGGAAAAGGAAGCCTTAAGTGGCTTCCAGGTTGTCAGCCTTAGGGTGATAAAGTTTGGAACAATAGGCCGGGCAGGGTGGCTCATGCCTATAATCTCAGCACTTTGGTGGCTGAGGCAAGTGGATCACCTGAGGTTGGGAGTTCCAGATCAGCCTGATCAACATGGATAAACCCAATCTCTATTAATAATACAAAAATTAGCTGGGCGTGCTGGCACATGCCTGTAAGACCAGCTACTCAAGAGGCTGAGGCACAAAAATCACTTGAACCTCAGAGGCAGAGGTTGCGGTGAGCCGAGATGGTGCCATGGCACTCCAGCCTGGGCAACATGAGTGAAACTGTCTCAAAAAAAAAAAAAATAGTTTGGGACAACGGGGAGATGGATATGCCATCTGACCACTTTGACTGTCCTGCTTACAGACTCATGGAGTGATTTCTCATGGATGGATTGTATCCTTCAAGGTTCGAAATACCCTTGGTCCTGTGGGTCTACCCATGCTCATGTATCTGTGCCCCACTGCCCACCCCTTTGTATTTATTAGCAGCCCAGGAAGGAAGATTGGTCAACTGAATGCGCAGGTTTTGTTCTGCACTGCTTTCTCGCTGATTGACCCACATGACATTGCAAATCAGTGCTGTCTATTTTGAAGCTTACTCATATTTGGATTTGTCTTACATTAAGAGGGCAGTAGAATGGCTAACACGTGGTCCAGATTTAAATCCCATCTCCTCCTCCTCCTTAGTAGCTTCTGACACTGGACAAGTCATTTAAGCTCTCTACCTCAAAGTTTGAGCAACCTACTATTGAACAAATCTCTGATATGAATGAACTTTATAAAATACCAGCCCCACCCTCCTCTCATGAATTGTTATATTGTATAGGTTTGGAGTGAGTTTATCGCTCTTACTGGGAGACTTTTTAAACAGCTTCTCAAGTGGATCCATTGAGAACCACAGATGAGAAGAGTCCTTGGAGCCTGCTGCTCCCTGTCCTAGGCTCAGCACCCCAAGGCTCAGTTGTCTTAAGATCTGAGTATGTCTTACTCCACCTTGTACCAGGTGCTTCTGCACACCCAGCCCACCTGTGTCACTTGGTTCTGCTGGTTACACCGTCTGGCATCTTGCAACCTCAGAAGGTGTTAATCCCTAGAGTTTAACTTTTTTTCTCAAGGTTTCACACATAGGCAGACTCCAAATTGATTGACAGCATGCCAGCTGTATGGCTTGTGGGAGGTTTTTTCCCCCTGGAATGGTCATGTTGCTACCTACTGTTAGGGTTTTCTTTCTAGCATGCAAAAGCTTCATCCTTGATAGAGTTGGGGCATCTACATTTGGATTTTCCAACTGCATGATGCTATTTATGAAACTTGTCTGTAAAATCCTGTTCTGTGTTTCATCTCAGACTTCAATGGCCAGGACACACTCACATCCCCTCACACCCCTAACCCTTCCATGGAGCTTGAACCAGTGATATGTGAAGCTGATCTTCTGCAACATTCATTTGATTTAAAACGTCAATAACTCCAAAGAGAAGAGGAAGGAGAGGATCCATTTCATCAAACCAAACACCTCTGCTCCCCGCTCCTTCCTTACCTCCCCTTTTATTGGGTTTCCCATCTCTGCAGAACAAATAGGAAAGAAAAAGAAGTAAAGAGCATTCATAAATGTAAGGAAGCAGTAAAACTGTCATAGATTATGTGATCCATGTTAGGTACAGAAAATCATGAGGACCCTAACCCCATGAAAATCTTATTAAAACTAGTAAATAGATTCGGCAGAGTTACAATACAAAATGTCAGTACACAATAATCTGCTGTTTTTCTAGACACGAGCAACAAAAAACATGAGAATGTAATTAAGAAAACAATCCCAGGCTGGGGGTGGGGGCTCACACCTGTAATACCAGGACATTGAGAGGGTGAGGTGGGAGGATCTTTTGAGCCCAGGATTTTCAGGCCACTATGGGTAGGTAACAGAGGGAAATCCTCTCTCTACAAATAATTTAGTAATTAGCTAGGTGTGGTTGTGCATATCTGTACGCTTAGTTACTTGGGAGACAGAGGAGGGAGTATAGCTTGAGCCCAGGAGGTTGAGGCTACAATAAGCCATGTTTGCACCACGGCACAACAACCTGGGCAACAGAGCGAAACCATGCCTCCAAAAACAAACAAACAAACAAACAAAAAAGACAGATTAAAAAAAAAAAGGAAATTCCATTTTAAAAATCAGCAGGCTGGACATCATAGCTGACACCTGTAATCCCAATACTTTGGGAGGCCAAGAGGGGAGTATCATTTGAGGCCAGCAGTTTCAGATCAGCCTAGACAAGACAGCAAGACCCCAACTGTACAAAAAATCAAAAAATTAGTCAGGTGTGGTGGTGCACACCTGTAGTCCCAGCTACTTGGGAGGCTGAGGTGGAAGGATCACTTGAGCCGGGGAGATAGAGGCTGCAGTGAGCCATGATCATGCCACTGCACTCCAGCCTGGGAAACAGAGTGATACCCTGTCTCAAAAAAAAGAATTTGCTAATATAAATATGGGTTTATTTCTGGACTAAAAATTCAGTTCCACTTATCTATACATGCATCCTTATGCCAGAATCATGTTGTTTTTATTACTGTTGCTTTGTGGTAAGATCTGAAATTTGGAAATGTGAGCTTATGAGTTTTTTTGTTGTTCTTGTTGTTTGTTTTTTGTTTTGTTTTGTTTTGTTTTGTTTTTTACATTATTTTGGCTCTTCTGTATCCCTTGAAATTTCATACATGATAGGATCAGCTTGTGGATTTCTGCCAAAAGGACTTTGGGATTTTAACAGGAATTGCAATGAATTTGTCAATGGCTTTGTGTAATATTCCAATATTAAAAATTGTTAAGTCTTCTAGTTTATGAACATGAGGTATCTTTATATTTATGTATGCTTTCTTAAATTTAAGAAATGTTTTGAAATTTTCCATGTACATGTCTTGTACCTTGGTTAAATTTATTCCCAAGAATATGATTACTGTTGATTGTTTTTTGAGAGACTCTCACACTGTCAGCTGGTCTGGAATGCAGTGGGACAATCCTAGCTCTACAGTCTCACTCTCCTGGGCTCAAAAGATTCTCCCACCTCAGCCTCTAGAGCAGGCATCCCAAAACGTTTTACAAAGGGGACCAATTCACTGTCCCTCAGACTGTTGGAGGGCTGCAACATACTATGCTCCTCTCACTGACCACCAATGAAAGAGGTGTCCCTTCCCGAAGTGCTGTAGGGGGCCGGATAAATGGCCTCAGAGGGCCGCATGCGGCCCACGGGCTGTAGTTTGGGGATGCCTGCTGTAGAGTAACTGGAAGTACACAAACATGCCACCATGACTAGTAACCTTTTCAATATTTTTGTGGGAATGGTGTCTGGCCATGTTGCCCAGCTTTCATTCTAAAATTTTTTTAAATTCTAAAATTTTGGTCATGAATTAGCCATAAATACTGTGACGGTTATTTTTTTTCCCCCCCTCGGGAGTCTTGCTCTGTCACACAAGCTGGAGTGCAATGGCACAATCTTGGCTCACTGCAATTCCGCTCCTGGATTCAAGCAATTTTCTTGTCTCAGCCTCCCAAGTAGCTGGGATTCCAGGCATGCACCACCACACCTGCCTTATTGTTTGTATTTTTAGTAGAGATGGCTTCACCATGTTGGCCAGGCTGGTCTCAAACTCCTGACCTCATAATCCACCCACCTTGGCCTCCCAAAGTGCTAGGATTACAGGCATGAGCCACTGCTCCCAGCCTGTGATGGTTAATCTTAGGTATAAACTTTGCTGGATTAAGGGATACACAGCTATTAAAGCACTATGTCTAGGTATTTCTGTGAGAGTATTTTTAGAAGTCATTCATACTGGTAGGACATATCATGGCATATCGTAACACTGATAGGACACCCACAAGACTGCTGTGACGCCTGTAAGACTGACATGACACCCACAATACTGATGATACCTGCAACACTGCTGTAGAATGCTGTGACCCCCCATACAACTGATGTGACACCTGCAATACAGATATGACATCCATAAGACTGATATGGCACCACAAAATTAATATAATACCCGTAAGACTAATATGATGCCCATAAGACTGATGTGACACCCACAATAGTGATATGATCCCCATAAGACTGATGGGACACCCACAATACTGATATGACACCTACAACACCAATATGACACCTGCAATACAAATATAATAAACACAATACTGATATGATACCCACAATACTGCTAAGACACCCCTAAGACTCATCTGACACCTGTAATGCTGATGACACCGTAAGGCTGACATGACAGCTACAATATTGATATAGCATCCAGATTCTCACCAGGGCTCTTGGTACACAGCTTCCACTGACCTGGATTTGGATGGGGTTTGGCCTCTATAGTGTAAAGTTTGATGCTGTCTCTGCTTTACTGACATCGCATTGATGTGGTTGTTCATAATTTCTTTTCCAGTAATTTCATACTTCTAGGAATCTTGCAATAGCAGTGTAAAATGTAACACCTCTTCTCTTAGATTCTCCAGCAGTTACTGCAACACCACACTGCTCTCATGTTCCCCCAAACCATTTACCCAATGTGCACCCTTATCAAATATGTCTAAGACACTGTCCAGCCAAATACTTAAAGTCATAGCAGTTATGAAATATAACAAGTTAACATTGTGGTTTTTCTAAAAACAAAAATGCATTTATTGGCTAGATAATCTGCAAGAATCACCCTCAATTTGTAGACCAAAGAAATAATAGTTTAATAGAACAAAAGTTCATATATGAGATAATTAGTAAAGAAAAACAAAATCTCAGTGTTGAATGAAAAACGAATGGCAAGACAAATTACTGAAACTTAATAACATGCTAGGCTGAGTGTGGTGGTTCATGCCTGTAGTCCCAGCTACTCGGGGGACTGAGGTGGGAGGATGGCTTGAGCCCAGGAGGATGCACTGAGCCAAGATGGGGCCACTGAACTCCAGGCTGGGCAATAGAGCCAAACCTTAAAAACACTCCCCTGCTGAATCTTTTCAGGGAGTGAGACAGAATTCTCTCTCTTCTGCTGCCTCCCTTTTGTTTAAATATAAAACACAAAAAATAAAAGCTTTGTGGAATAAATTTAACCAAGCTAAACAAAACACTTAAACAAAAGCTTTGTCTGGGACACTTGCTCAGCCTCATCTCAATTTCTGTTACTGAAGAGCCAAGAAACTGGTCAGTAACAATATCACCGATAGCAGGGTCCTGCAAGAGATACTGTATTAGGTAGAAATTAATTTAAAATCATTAAAGAAGATTGTCATTGGGTCATGAGAAATTGTCAAATATAACAATTCTCTCAATTGAAAAGATAAACTAAGAAGTATATTTTAAAAATATTATTGATGGAAACAAATAGAGATACATAGGATTAAGAATTCTGTTGAAGACTAGAAAGAGATAAATTAGAAGTCAAATAAGAGAAATTTTTTTTGAATCAAACTGGAAACTGTGAGAAAATGGGTGATTTCATAGTAAAAATACATGCTAACAAGATACGCTTTAAAGGAAAATTTAAATACACCAATTTGCATAGAAAAGCTTGAAATGATTCTTAGAGAGCGCCCATGAGAAAAGGACCTCAGAGACCAGATGTGGTGGCTCACACCTGTAATCCAAGGACTTTGGGAGGAAGAGGTGGGCAGATCGCTTGAAGTCTGGTGTTTGAGACCAGCCTGACCAACATGGTGAAACCCCAACTCTACTAAAAATACACCTACTAAAAAAAGGTACGCGGCTGTGTTGGCACACACTTGTTGGTCCCTGGTACTCAGGAAGCTGAGGCATTAGAATTGTTTGAGCCCAGGAAGCTGAGGTTGCAGCGAGCAGAGATTGTGCCATCACTGCACTCCAGGCTGGACGATGGAGGGAGGAATAAAAGGAACCCAGTCTGGCCGCAGTGGCTGACGCCTGCAATCGCAGCACTTTGGGCAGCCGAGGCGGATAGATCACTTGAGGTCAGGAGTTTGAGACCAACCTGGCCAACACAGTGAAACTGCTCTCTACAAAAAATACAAAAATTAGCTGAGCGTGGTAGCAAATGACTGTAGACGCAGCTACTCAGGAGGCTGAGGTACGAGAATCGCTTAAACTCGGGAGGCAGAGACTCCAGCAACCTGAGACCTGACTACTGTATCCAGTCTGGGCAAAAAAAAAAAAAAAGAAAAAGGAAAAGAAAAACAGGGCCATACAGGTTTACAGCTTAGTTTTAACTAGCGTTAATGTGCAAATATTATTTCCGTTAATAAACAAGGGGTTAAAACACCAAGCACTGGCCAGGCATAGTGGCTCACACCTGTAATCCAAGCACTTTGGAGGCCAAGGAGGGCGGATCAACTGAGGTCGGGAGTTCAAGACCAGACTGACCAACATGGTGGAACCCCATCTTTAGAAAAAAAAAAAAAAAGAGAGAGAGAGAAGAAAAGACTCCAGGGTCATACAGATTTACAACTTAGTGTTAACTAGCATTAATGTGCCTACTTTTCTGTTTTGCTATGGTGTTTCCACTACATTCACAAACAGGTGTTAAATACATCAAGCACTGGCTGGCTCTGTGGCACATGCCTGTAATCCCAGCGCGTTGGGAGGCGGAGGTGGGAGGATCACCTGAGGTCGGGAGGTCAAGACCAGCCTGGCCATCATGGTGAAACCCCGTCTTAACATAAATAAATAAATAAATAAATAAATAAATAAATAAATAAATAAATCCCCTTCTTAAAAACCAAATAAATAAATAAACAAACAAACAAAAACACCAAGCACTGATCCCAGGCACCTATTTCCGCGGTCTCAGGCTGTGGTGCCTGCGCCTACCAGAGCTTCCCGACCACCCGACGGTTCCTCCTCCTCTCCCGGTACCGGGGTATCTCCCCAGAAACGTACCCGCGTCCATAACCGCATTTTGGCCTGCGTGGGAATGACACGCCCAAGCCTCCAAGAACGGTCGCTTGGATGAACAGCCCAACGGGAAACGCAGCTACGCTCCCTCCACCGCATTCAGAGGTGATGGGAAGTCTTTTCCTCACCTTCAACTTGGCGGGACAAGGTTTCTCTAAGCAGACTCTCCCAAGTGGGTCCTGATGAAAGGAAGCTGAGTCCTCGCAATAGATGCCCAGCACGCGGCCGTGCTGATGGGTTGCAGTGCGCATGCGCGGAGCGCAGAACCTGGGCGCCCCCTTGGGGCAGGCCTGGGGAAATATCTGAAAATCCGCGTCTGGAATTTTCCAGGCAGCGATTTTGGAAATAATTGTTTTATTTTATATTTTATTATTTTATTTATTTTATTTTATATCTATTTTATTTATTTTTAAATTTAATTTTAATTTTAGTTTATTTCATTTTAATTATAATTTTATTTCATTTATATTATCATTTCATTTTATTTTTATTTTTATTTTATTTTATTTTTTTTATTTTACTTTATTGTATTTATTATTTTAATTATTTTATTTTATTTTATTTTAGATTTTCAGGTACATGTGAAGAACATGCAAGATTGTTGCATAGGTACACACATGGCAGTGTGATATGCTGCCTTCCTCCCCTTTACCTATATCTGGCATTTCTCCCTATACTGTTTCTCCCCAACTCCCCACCCACTGCTGTCGCTTCCCATTTCCATCCAACAGACCCCAGTATGTGATGCTCCCCTCCCTGTGTCCATGTGTTCTCATCGTTCAACCCCACCTATGAGTGAGAACATCCGCTCGTGTCAGTTTGCTGAGAATGATGGTTTCCAGGTTCATCCATGTCCCTACAAAGAACATAAACTCATCGTTTTTGATGGCTGCATAATATTCCATGGTGTATATGTGCCACATTTTCCCTGTCCAGTCTATCATCAATGGGCATTTGGGTTGGTTCCAGGTCTTTGCTATTGTAAACAGTGCTGCAATGAACATTCGTGTGCATGTGTCCTTATAGTAGAACGATTTGTAATCCTTTGGATATATGCCCAGTAATGGAATTGTTGTGTCAAACGGAATTTCTATTTCTAGGTCCCTGAGAAATCGCCACACTGTCTTCCACAATGGTTGAACTAATTTACATTCTCACCAAAGAAAAAGTGTTCGTATTTCTCCACATCCTCTCCAGCATCTGTTGTCTCCAGAGTTTTTAATGATCGCCATTTGAACTGAACTGAAATCGAATCCGCTGTCCCATGCCTTGATCCAAATGCACGGAGGTAGCAAGCAAAGAAAATGATTAGTTTACGCCTGTAATCTCATCACTTTGAGAGGGCAAGGTGGGCAGATCACTTGAGGTCAGGAGTTCAAGACCAACCGAGCTAACATTGCACAACCTGGTCTCTATTAAAAATACTAAAGTTGGCTGGGCATGGTGCCCAGCTACTCAGCAAGCTAAAGCAGCGGTGCCCAGTAATCCCAGCTACTCAGCAAACTAAAGCAGGGGAATTGCTTGAACCTGTGAGGTGGAGATTGCAGTGAGCCAAGATCCTGTCACTGTACTCCAGCCTGGGTGACAGAGCCAGACTCTGTCTCAAAAGAGAGAGAGAGAAAAAAAAGATGATCAGTAGATGAAAGTTACTTGATTTTCTTTCTTTTCTTTTTAAGAGAGAGGGTCTCACTCTTATTGCCCATGCTGGAGTGCAGTGGCATAATCGCAACTCCCAGTTTCAGCCTCCAGCTCCCAGGTTTTAAGAGATTCTCCAGCCCCAGCCTCTCAATGCACTGGGATTACAGGTGTGCACCACCACACCTGGAACCATCTGATTTTCTTTTATTTATTTATTTACATTTTTTAGGGTTGTGGCAGGTCTAGCTATGACACCCAAGCTGGTCTAGAACTCCCAAGCTCCAGCGATCCTCCCAACTAGGCCTTCCAAAGTGCTAGGATTACAGGTGTAATCCTAGCCACCACACACTGCCTGATTTTCTGTCTATCAGCAACAATGCATAGGAATAATTTGAACTTGAATTTTTTTAAAAAATACCATCTGCAATAACACCCCCACAAGTGAATTTATAGGCATAAATCTAACAAAATACATACAAATATGCATTCAGAAAACCTTGGATCACGGATGAGAAGAATAAATAAATATATAAATGGAGGTAAATACTCCTTGTTTAGGAACAGCACACTCATTAATGTTAGCTTCACTGCAAAGCTAAAGTAATGACGAGAGTGATATTGTTGAAGGAATGGACAAACAGATAAACAGAACACAATACAGAACCCCAAAACCCTGAGTAAGTACAGTCAACTTATTTTGTCAAAGGGGCAAAAGCAATTCATTGGGGAAATAAAAGTCTGTTCAACAAATGGTGACAGAGCAATCGGAAACCACAGGGAAAAAAATGAACGTAGACCAAAACCTCATAATCAATCCCCCCAAAAAACACTCAAGACTGTCCGTAGACTTAAATTTTCAAATATAAAATTGTAAAGTTACCGAAGAAAATCCACATGACTGGGTTGGTGATGACTTATTAGATACAATATCAAAAGCCAGTCCATAAAAGAAATAAATGATAATGTGGACTTCATTAAAATTTAAAATGACTACTCTGTGAAATACCTTGTTAAGAGAATCAAAAAACAAGTCACACACTGAGAGAAAATATTCACAAAACAACCCTGAAAAAGCCTTGTGGGCAAAATATACAAAGAAATTCTAACACTCAACAAGAAGAAGCAGAAGAAAAAAAAAAAAAAAAAAAAGCCTGAATTAAAATATAAAGACACCTCACCAAAAAAATACAGATGCTATGCCTGGGTGTAGAGGCTCATGCCTGTAATCCCAACACTTTAGGCAGTGGATGCAGGTGATTAATTGAGGCCAGGAGTTCAAGACAAGGCTGACCAGCAGCATGGCAAAGCCTCATCTCTACTAAAAATACAAAAATTAGACAGGCGTGGTGACATGTGCCTGTAATACCAGCTACTCGGGAGGCTGAGGCAGGAGAATTGCTTGAACCTGGGAGGCAGAGGTTGTAGTGAGCTGAGCTGATGCCACTGTACTCCAGCCCAGTCAACAGAGGAAGACTCTGCCTCGAGAAAAAGAAAGACAGAAAGAAAGAAAAGAAAAATACACAGATGGCAAACAAGCATCCAAAATAATGCTCAATAGCACTTGGCATGAGGGAAAAGCAAATTAATGTAACAATGTGAACCGATGAACATCTACTAAAATGGCTAAAATCTTTTTTTAATGCGATAAAAATTGCAACAGGAACTCTCATTCAGTGCTACTGGAATATATAACGGTACAGCGGCTTCAGAAGGCAATTTGGCAGTTTTTTCTCAAAGCTAAACATGTTCTCACCATAAAAGCCAGCAATTGCACTCCTAGCTATATAGACAACTGCTTCGTAAACTTAGGTCCAAATGAAGACCAATATGCAATTATGTACAGCTGATCTCTTCATAGTGGCCAAATACTTTAAGGAGTCAAGATGGCCTTCAATAGGTGAATGAATAACCAAGCTGGGTATATCCATGGAATGGAATTCTATTCAGTAAGAGAAAGGAGTGATCTGAGGTCAGGAGATCAAGACCATCCTGGCCAACATGGTGAAACCTCGTTTCTACTAACATACGAAAAATTAGCCAGGTGTGGTGGCTCGTACCCATAGTCCCAGCTACTTGGGAGGCTGAAACAGGGGAATTGCTTGAAATTGGGAGGTGGAGATTGCAGTGAGCTGAGATCGCACCACTGCACTCCAGCCTGACAACAGAGCAAGACTCCGTCTCAAAATTAAAAAGAGAAAGAGAGAGAAAGGGGTGATATATGAAGCCATGCAAAGATACGGATGAATCAACATACATATCACTAAGTGAAAGAAGCCAGTCAGAAGAGAGCACACACTGCATGATCCCAAAGGAAAAACTATAGAGATGTTAAACAGATCTGTGATTGGCAGTGGTTTGTATGGGGTAGAGGGATGAGTTAAACAGGGGAATAGGTGGATGGAAGGAGGCACAATGGGCCAGGTGGGAGTGGACTCAGGTGGGTGCGACTGTGCTGGGTGTGTGTGAGAGAGCCTGAGGGATGCAGTGGCAGGATGAACAAAAAGGCTACTTGTCACTTTAGGAGATAAGGGTCTCCTTTCATCATACATGGAACTATTTCAGGATAAGTTCTTGAGAAGACTGTGCTCGGTGTGGCATAATTTACCATTTTAATCATTTGTTATGGGGAAAGACACATGACATAATAGTTACCATTTTAAACATTTTTAAGTGTGTCGTTCCGTGGCACTAGGTTAGTTTCCATTTTTTTTTTTTTTTTTTTTTTTAAGATAGTTACTCCAAAGAGTATGAAATGGTATCTCATTGTGGTTTTGATTTTCATTGATCTAATGGCAAGTGATATTGAGCCTTTTTCCACGTGTTTATGGGCTTTGGATTTAGCAAAGATTTTAAGTATGACACCAAAAAGCACAGGAAACAAAAGAAAAAATAGATATGTTGGACGTCATCAAAATTTAAAACTTAGGTAAAAAATTTTAAGCATGGTACATCAAAGGACACTACCAAGAAAGTGAAAATGAAACCACTTATATGGGAGAAAAACATTGCAAGTCGTATCTCATAAAGGTATAATATCCAGAACATATAAAGATCTCAACAACAAAAAGACAAACAACACAGTTTTATAATGGGAAGAAGAGTTGAAAAGACTTGTCTCCAGAGAAGATACACAAAGTGCACATGAAAACATGCTCAACGTTACCAGCCATCAGGGAAAAGCAAATAAAAATTACAATAAGATACCACTTGACACCCATTAGAATAACTATTTCCAAAAACAACAACAAGAAGTCTGGGAGCGATGGTTCATGCCTGCTATCCTAGCATTTTGGGAGGTCGATGCGGGCAGATCGCTTGAGGCCAGGATTTCGAGACCAGCCTAGCCAACATGGTAAAACCCTATATCTACTAAAAATACAAAACTTCGCCAGGAGTGGTGGCACACACCTGTAATGCCAACTA
This sequence comes from Saimiri boliviensis, assembly GCF_048565385.1. Classification (NCBI taxonomy): domain Eukaryota; kingdom Metazoa; phylum Chordata; class Mammalia; order Primates; family Cebidae; genus Saimiri; species Saimiri boliviensis. Next base: position 9,987,330 of record NC_133471.1, on the reverse strand, counting down.
TTGGGGAGCCTGAGGCAGGAAAATTTCTTGAACCTGGGAGGCAGAGGTTGCAGCAAGCTGTTATTGTGTCACCACACTCCAGTCTGAGTGACACCATGAGACTCCATCTCAAAAAAACAAAACAAACAGAAACTAACAACTGTTGACAAAGAAGTGAAGAAATGTGAACATTGCTGATGGGAATGTAAACTGGCACAGCCTATGGAAAAGTTTGGAGGTTCTGCAAAAGGCTAAACATAAAATTACCATAGGACCCAGAAACTTCTTTTCTAGACACATCAGAAAAGAATTGAAAACAAGTATTCAAAAAAAAAAAAAAAAAAAAAGTAGCCGGACATGGTGGTGTGCCCCTGTAATCACAGCTACTCAGGAAGCTGAGGCAGGAGAATTGCTTGAACCTGGGAGGCGGAAGTTGCAGTGAGCCAAGATCTCACCACTGCACTCCAGAATGGGCGGCAGAGCAATATCCCGTCTCAAAATAAATAAATAGATAATAATAAAAATAAAATAAATAAAAAGAGGAAAACCTTTAGTGTTCCTTCACCAGGAATTGGCCTGGCATTCAAGTTTGTCCACAGTCCAGTGCTGCCTGTGCGTGTCCAAACACATAATGAACCTGTGCTCCAACCACACCGTCTACCAGCTCCTAAACCCACAGCGTGGTAATTTCGGGTCCAGGTCACCTTTTCTCTGAGGCCTTCACAGATGCCCAGTGATCAGCAACACCTCCTCGGGCTCATAGGGTCTTGCAACTTGCCCTGCTATAAACCACACCTCATCACATGATCACCAAGAGTTGTCGCATCTCTCTTTTTCCTCTCTCTCTTTTTTTTGAGACAGGGTGTCATTCTGTCACCCGAGCTGGAGTGCAGTGGCACAATCTCGACTCACTGCAACCTTTGCCTCACAGGCTTAATCAGTCTTTCTGCCTCAGCTTCCTCAATACCTAGGACTCCAGGCAAGAACCACCATGCTCAGCTAATGACTTCTGTGCTTTTTGTAGACATGGGATTGTGCCGTGTTGCCCAGACTGGTCTCAAACTTCTGGCTAAAGCAATCTGCTTGCCTCGGCCTCACAAAATGCTGAGATTACAGGCATGAGCCGCCAGGCCCACCCCGTCTCATTTCAATAAGGAATTATTAGCTTTTTCTGAGTACCACTGTGTGCAGGTGTCTTGCTCAGGTGAACTCATATCAGTCTGCTAGGTATGGCTAGTACTCTATGCAGAGAGGACAGCCAGGCTAAGGTGACTAACTCACCTACAATGACAGCCTCCAGTGGCTTCATACTCAGGTTCCGGCCCAGAACCAGGTATTCAGGGGCCACTTAGGGAAAGTTCGTGAGTTGAATGAAGATGTGTTCGGTCCACACAGGAGCGGCATCCCAACTGTGGGTTCGTTTGTGTGATCATGAGGTAGCCCAGGTTCCACAAGGAGCCTCATGAGCCACACAGATCCTGTTATATATAAACCAGCCCAGGACTCTCCAGAGCCTAGCTCCAGGAAGTGTATTCACACTCCTATTTTTATACTTGGTTAGATTAGAGCTGAGGATGCCTGTACCTTTCTTCCATCCATACCCTCCCACTATCTGGATGCTAAAGATGTATTCTGGGGCCTGCTTCATTTCCACAGACCGGGATCCAGCTCTGTTGAGGCTCCCCACAGAACCCCAGAAGCTCTGCAGGCATGCAGGGTAGAAGAGCTGCCTATCTGACACAGAAGGGGCTTTTGCCTTTGGGGGCCTCAGGCTACAGGTAATTCTTTCTGCTCAGGTTGCAGGGAGCATCACAGCCCCCAAGAGAGCTCAGGACCCAGAGAGAAAACAGCTTCCATTTCATCCTACCTTCAAAATTTGAGTGCTCCCAACACCAGAGCACTCTTGATTCACGAAGGTGAGTCCAGAAATTGGGGCTTAATACAGGAGGGCTTTTGGCTCCACCCAGGAAAGAATTCAAGAGCAAGTCGGTGGTGTTAGACAGCAACTTTTATCGAAGCAGCTGTGCATAGCAGCAGCAGAGGACACCCTTATGGAGCAGGGATACCCCATAGGCAGTGAGCCAAGTAGCAGCTCAGAGGCAGTTCTGCAATCATATTTATACCCACTTTTAATTATATGCAAATTAAGGGGCAGGTTATTTAGACACTTCTAGAAAAAGGGCAGTAACTTTCAGGTGATTGCCATGGAAAAGGGTAGTATTTTCCAGGTGTTACCATGGAATGGCAAACTCACATGGCACTGGTGGTGTGTCTTATGGAGGGCTGCTTTTGCCACTTTCCTGTATCAGCTCGTCCGTAATCTGGTCCAGATTTCAAATCTTGCCTCAGGAGTCAGGTCCCACCTCCTATCTGAGTCTGGTCACAGCCCTAGCTAGGCATATCATCATCCCAATGCCAGCCTAAAGTCCTGCAGTCAGGCCCTCCTGTGTTCTGCCTGGGGCACCCAGGAAGAGGATGGGACACACTAGGAGAGGCTATGGTCAGGCCCTCCAGGTTGAAGTCCTAATCCCAGTACCTGTGAATATGTCCTTATACGGAAATAGTGTCTTTGCAGATGATCAAGTTAGGAGTAAATTGTTAAGGCCATCCTTAATCCATTATGATCATGATTTTTAAAAGGGGAAATTTGGCTAGGCCTGATGTCTCACACCCGTAATCCCAGAAGTTTGGGAGTCCAAGGCAGGTGGATCACGAGTTCAGGAGTTCAAGACCAGCCTGACCAACATGGTGACACCCCATCTCTACTAAAAATACAAAAATTAGCTGGATGTGATGGCATGCAACTGTAATCCCAGCTCTCAGGAGGCTGAGGCAGGAGAATTGCTGGACGATGGAGGTCACAGTGAGGTGAGATCTGCTCTGTGTCAGCAGGGCTATGCTCCTGCTGTAAAGCCGAGATTGCGCCTGGGTGAGAGAGACTGAGACTTTGTCTCAAAAAATAAACAAACAAACAAACAAACAAACAAACAAATAAATAGATAAAATAAAATAAAATAAAACTTGGCAGGGGTGGGATTTAGAAACAAATGCAGACGGGGAAAAAATCCATTTAAAGACTGGAGCTTTAACCAGTCATGGTGGCTGACACCTGTAATTCCAATACTTTAGGAGGCCAAGGCAGGTGCATTACTTGATGTCAGGAGTTTGAGATCAGCCTGGCCAACACATTGAAGTACCGTCTCTACTAAAAATACAAAAACTAGCCAGGCACAGTAGCAGGTGCCTGTAATCCTATCTACTCCATAGGCTGAGTCAGGAGAATCGCTTGAACCCGGGAGGTGAAGTGGAGGTTGCATTGAGCCAAGATTGTGCCACTGCACTCCAGCCTGGGCAACAAAACAAAAAACATTGGAGCTTTGCTGTCACAAGCCAAGAAAGTAACAGAAGATGAAGAGAGGCCTGAAACGGATCCTTCCTTAGTATCTTCAGAGGGAGCATACGCCTGCTGAGACAGAGCAGAAATGGGACTTGGCCCACTCCCACTAACATGTTCCATACATGCCCACTGACCACCAGACCTTGCAGCATCACCCTCCAGGTGCCATACTAGCTGACTAGACCTTGCCAACTGTCTGAGAAAAAAATAAGAGAAGCATCATCCCACCATAAGGTAGTTGACTCTATCATCTGCTGGTGCACAAGGCCAGGAGAATGACCGTGGCCTTATGATAATACTTACCCCTGGCCTCATGATAATACTGAAGCCTCCACCCAAAGAAGAGCTTATTGCCATTTTCTAATCACGCAAGGTATGTGTTAGCCTGATTCTTTAATGCATCTGATCACCATCCCCCATATGTGTGATGACACTCTCCTAACCCATAAATTATGCATGGCACCCTCCTTAAGGCACTGCTGTCCCCAGAAGTCATTGAGCCTCCACTGTGCTAGTTCTAGAGCCCAGAAAGCCCAGGGCTGGTCAAACCCCACCCTTCACTCCTCCTCTGGCCCCTCCTCCCAGTGATCAATACCTTGCAACAGCCATCAAGCCCCTTTTAATCTCTAGAAAGGAGGATCAGGAGAACACTGGGACCAGCTCAAGCATCCATCCAGACAGGACCTCTGACCACTGCTAGGGGGCCCCTTCTCAGGAGGTTCAGTCCCAGACCAGGGCTCCAGAGACTTCAGTCCATTCTCCCAAATGGACATGATACATCAGGGACCTAGAATGTCCAGGACCGAGACTTGTTGAAGACAGGAGGGAGCAACATTCCCTGGAGGTCCTCATGCAGCCCAGTCCTCTGGCAGTGACCAGCCAGCATCCAGGAACCTTCTTGATGGGTCTCCAAGCCCTGATGCTCACAGGAAAGGCCACAGGCCAGGGTTGGGATGGGCCCAGAGCTCTGCATGTTTCTAGTGAAGGTTGAGGGATGGCATCCCCCGTAGTAGTCCAAGACACCACAGTAGTAACTGCTCCTGCTGCTGCTGTCTGAGTTTGGGGGAGCTGGCCTGGTGGGGTACATGGGGGTCCAGTCCTCCTGTGGCAGATAGGCAATCGGCTGTGCCCTCTCCTCTCTTCCTCCAGACACACAGATTTTCAAGGATATAGTGGGCCACAGGTGAACAGTGCAATGGCCTCCTGGATGCAGGGTTCCAAGGCTCCTCGTGAGGTGCCTTCACAGTCTTGATTCAGCAGCACGCTGGTCCTGTTGACCCCCATCCAAGTCTGAAACAGAGTGTGGGAGGAAGGAAGGGCTCAGGCAGCATGTTCAGAACTCATTGTGGGAGCAGCTGCCTCCTTTCTGGCAAGCCCAGCCTCCCTCCTCCTCCAGGAAGCCCTCCTGAAGTCCACACCCAGAGGCCAAGCAGCACCTGTGTCTTGAACATTCTGTCATTGCTCCATGTACCATCGCAGCCTGAACATGGAACCCTGAGTCCTTTCGGGCCCTCATGACTCCCCCAGCAAAGGGCTTGGTGCTCACAACAGCCTGAGCCAAGGTACAGATGGTGATATCTGCCCAGGATAGAGCCAACGTCTGACAGCATGTGCCTCGGGGCCTTTCATCAGCTACTGAGACTGGGCACTCCTACCTGACCCACACGTACACACACACACACACACACACACACACACACACACACACACACACAAGAGTTGCTGTCAGGACTGGTGACTTTCAAAGCACTTGGCTAAGACCAGCAGAACTGAATCCTTCTGTGGGGCCACAGGGGGCCCCCTACATCCAAAAAGAAGCTGTCCCCTTGGTGGGACCAGGAGCCTCCAGCCCATGCACCACACACACCACACCCTCCATCATTGCACTACTCTCTGGAGACCAACCTATGGCACTAGATCCCGGCCCAAGGGTCTAAATAACCCCTGGCAAGTGCCCTGGTTCTTTAGGGAAGGGCTGGTGCCTGCAACAGGATGACAGTCCAGGTGACCGTCACAATTTGTGCCCTACTCAGCCTTGTTCTCAGCTGCCCAGGTTCTTAAGAGTCACACCTACCACCTTAGGAAAAGAGGGGGACTCTGAAAGAAACCAGGTGTCAGTTCATGTTTCAAATTCTATTTTTGGACAAAAATCTTGAAAACTAAGCTCCTTATTGAGCGAGAAAATGATTTTTCTGCACAGTAAGCAGGAGCCATGCTGTGGAGGGAACATCCTTGCCTCAGAGGGTCCAGGGATGCCTGAGGGCATCCAGCAGGGAAGATCCTGGAGAAGAGGTTTCAACTTGGTTCAGACCACAGGAAGGAACACTCACTGCTTCTTGTCCTCTGCCCAAAATGAGGAGTCTGAAGGAAAAAACCAGAGACCACTGGAGCCCTTTCTCTCCCCCTCCTCCCACCCAGAGGGCATGAACGTCCAGCCCAGTTGCTCACTGGTTCCTTGGTTGAGAGCCCAACATGGTGGGGAGGGAGGAAAGTGTGATCCGAGGGGGACCAGGGGACTAGGCAGAGCAGGAGCCCAGTGGCAGTGAGAGTCCCAATGGCAGTGCATCCACCACAGACCCTTCCCCACAAACAACTTCACAGGAGGAGGAGGTGAGGCATGTGGTGGGTGCAGACAGGTACAAACCAGAGGAGACAGCGGTAAGTCATTAGACATTTACATTTTTTTTTCCCATCAACAACGGCACTGGTGACAGGAGAACAAAAAGGTGTCAGCTATGGAAAAATAAAACTAATTTTTCCCCATTTGAGACATGGTATAAATCGAAATTCACTTAATATACAAAAAGGACTCCAATCATAAACAAAGCTCCGACACTGGCCGCCAGCCCTCATGAAAGCCAACATGTTGAGCAGGCCAGTGTTCTAGTGAACCCCTGCCCCCCACACCCTGCCATGGTCTCTGCACCCACCTGGAAGTTCCCATTGTGCATATTGTAGAGGGGCTGGAAGAATGCTGCTGGAGAGGGCATGTTGTGGTAGAAGGTTCTCTTCACCCTGAGGCCAGGAGAGGCCAGTCAGAGGCCTATGGCAATGCAAGTGGATTGAGGTCACTGCAGAGGATGAGCCTCTCTTCCATCTCATCACATCCTAACCCACTCTCGGGTCAGGACCCATCAGGGCCTCCTTGCCTAATGGCCACATGGGACTGATTTATGTCGGGGCACACATCCTTGACAGCATGACCTGCAATGGCAGGTTCAGAACAGAGAGTTACCGGCTGTGTCCTCAGTCCACAGAGGGAGACAGCGCCTCCAGAAAGTCGTCTTTGTCATCAGCAGGAGGTCTGCAGCTCCCACGCCACCCAGTGTCTCCCTGAGCACCAGACTTGCTGCTGAGGATCCACTGACTCTCCCACAAGGGTGTCACCTGGGGCTCCAACCCAGCAGGTCCAAAGAGACCTCACCAACTTCCCAGCAAGGATGTTCCCATTTTCCCCACCTCAGGGGTCACCATTCATATCTCAACCAGCCACATGCCCCCTCTATTTCTCCTCCTAAGACCCCGCAATTCCCTCTTCTTTGCTCTTTCTCCACTTCTTTGGCTGGCTCAAGCCAAATCATCTCCTGGTGGGTACCCTATTGGTGCACATTTGCCTCCAGAAGGTCTCCCATGTCCCCTTGTCCAGCGATCCATTCCTCAAAAGATAAAGTAGGTTGTATCACACAGTTTCGTACTTTCCTTTGCTCCAAGGAGAAGCCAAGTGCCCTCCCACTTGGCCCCAGCCAACACCCCTGTCCCCACACCCTCTTTTTCACATCTACTCCCTGACATGGCCCCAGCACCCTCTCTTGAAACCTGACATGTGGTCCATGAGGCATGATGGTTTATTTAAGGAGTGCCCTTGTCCAGCTTGTTCTCTAACACATCTGCCAGGGTGAGAACAGGGTCCCATGCACACCAGATGCCCCAAATGTCCTTTCATAGAATGTGTGAACAGAAGAACGAACAGAGCTCCTCAAGAGGCAGGAGACCAGGACCTTGGGCTCCTGATCTCCATGATTCTGGGTTTGGTTGGGACCAAGCTGTCCTTATCTTCAGCCTCTGCCCCAGATGTCCCTTCCCTTCTCTCCCCTGGCAACTTGAGAACCCTCTTCTGGCCCACGGGGAAGACTGGAGAAGCCCACTCCACTGTCAACCTTGACAGTGGGGAGGGGAAGGGAGAAACCAGGCAGGGGTGGACCTTGATACCCCACCCACCTCACACTCACACATGCACATAGAGATACATCTTCACACGTACGCTAAGACATGTACACCCTTACCCTTTCACACAAGTGCACATACACACACACACACACACACACAAACAAACACACACACACACACACACACACACACACACACACCAGCTACCTACCTGGGTGGCAGCTTGATCAGAAAATAGATCAGGCCAGTCAGCAGGAGAAAGACAGACACAGCAACAAGGATGTTGTCTGGGTGCCCCAAGGGTGGGATCAGAGGACCTATGGGCAGGAAGGGCACAGGGTTGTGAGCAGCCTCAGTGCCAGGAGGCTCCCCACAAACCTACATGGCAAAGGTGCACCGTTCAGTGCCCTGGGCCAAAGTGGAAGATTTGTGATGGGCCTTGAAGGTTTGTGTCACCTGTTGGAGGAGCTTGTTTATGAGCCATATACCTGGGCCTCACTCATCCCATCTTCCACATGTTGGGTCATAAGGTCCATGGGACCTCTCAGCACTGCAATGCACAAGGGTCAGCCCAGCTCTCACTAAGGACACTGAGGTCACATCCAGCCTCCACGCAGGAGCACCAGCCCTGGTGTGCAGCCCTGCCGACCTCAGTCCTAACAGGTGCCACTGACTACAAGTTCTCAGGAAGCCCCAGCGTTGACAGGTGTTTGCTTCCTCCATTTAGACCTCAGATCTTCAGAGGATGGGTGTCAACTGGGGCATGACTGCCTCAAGGAGGGGCTTCCAGGAGGTTGAAAGGGTGTGGGGGTGAGGTGGACAGGGTAGAGGACACCCAGCCCAGACTCTAGAAGTACAGGAGCCAAAGCAGTGCCCACCTTTTCTCTGGGGAGCCTGGAAGCACACAGGCTGGCTCCACTCGCTCCACTGGCCTGTATAACGTTCCTCCTCTGCCACATCATCCTCCATCATGGCCATCTGGACACACAGCCTGGTCTCATGAATAAAGCCAGGGTCCAGCTCAAAGGCTTCAAGTATAAGCCCGGTAACTCCAACAATGTGATCCCTGTGCTGGGCCCACTGTAGGGGTGGAGACAGTTAGCAGGGGCTGAAGGTGGGGCTTCAACCTTCAACCATCGAGAATACACACATGTATTATTATATGCATATAACATGCCTGTGTTAACACACGGGCACACTTGCCACATTCATGTGCGCACACACAGAGAAGGCATACTTTGACACTGACACACACAGACACATCTGCATTTGCCCCAGATACACATATGCACACGCAGGCAAACATCTACAGGGATGCTTTCACACTCATCACAGTTGCATGCACACTCATATGCACAGCACATGCATTTATGCATGAGCACACTCACCACACTCACCACAGTTGCATACACACCCATCCACACAGGCACACTCACATATACAAACACCAGGCACTGGCACACTTTCATGCACACTTACATGTGAACACGCAAACATGGGTGTGCATACACGTAAGTGTGCACATTTCCATGTGTGCACACATAAGTACATACATGCACACTCACCACACTTACGGGCACACACCCACAGAGACAGGCACACTCACCCTAACTCCCATGCACGCACACAAAGCGTACACATGTGCATGTCACTATATGTGTATGTACACACACACCTAGCTCTAGTTCCTCCCCTCCTCATCACTGCCAGTTGACATCTCCCTGTATAGAGTGGGGATTCTGCCCTCGGCTGTCGTTCCCAGGAGAGAGGACTCTGGAGAAAACCAGCCAAAGTGTTACCTCTTCCTGCTTCTTGAAGGCCAGCTCATAGCTGAGAAGTGTGGTCATTGGCTCCAAGGCAGGACTGATGATCCAGGTCAGCGTGCAGTGGCCAGTGTTGGCATTCCTCTGCAAGTCAGAGGATGGATTCAGCTTAACTGGAACAGAGTGAATCCATGTGAGGCTGAAGGTCCATGGGTCTGGGTCTGTCAGTCAGCACATCCAAGACTGGGGATCTGAAATATTCCCAAGGGGCATGGTCAAGACCCTCTCCAACCAGACACCTGACTGGAAGACGGGTCCAGTAAAGCCCCAGGCGGGACAGGACAGCAATCACTTCCACTGGCCTCCACAGCGTGATTAGGTGGTTTCTAAATATTGCTTCCCTTTCCTTCTCAGTCAACTGCTGGAAGTTCTTTCCAACATATTATTGGAGTCCTTCCTGGGATGACTGAAGAGCATTTCCCATGACTTAAATGGCAGCCGTGCCCCAACTAGCAGCCCTGCATCTTTATTTCATGCTAAAACCCTGACCCTGCAGTAACTATGTGGGCCCTTGCCTTCCAGGGGCCACCCCACCCCCAGCCATGGATCTCACTTGGCAGGGACTGAGAACACTCACTGGGCCACTGGGGTGTTGCCCCCAGCTACCAGGCAGCCAGGATGTTCTTGCCAAGGGGTCCATCCCAGACCTATAGCTGCTGTGCACCGTGTCTCTGGGGAAGGTACTGTGGGTCCACCAGGCTGACCAGCTCCCTCCCAAACACGCAGTGGTGGAAAGTGATGGTGAAATTGTTGGAGGGCAGGATCACCGCCTCAGGTGGCAGGAGTAGAGTGCACTCACTGCCCTGCAACATGCACTTATGTGTGCCACCAGGCACCTGGTTGCTGGAAAGGGTGTGTATTAGAATCATGGGGCTGCTACACTGTTCTGGTGCAACTGCTGCAATCCTGGAGACCTCTCCCTCATCCCTGTCCAGGTGGTCATGGCCCTCCATCCTCACCTGGTAAAGAGGAGCCAGGTGCTGCAGCCCTAGGCCAGCTCTGAGGCAGACCAGTGGCAATGGATCCTCAGGATGTTGTTGGTGAGGCAGGTAAAGGTTTCAGCCCTTGGCCCTGGAAATAATGATGGTTGGGAGCCAACGGTAAGTGCTTCAGGGCAGAGCTGAGCTGGAAGGTTGGCGGGATCTGATGGTTGACATCTTCGCAGGGCAGTCACCTGTCAATGATCCCAGAATCTATTCAGGGAAGCACTGATAGGCCTGGGAAGTGATGAGCTCTGACTCATGGTACCTGGGCCAGTTAGACTCAGAGAGGTGTCAAGAGGATGAAAGAAATGAGACTAAGGTCAATCCAGACGCCAAAGGTAGGGAGGTATATAGGTCAGAGACTAGAGACTGAGGTCCAGACTGACCCCTAGAGGACATGCCCCAGCACAGTTTGGGCCAAACTTTTTCCTAGGGGCTCAACAGAGGACAATCCAGTCCCCCAGACATGCCCTATTTCTCCACCCATCTCACACAGATACCAGTGCCCAGCCCTCACCTCGTCCTTCCCCTGGGATGGAGACTCCCGAGCAGAGACATGTGCAGATGCAGATGCAGGCCAGGAGCCAGGTGCCCATGACTTGCCTCAGGGCCTCACTCTCCAAGGTCCAGCCTGCAAAGGACTGGGCTGAGGGCCCTGTGCGAGTGAGCCATCCCACTCTGGAGGGGTGCTCCCCATAAATTGCTCTGGAGGGGTGCTCCCCACTTACACAGTGTCCTGTGAAAGGCACTGGGCAACCTGTCCAGTCTTTCATTGACGGGCATTTGGGTTGGTTCCAGGTCTTTGCTATTGTAAACCATGCTGCAAAAGACATTCGTGTGCAAGTGTCCTTATAGTAGAACGATTTATAATCCTTTGGATACATTCCCATATATACCATAGAATATTACACAGCCATAAAAAACAATGAGTTTGTTTCCTTTGTATGGACATGAATGAACCTGAAAACTATCATTCTCAGCAAACTGACACGAGTTGAAAATCAAACACTGCATGTTCTCACTCATGGGCAGGGGTTGAACAACAAGAACACGACACAGGGAGGGGAGCATCACACACTGGGGTCTGTTGAAAGGAAATAGGGGAGAAACAGTGGGGGGTGGGGAGAGATAGCATGGGGAGAAATGACAGATACAGGTGAGTGGGAGGAAGGCAGCAAATCACACTGCCATGTGTGTACCTATACAACAATCTTGCATGTTCTTCACATGTACCCCAAAACCTAAAATACAATTTTTTTTTTGTAAATTTTGTAAATTTCTTTAAAAAAAAAAAGAAAAAAAGAAAGAAAGAAAGACACTGGGCACCATTGCCCAGGCTTTACTTACAAGAAACTGAAGTTCAGAAAAGCCATTTGACCCAGCCAGACTCATGACTGCAGTGTGTGAGGTGCACCCTCAAACTTAGATCTTGTACTCTGACTCAGCTAGGTCTCCACGTCTGCCTCAGCCAGCCCATCTCCCCGCACCCTCACAGAGGAGTCAGGGTTGGGGGCACTTGTTACTCGCATTCACAGGCAAGGAGCTGAGTCCTGAGAAGGGGAGATGGCTTGCCCAGGGTCACACAGACAACATCTACAGAATTTTTTTTTTTTTTTTTTTTTTTTTTTTTTAATGGAGTCTCCCTCTGTTGCTCAGGCTGGAGGGCGGTGGTGCAATCTTGGCTCACTGCAACCTCTGCCTTTCTGGTTCAAGTGATTCTCCTGCCTTGGCCTCCCAGGTAGCTGGGATTACAAGCGTCCGCCACCACACCTGGCTAATTATTTTGTATTTTTAGTAGTGACGGGGTTTCACCACGTTGGCCAGGCTGGTTTTGAACTCCTGACCTCAAGGGGTCCACGTGTCTTGACCTCCCAAAATCTTGGAATTACAGGTGTGAGCCACCATGCCCAGCCTCTGTGTATTCTCTCTCCTTTTTGTCTTCTTAAAGACCCATCCCAGGGTTCTGCCCCAGGAAGGTGGACAAGGATGGTAGCGGGGTATCTGTCCCAAGGAAGAGCACCACCAGAAAGGCAAAGCCCCCCATGCTGAAGTGTGAGGCCTGAGCCCCAGGATCTCTGGGGGAGCCAGAGGTTGGCTGGAGATGAGGGGCTGGGTGTCAGAAAGTACTTGGGTGTGGGAAGTCTGCTGATGCCCTATCATCCCATTTGCAGCTCCAGATGCTACACCAATAACTCCTAGGCAGGAAGCAGGGCCAGCCTAGTTATACAAGACTGATTAGTGATAAGGAAGGAGAAATAAAAACAGACATGTATGCAAACTACATCAAGCACACCCTTAAGAAACCTGCACATCCTCAATGGACAGTGGGCACTACACTACCCCCACTACATGCCACTCCCGGCAGTGTATCCAGGTACCCACAGGACAGTCCCCCGTTAAGACTGATGATCAGGAAGTCTCACCCTTCCCTAGAATGGAGCGTGCAGCCTGTCACCACCAGCCACAGCATGAAACACCATGGCAAGTTCTCTGCAGCAGTGTCTGTTCCTTCTTGCAGCAGTTACTGGAAAGATGGGGAAGACAGTCAGCCACCTCTTGGGATATGTGAAGGCAGGGTTAGAATGATTACCAGGACCATAAGGAAGCCCAGGCACAACAGCCACACCTAAGAGCTGACCTAGGCCCCAAGAAGAATGACCGCTACAGCAGCCGTGGAGAAACACCCACATCTGCGTAGAATCAGGCCAGGCCGACCATAGGCTAACCCAGAAGCAGATGGCTTGAGAGCAAGGAGTGGGATGGGGTGGCTGAAGGAAGAGGCCCCTTCCTCCATCCTGGACCACAGGGCCAATCAGTCCAGGCAGGTGCACATATCCCGACCTGCAGCCTCCCTGCTCCTGGATGTCACCAGGGAGGCCTCACCATAGCTCAAACAACACCCGCTCACAGGATGGTTGTGAGAGCAGGAGGGAAACCCAGTGTCTGCAACCTGGGACAGAGCTGCCCCTGACACTCCCAGTCCTGCTGGGGAGCCTGGCTGACATCACTGCCCGGCACAGCCTCTCCCAGATTGGGTCTGTGGACATAGCCTTCAGTCCATGGGTCACTTTTTGGTCTTTTCTGAGATCCCTATCTCTTCCATGGCCTCAACGTCAAGCTCTGGCCCAGATGGCTACTGAGCCTCGTGGCCTGCCTGCCCTGGTTTCCTGGGCCACTGTGAAGCTGTTGGCTGCCCTGCACTTGGAGCCCTGCCTCAGGCCACAGGCTCTGCCACACCCACAGGAGGGTCTTCAGACAGGCTCAGCCCTTCACCCTCCCTGGCCCTCATCCCCTGAGCACTCACCTAAAACCAAGCAGAATTTTAGACCAGAGCAGGCCACCATCAGGGAGGCTGGCTAGGTAGCCCTGGGCTCCTCTGTGACATGAAGCACACTCTCCAAGTTGGCCTTATACAATTACACAGAGCTCATTATATATACTTTTTTTTTTTTTTTTTTTTTTTTTTTTTTTTTTTTGAGACGGCATCTTGGTCTGTCACCCAGGCTGGAGTGCAGTAGTGTGATGACGGCTGACTGCTACCTACACCTCCAGAGTTCAAGCGATCCTCCTGCTTCAGGCTCCCAAGTAGCTGGGATTACAAGCATGTGTCACCACATCTCACTATTTTTTTTTTTTTTTTTTTTTTTTTTTTTTTTTTTTTCCGAGACAGAATCTCAGTCTGTCACCACTTGCCAGGCTGGAGTGCAGTGGCACGACCTCAGCTCACTGCAACTTCCGCCTCCTGGGTTCAAGGGATTCTCCCGCCTCAGCCTCCTGAGTAGCTGGAACTACAGGCGCCTACCAACATGCCCAGCTTATTTTTTATTTTTACTTTTAGTAGAGACGAGGTTTCACCATGTTGGCCAGGATGGTCTCAATCTCTTGACCTAGTGATCCACCCACCTCGGCCTCCCAAAGTGCTGGGATTACAGGCGTGAGCCACCACTCCCGGCCTGATTTTTATATTTTTAGTAGAGACAGGGTTTCACCATGTTGGTCAGGCTAGTCTCAAACTTTCAGCCTCAAGTGATCCACCGATTTTGGCCTCCCAAATTTCTGGGATGAGAGGCATGAGCCAACACACCTGGTCTAATTTTGTCTTTTGTAATGGGGGCAGGGAAGCATATCCTGGTTCTTCTAGCCCATTCAGTAGGCTGGCAGCCATTGAGGTGGATAGGGTGGAAGTTGCTATTTAAGTGGGCACTTGTCCAGCAAGTTCTTCTGTCAGCTGGGGGAAGAGGAAGAAATGCAGACCCTGGTACCCTAGATGCAGCTGGAGCTTGGGGTCATGGAAGCTGTGACAGAAGATGGGTCTGGAAATGGGAGCAGGGGCCTGAATTGACAGGACCCAAGGGTTGGGCAGTGGTCATAGGCCAGGGCTGGAGTAAATGTATTGGCACAGATTCCTGGAGTCTGAAGCTGAGATGGAAAAATGATGCCCATCCTCTTCCTGCTGTCTCTGTGAAGAGGTACCCATGTGTTGCCTGCTCTGCCCACAGCCTTGCTACCCCACTGTAGTTGAAGGTCATCCCTGTGTGATGTCCCTACATGAGGCTCCTTGAGGCAAGACCCTGTCTGATCATGTTGCATTCCCTGCACCCATCTCAACTGTTTGATAAATCTTTCTCCAACCCTTCCACTCTGGCATAGGCTGCCCTTGCTTCTGGATGATGTTCATGTTGTCAGCATCCAGAAGCAGGGCTCTGGGATGTTACTTAAAGACGTGCTGTGAGGATACCCACTCTTGGTACTAATCTACCCCATGTAGCTAAACTCTGAAGAAAGGGTGAGCCCAGAACAGCATACGTCACAGGAAGAGCAGGGGACAGGGTCAGCACAGGAGGATCCCACCAGGGCCCACGTCCTCCAGACTATATATTTCCCAGGAAACTGAGAGGGCTATGCTCTTTCTGAAACAAACCCTCTCCTCTCCTTCCTCTGCTTGGCTGGGTTGACACTCCATCTGGAATTCCACCCTCACCTGCTGCCCCACACACAGATCCAGTGGGGTATCCCAATCCTCCTGGCTCCTCTTCTGCACTAAAACAACCAAATGCCTGGTGTTTGCTAGAGGCTTTCCCAGGCCTGGGCCTAGACCCCAGCTCCACCCTGTGGCCATGACAATTGGAGCCCAAGTATGCTCATTTATTCTCACCCCCACAAAGGTCAGTTCAATCATCGAAGAAGCAGAGTTCCTTCCATAATTAGAAATTCTGTCTGACAAAGACAATGCCCTTCCCTCCATCCACTTGGAGCATGTTCACACTGGCCACAGCAGAATGCATGACCCCTACAGGTCTGGAAATTAGTTTGGTATCCTTGAGGTCAGCTCTGCAAATTTTGCTATCTCTAATACATACCCAATGCCAGAACACCAGAGGAGGTAAAGCTAGGGTGGTGCTCTAAAATGACATGCTTCCACAGTGGCTTCCTGGGCCCATGGATGGAGGGCCACTTCTCCTTCTCTACCTCCTGAATTTCATGCTGACTGGAGAGGTTGAGAAACCCAAAGCACAGACTCACCTTCCCAGATGCATCTGCCCAGTCCCATCACAAATCTGAGGCACCCCCAACCTGGAGGTGACTTGTCACCCAAATGTCTCTGGTTGCACAGCAAAGACCCTCAGCCTGATTCAGAAGATAACTGCCACAGCTGGTGATGTGAGCATTGCACGACAAGTTCACATAGGCCGCCCACATCTGAAACCACAAGCACATTACAGAGCTGCTCTCGCAAGCAGAGCTGAGAAGTGTCTGCCACTGCTGATCTTGTAACCCAGGAAACTGTGAGACATGACAGTCCCTGTGACACTGAGGACTGCCAGACATAGACTTCAGTGATTTGACTACCGACTGGCAAGTGAGTGTCCTCTGTGTTCTTCCCAGGAAACACCACTGACATGCATTAAACTGGCCCCAGGAAGTGAGGACCCTGTGCAGGTGCAGAGCAGTGCCCTTCTCTCGTATACTTTGCCAAAACCCGAGGTTCAGTTTCTCCTTCCATCAGCTAAGGCAAACTGAACATCAGGCTTTGGGAGAGTATTACACATAAAAGCAATGCAGACTCATTTGAAGAAAAACAATACAGAAGAGAATATTTTTAACAGGGTCCCCTTTCACCTTCCCCCAGAAGTAGCTAGTGTTAAGAAGTTAGGCATAAATGCACGGAGACACTTTTGCTTTTACTTTTTGATTTTTATTTTCACTGAGTCTCACTCTGTCACCCAGGCTGGAATGTAGTGATGCGATCTCAGCTCACTGCATCCTCTGCTCCAGAGTTCAGAATATTCTCCTACCTCAGCTCCTGAGTAGCTGGGATTACAGGCAACCACCACCAAGACCAGATGATTGTTTTGTGTTTTTATTAGAGATGGGATTTCACCATGTTGACCAGGCTGGTCTCAAACTCCTAATCTCAAGTGATCCACCCACCTCAGCCTCCCTAGGTGCTGGGATTACAGGTGCGGGTGATGGCACCCATCCAGACACTTCTTGAGCTGAAACAAATACACATTTCTTAAAGACTCCTGCTGTGCTGCCACTTTGCAGCCTTCTTCAGGCATTGTTACATTGCTGGTGAGAGTAAAAGTCTATGCAAAAATTTTTCCCCTATGGTTTTGCACCATCTTTCTAGGTTGGCACATAAAACCGACCTCATGCCAGGTGTGGTGGCTCAAGCCTGTAATCCTAGCACTTTTGGAGGCCGAGGTGGGTGGATCACGAGGTCAAGAGATTGAGACCATCCTGGTCAACATGATGAAACCCTGTCTCTACTAAAAATACAAAAAAATTAGCTGGGCATTGTGACGCGTGCCTGTAAGTTCAACTACTCAGGAGGCTGAAGCAGGAGAATTGACTGAACCCAGGAGGCGGAGGTTGTGGTGAGCCGAGATCACGCCATTGCACTCTAGCCTGGGTAACAAGAGCAAATATTCATCTCCAACAAACAAACAAACAACAACAACAACAAAAATGCACATCATGACTTTAATGGTAGTATATGCCATGGTTTAATAATCCCTGCAATGGTCTAGACCCAGTGCCTCACACCTGTAATCCCACAGCTTTGGGAAGCAGAGGCTGGAAGAACCCTTGAGGATCCCAGGAGGTCAAGATTAGTCTGGGCAACAGATTGACACCCTGTCTCTAATAGAAAAACGGTAATAATCATAATTTCTGCAATGAACATTTCAATTGTTGTGTGTACATGCTATTTTCATTTTTCTTTCTTTCTTTCTTTCTTTCTTTTTTTTTTTTCTTTTTTCTTTTTTTTTTTTGAGATGGAGTTTCCCTCCTGTTACCCAGGCTGGAGTGCATCGGTGCAATCTTGGCTCACCTTAACCTCCGCCTCCTGGGTTCAGGCAATTCTCCTGCCTCAGCCTCCTGAGTAGGATTACAGGCACGTACCACCATGCTCAGCTAAATTTTTGTATTTTTAGTAGAGACGGGGTTTCACCATGTTGACCAGAATGATCTCCATCTCCTGACCTCGCGATCCACCCGCCTCAGCCTCCCAAAGTGCTGGGATTACAGGCATGAGCCACCACTCCCGGCCTATTTTCATTGTTTTAAGAGACAAAGTCTTGCTCTGTCACTCATGCTGGACTGCAGTGACATGATCATAGCTCACTGCAGCCTCAAACTCCTGGGCTCAAGCATATATGCTATTTTAAATGAAGGTAGTGAACAATTCTGGGCATGGATCTTCAACCAACAGAGTGAGTCCTACTATAGGAAAAATTGCTAAGGGTGGAATTGTGGGGTCTCAGGATTAGCATTTTAAAATATTGATAGAAGCTGAGAACTGGCTCGACAAAAAAAAAAAAAAAATTGCATAGACGTTTACTCTTACCAACAATGTAAGAATACCTGTAAATCCTCACCAACAGTAAACATTATCCATCTTTTTAATCTTTGCCAATCTAATAGGCAAGCTATCTCAGTGTGGTTCTAATTTGTACTTCCGTGAGTATTACTCGAGATTACCTTTTTTTCATGTATTTATTAGTTGTGTGTTCGTTGGGGTCCCAAATAAGGTCATATTTCAGTGTGTGTATATGTATGTATATGGTAGTGTGTGTATGTGTGAGTGTAACTGCACACATGTATGTATGACAGCACATATATGCACATGTGTGTGTTCTTGTGTGGGTAGTGCACATCACAACATCTTGGGTAAGGTTTAGGTAAGACTGTAGCTCTCTGGAGTCTGAGAACATCAGGACACATGAAGAGATTGAATCAAAGGCTCAAACCCATGAAACAAACACCTTAGCAATGACAAGGGACATGTCACATTTCTTTCTAACATTTGAATTTTAATCAACTAGGCTCCCATCTTATCTGCTACAAGTATATATTGTTCTACTCACTGGAGCCATCCCTGCACTAGTGTTCTTACCAAGACAGCTTCTTTCTTACTGTCAGGGTGCCCTCTGCCTTGCTGAAACCAGAATCTATTAACTAAAGACCAGCAGACCACACTACCCATATCATAAACTCAGAAGCAGAGACCACAAGAGCTGGATAGGGATAAAGGAAAGTCTCAGAAGAAATACTAGAGAAGTGAGCTCCAAGTTCTGCATCTAAATTCTACCGAAATCTCTGGATGACCTACAATCTGAATAAAAGTTTCAGCTGTTCCCCTCAGGACAGAGTTTGCTGCCTGCTAAAATAATAAACAAACAAACAAAAACAAAATTAAAAAAATAAATAAATAAACACTATCCAGAGAAATAGAACACACAGTCTCAACAATGAATGTCATGCACAATTTCTAACTTCAAAAGCAAAATTATCAGATACATGAAGAAACAGAACTATGTCACACGTGGTTAAGAGAAAAGGTAATCAATGAAGATTGACTTCTAAGAATAAGTTGTTGGAAATAGCAAAGGTTTTTCTTTTTTTAATTCTTTGAGATGGAGTTTTGCTCTTGTTACCCAGGCTGGAGTGTAATGGCATGATCTCCGCTCACCGCAACCTCCACCTCCTGGGTTCAGGCAATTCTTTTGTCTCAGCCTCCAGAGTAGCTGGGATTACATACACACAACACCATGCCCAGCTAATTTTTTTGTATTTTTAGTAGAGATGGTGTTTCATCATGTTGATCAGGATGGTCTTGATCTCATGACCTCGTCATCCACCCTCCTTGGCCTCCCAAAGTGCTGGAATTACAGGTGTGAGCCACCGTGCCCGGCATAGCAAAAGTTTTAAAGCAGATACTCTAGCTATGCTTAAAGATATAAAGGAAAATATACTCCCAACAAATAGACAGAAAGTATCAGAGGAGAAACAAAAACTATACAAAAGAACCAAGGTCAGGTGCAGTATTACACCTGTAATCTCAGAACTTTGGAAGGCCAAGGCAGGTAGATCCCTTGAGGTCAGGAGTTCAAGACCAGCCTGGCCAACATGGTGAAACACTGTCTCTAGTAAAAATACACAAATTACCTGGGCATGGTGGTGTACACTTGTAATCCCTGCTACCTGGGAGGCTGAGGCAGAAGAATCACTTGAACCTGGGAGGCAGAGGTTGATTGCACTGAGCCAGGAACACTCTACTGCACTCCAGCCTGGGTGACAGAGTGAGACTCTGTCTCTAAACAAAACAAAACAAAACAAAACAAAATAAACAAACAAACAAAAAACCCAAAAGGAAAAGAAGACAAAAACACATCTTAAAAAAAAAATTATTTTACTTCAGGTGCATACTATATCTGGCATTTCTCCCCATGTTATCCCTTCTCACCCTTCCCTCCCTCCCCACCCCCCATTGTCTCTTCTCTACCCTCGCAATCTTCAAAGAACTAAAAATACAGCTTAAATAAAAGGAATAGGCCAGGCATGCTGGCTGATGCCAATAATCCCAACACTTTGGGAGGCTGAGGCGAATGGATTGTTTGAGCCCAGGAGTTCAAGGCCACCCTGGACAACATAGTGAAAACTCCATTTCTAAAAAAACAAAAAGACAAAAAAATTAGCTTGGCGTCATAGTGAAACCCATCTCTACTAAAAATTCACACACACACACACACACACACACACACAAACACACACAAACACACACACACACACAAATTATCTGAGCATGGTGGTATGCACCTGTAATCTCAGCTGCTCAGGAGGCTGTGGCAGGATAATGGCTTGAACCCAGGAGGTGGAGGTTGCAGTGAGCAGAGATGGTGAAACAACCCTGAATAGAGTGAGCCACAGGAAAAAGGGAGGTCCAAATCCCTCAGAGACATCTCAGAGATCTCATAGTCCCTTACCTAAACCGAACATGGGTTCAATTCATTCTTCAATTCATTCCTACTCATCCTTGGGTTGCAGTGCTAAACACTGACCTCATTTTAACCCACAAACTCTCTAAAAGAAGTGTATATTTTTTGTTTTTTGTTTATATTTAGAGGTCTCGTATGTTCAGGCCTTTTTGGCTTTATCCCAAATCCAAAAATTACTTAAAAATTATTATGTGCCCGTAATCTCAGCACTTTAGTAGTCTGAGGCAGGCAGATCACCAGAGGTCAGGGGTTCAAGACCAGCCTGGCCAACATGGTGAAACCCTGTCTTTAAAAATAAAAAATTTGCCGGGCGCGGTGGCTCACGCCTGTAATCCCAGCACTTTGGGAGGCTGAGGCGGGTGGATTACGAGGTCAGGAGATCGAGACCATCCTGGTCAACATGATGAAACCCCATCTCTACTAAAAATACAAAAAATTAGCTGTGCATGATGGCGCGTACCTGTAATCCCACCTACTCAGGAGGCTGAGGCAGGAGAATTGCCTGAACCCAGGATGCGGATGTTGCGGTGAGCCGAGATCGCGCCATTGCACTCCAGCCTGGGTAACAAGAGCGAAACTCCATCTCAAAAAAAAAAAAAAAAAAGAAAAGAAAAGAAAAAAAGAAAAAAATTATTATGTATGCTTCCGAGAATCTTCCTCACTCTCTACTTCTGATGTCTTAGATGATCCTTCCTTTTGCCTCTCACACTCTCCTCAGCCTGCTCCTGCTTTACTCACACCCTCTCCATCTGGTCCATCCCCCAATCAACCCACCCATATCCAGACAGTTTATGCCCTTCACATACTCACTTAGGAGTCACATATGCAACTCTTAAATGCCCCCCAAAATTCCAAAAAGGCATTGGCACAGTATTTTTTGTTAGCTAATAAACCCAAGCCTCATTCCTATAATATTAACAGAATAGGAGCCTGTCATCACTGCAGGAATCCAGTACTCTGGAGTAGAGAATGTCTCAAACCTCTGCATTACAAGCCACTCTCAGGATCCTTTCCTCATTGCAAACAAGAGGGTCATTAGAAGAGTAAGTGTTCCTCTCTCTCTCATGGTTGTAGGGGCAGCTCTTTCTTCTAGGCTGTTAGAGGAACAACTCCACCAACTTATCTAACAAGGGGTCTTACAGGACAAGGACAAGGGCAAGGGCAAGGGCAAGCACCTCTAACTCTATTCCTGGATTTTAATCAAGCTTCTGAAAGTCATCCTCTAGATGACTGATAGAGCATTGAGGTCGTCCAGGCTCCTACCTTTTCTGTCTCCATGGATGAGCCTCAGGCAAATCTGATTGTGACTGAACCAGAGATAATATTCCTTCTTGATATGGGGCCCAGTTATTTAGTTTTAAATGTTTATTAAGGCCCACAGTCTTCCATTTTCCTCAAGGTATAGCATTAGCCCGTTTTCCCACTGCTATAAAGAACTACCTGAGACTGGGTAATTTAAAAAGAAAAGAGGTTTAATGGACACACCATTCCACATGGCCGGGGAAGCCTCAGGAAACTTCCAATCATGGTAGAAGGTGAAGGGAAGGCAAGGCACATCTCATATGGTGGTGGGAAAAAGAGCAAATGGGGAACTGCCACACCTTTAAACTATTAGATCTTGTGAGAACTCATTCACTATCACAAGAACAGCATGAAGGCCATCCGCTCCCATGATCCAATCATCTCCCACCAGGTCACTCCCCTGACATGTGGGAATTACAGTTTGCCATGAGATTTGTGTGGGGACAGAGCCAAGTCATGTCATTCCTCCCTGGCCCCTTCCAAATTCCATGTCCTTTCACATTTAAAAATCAATCATGCCTTCCCGTTAGTCCCCTAGTCTTAACTTCTTTCAGCATTAACTAAAAAATTCATATATATATATATATATGTATATATATATATATATATATATATGATAAAATATGGGTACAGGTATTGGGTAAGTGTTCCCATTTCAAATGGGAGAGATTAGCCAAAACAAAGGGGCTACAGGCCCCATTTCTGAAACCCAGCAGGGCAGTCATTAAATCGTAAAGCTCCACAATGATTTATTTTGGCTCCGTGTCTCACATCCAGGACACACTCATGCAAAGCATGGGCTCCCAAGACTTTGTGCAGCTCTGGCCCTGAGGTTCTTCAGGGTACAACCCCAAAGCTGCTTTCATGGGCTGGTGTTGAGTGCCTGCAGCTTTTCCAGGTGCCTGGTGCAAGCCGTCAGCAGGTCTATCATTATGAGGTTTGGAGAATGGTGGCTCTCTTCTCACAGCTACTCCAGGCAGTGCACCACTGGGGACTCTGTGTGGGGATTCTATTCCCACATTTCCCTCCACAATGCCATGGTAGAGGTTCTCCATGAGGGCTCTGTCCCTGCAGCAGATTTCTGCCTGGACATTCAGGTGTTTCCACACATCCTCTGAAATCTAGATGGAGGCTTCCAAGCCTCAACTTTTGCCTTCTACATACCTGCAGGCCTCACACCATGTGGAAGCCACCAAAGCTTGGGGCTTTCACCTCTGAAGCAATGGCCCAAGCTGTACCTTGGTCCCTTTTAGCCATGGCTGAAGCTGGGGCAGCTGGGATGCAGGGTACCATGCCTTGAAGCTGCACAAATCAGCAGGGCCCTAGGTCCAGACCACAAAATTCCCTGGAGATATTTGTTTTCATTATCTTGGCTATTAACATTTGGCTCCTTGTTACTTGTGCAAATTCCTGGAGCCAGCTTGAATTTCTCCCCAGAAAATGGGATTTTCTTTTCTATCACATGACTAAGTGTCAAATTTTCCAATCTTTTATGCTCTGATTCCCTTTTAAGCGTAAGTTCCAATTTCAGACCATCTCTTTGTGAATGCATATGACTGTGTGCCATTAGTAGCAGCCAGGCAATATTTGAATGCTTTGCTGCATAGAAATTTCTTCCACCAGATTTGCTAAATCATCTCTCTCAAGTTCAAAGCTCTATGGATCCCTTAGAGCAGGGGCACAATACCACCAATCTTTTTGCTAAAGCATACGAAGAGTGACTTGTGGCAGTTCTCAGTAAGTTCCTCATCTCCATCTGAGACCACCTCAGCCTGAACTTCATTGGTCATATCACTATCAGCATTTTGCTCAAAACCATTCAACAAATCTATAGGTAGTTCCAAACCTTCCCTCATCTTCCTGTACTCTTCTGGGCCCTCCAAACTGTTTCAAACTCTGCCTGTTACCCAGTCCCAAAGTCACTTTCACATTTTTGGATATCTGATGGTTTTCTTAGGATAATGAGTTTTCTCATGCCCCACATTCCTGCTACCAATTTTCTGTCTTAGTTCATTTTGATACTGCAACAAAGAACTACCTGAGGCTAGGTCGTTTATAAAGATAAATGGTTTAATTGGCTCACAGTTCTACATAGCTGGGGAAGACTCCGGAAAATTACAATTATGGCAGAAGGCATCTTACATGGTGGCAGGAGAGATATAGTGTGAACAGGGTAGTGCCCCGCTTTTCAACCATCAGATATCATGAGAACTCACTATCATGAGAAAACCGTCAGATATAAGAACTCACTATCATGAGAAAAGCAACCCCATGATCCAATCACCTCTCAATAGGTCGCTCCCCTGACATGTGGGGATTACAATTTGGCATGAGAGTAAGGTAGGGACACAGAGCCAAACCATATCAGGTATTGGTGGAAAATACAGACGAGGCTGTTTTATTAAGGCCCACAGTCTTCCATTTTCCTCAAGGTATAGCATTAGCCCATTTTCCCACTGCTATAAAGAACTACCATCGATCTCTTGTAAAAGGGAAGGCTATGTCTTTAGCCACTCCGTTTTAGTCTTGCCAAGTTCTCCTGTTCAATTATTAGGTCGTGACTTACTAAAAAATTTACAAGATAATTTATAGCTAAGGCCTTATCTTCTAACTATGAACTCACACTTCACTAAAAGAGCTGCTATGGTCTATAGACCCTCACATTCTAAAACAAGTGCCATGTGAGATTTGAAATAATTCTATTTCCGGCCATTCAATATCAGCTTCTCCCATTATCGTTCAGCTTAAAAATCCCAATAAGTTCCCAAGAACCACCAATACCCCCTGAAACCAGAAGCCCAAAAAGGTTAGAGCCCCTAATACTAAAAAGTTTAACTCATGGATTATTGTTCCCATGCAACTCACAACCCACATTGCAACACTCGCTTTTTTGCTGCAAATAAACCAGTTGGCTCTTACCTACCAGTAGAGGACCTTAGATTTATTAATGAAGATGTTATTCCTATTCATCTTATTGTCACCAATGCTTATACTCCTTTGGACAAATTCCCTCCACCACATATTGGTTTACCGTACTTGATCTTAAGGATACCTTTTTCTGCATTCTGTGCAGTAAGATAGCCAATTTTTGTTTGCTTTTGAATACCAAAACCCAGATACTCAAATAACTTAATAATTAACTTGCACCATTCTGTTCTAGGAATTCAGAGATAGCCCCCAACTTTTTGGACATGGCTTAGCTAAAGAACTGTCCATCCCACAGCTTTTCCTAGACAGGAATCTACTTCAGTATGTGGGTGGCCTGCTAATCTGTAGTCCCAATAAGGCTGTTTGAGATAAAAATACAGTACTAGTACTGAACAAACTTGCTGATAGTTGATATGAGGTATCGCCTTTCTTTTTGAGATCAGTGTTGGTGTTGCCATGCCGGAGTGCAGTGATGTGATCTTGGCTCACTGCAACCTCTGCCTCCCAGGGATCAAGTGATTCTTCTGCTTCAACTTTCCAAGTAGCTGGGACTACAGGTGTGTGCCACCACACCCAGCTAATTTCTGTATTTTTAGTAGAGTTTGGGTTTCACCATGTTGTCCAGGATGGTCTTGATCTCCTGATTTCATGATCTGCCCACCTTGGCCTCACAAAGTGCTGGGATTACAGGCATGAGCCACCACACCCGGCCATGAAATATCTCCTTCTAAGGCACAAATGTGCACATAAAGTGCACATAAAGGATTCAATTTGGAAGTATTTTAACCTCTGGTACAGAGAGCCTCTCCAGCACTAGTAAAGATCTTATTTAAACATGACAACTCCAGTAAATAAATAACAGCTCCAGTCCTTTTTTGGGTAGGGCCCGGTTTTGCAGAATATGGATTCCTTTCTTCAGATAAACAGCAAAACCTTTATATGAGGCCCTAAAGGGTTCTTATAGTCCTAACCCTACTAATACTAAATCTAACCCCTAATCAAATCCCAACCCTAAACACTGTAAGCCCAGAATATCTGAGACAGATCTCAGTTAATTTAGAAATTTTATTTTCCCAGGGTGGAGGATATGGGCCCCTGACACAATCTCAGGCAGTCCTGATGACATGTACTCATGGTGGTTGGAGCACAGCTTGCTTTTAAACATTTTAGGGAGACATGAGACCTCATTCAATATATGTAAGAAGTATGCTGTATCCGTAGGAAAGCCAGGGACAACTTGAAGCAGGGAAAGACTTCTAGGCCACAGTTAGGTGACAGAAAAAAAAAAAAAAAAAAAAAAAAAAAGTTTGCATTCTCTTAAGATTCTGATAAGCCTTCCCAAATGAGACAATCAGAATATGCATCTATCTCAGTAGGAAAACAGATGACTTTGAAAAGAATGGGAGGCATAGTTGTCCTGAGCAGTTCCTAGCTTGACTTATCCCTTAACATAGTAATTTTGGGACCCAAGATATTTTTTTCCTTTCGCCTTTACTTTAGCCCTAACCCTAACCATAATTCTTAACTCTGACCCTCACCCTAACCCTAATCTTTGTTCTGACATTCTAACTCTTTAACCCTAATCCCCAAAGTCTATCCTATCCTTATCCTTAACTCATAGTCCTTGAAAAATTCTCTCTCTCTCTTTTTTATTTATTTATTTTTTTGGTATAACCTCTAACGCATAATACCCTAAATAGTACGTCAAGCCATACCTTTTTCTAATCCCAGTCAAGTACTGAATCAAACATAAAATGTCACCAGGACAAAAACCTAAACATTAATAAATCTTGTAATTATGGACTTAACAACGTTTAACCAAATCATAGTAAGTGGAATTTGGTACACAGAGAAAACATTATGCTCCAAAAAGAGGTACCCTTTTTTCAGAAAATCAAAGGTTTCTCAACATACTAAAACCATTAATCTTCCACATACTATATAATTAAAATGTTGGAGAACCACCACGTGTTTATCTCAACTATTACGGAAAGTGCTTAAAGATAATCAACATATTTAATGATAAAAACAGCCAGTAATCTAGAAATTCAATTTTTTTTCACATGATGAAACACCTTTATGCACAACCCATAACAATCATCATCTGAATTGTTGGGACCCAAAGCTTTAAGATCAGGAACACAGCACTGATGCTTACAAAAAAAATATATTTCTGTGCACTAGCAATAAATGATATGAAAATAAAAATAAGACTACAATTTCATTTCTGAAAAATAAAAGGCTGGAATACCTCCAACTGCCCTGGAACCCATAGAGGCAGGGAGTTGGGGGTGGGAAATGGCCTTGGAGTAGTGGCTGTGGTGCTCCATGGGGACTTCTTCACACCAGTGGTTGTCCGGCTAACAAGAAACAACTAAAGTTCCTGGAGAATCAAAGTAGAATTCCTTAAGAACATAATGGATAAAGAGAAGAAAACTTATGGTGGCTGTGAAAGTCCTGATGCAACGATGTCAAACGGATATCTTCTGAGTCATAAATATGCTGTAAAAAGAGAACATGTTCAAACATCAGGAACAATGAAACCCATGTTTAGTGGCCCAGATCATTTTGCCGAGAATGAAACCAACGAGGTTAATTAGAGAGAGAGAGCATGCACACATTTTGACGAGTTTCACTATACCTACAGTGCCACAGAGATTCCTACATTTTCATTTCACCTGAAATGGCACTAGAACTGCTGAGGCTGTGAGCTTCCCAGATTGTTAATAAAATAATTATAATAAACTGTTAACTCTTTCAGTCTTTAAGACCTGTACTTGAGTTACTATTTTTTTTTTTTTTTCCATGAACAGCACATTCCCTGTATGGAGCGGAACTATTTCATTGCAAAGAAGATTGTCTTTTGTTTTTTCATGACAGTGTTGATATTTGTTTGCAACATCAACAGAATAAGGACATTTTCATCAACCAAGAAATAAATAAATGTGCCAATTCATAGCTGGTTTTGACTTATCTTTTGGATATGACTTTTAAAATCGGAGCAATGATAACATAGTAAATGCTGCAAATTAGGCATATATGAACATGTTCTACAAGTAAATAATGGACATAAGTGTTTTATGTATTTATCCTTTTTTTTTCAGAAAACTATTTCCATCTTGAAATTTCTTATATCCTTTGAAAAACTTCAGTATTGTTTAAATGTGTCTTGTCATTTTTATTGCCACATTTTCAGAAGTTTATTTAAAAACAATTTTGAAAGGTTGTTAGGTACAACTTTTGAAAAAGTAACCGAACTATAGCCAGATGGCAAATAAGTTAACCATACCACTTAGAGTTCTTGTGCATTATGCCTCTTTTGGGCAATTCAAAGAACTATCTTTTCATTGACTATAAAGCATCCTTTGCAATTTCCAAAACAGAAAGCAAAACGAACAAACAAACAAACAAACAAATAAATAAATTTTAAAAAAACCAAGCTGGGTGTCATAGCTTACACCTGCAATCTCAGTAATGGGGGAGGCAAAGGCGGGAGGATTGCTGGAGACACACTGCTACCTGGGCAACAGAATAAGGCCCTGTCTCAAACAGCAACAGCAGCAAAAAATCATTGTGTTTTTTATGAATAAATTTAACCACGATGCAAGAGTTAGACATGGAAAACTACAAAATATTGCTGAAATAAATTCAAGAAACCCTAAATAAATGTAAAGTAACAAGCGTTGGCAAGGACTGAGATAAATTATAGCCCTTAAATACTGTATGTGGAATATGAAATGGTACAGGCTATTTGCAACATATTTGGAGATTCTTCAAAATGTTAAAAATAAAATTACCATATGATGACAATTTGTTTCATTCAGTGTCATTTCATGACAACACTGATGAGGGGAGACACTCAATTTGTGGCCAGGACCACTGTTTGTGTGGAGTTTGCATGTTCTCCCCACATCTATGTGAATTTTCTCTAGGTACTCTGGTTTCCTCCCAAACCCCGAAGACATGCATATGAGGTGAAGTACTGTGTCTACATTGCTCCAGTCTGAGTGAGTGTGTGTGTGTGTGTGCTTCCTGACCAGGGTTGGTTCCTGTCTTGCACCATAAGCTGCTGGAACTCAGCAGAGTTATGGCCACCTGTGAGACCATAAACTGGATAAATGAATCATATTACTTGTTTTTATTAATCCTTCTTAAATGGATGTACAGTGTATGTAAACATCAATGTTTGGCTGGGCATAGTGGATGACGCCTGTATTGTAAGCATTTTGGAGGCCAAGGCAGGTGGATCACTCGAGGATGGGAGTTCAAGACCAGCTTGACCAACATGGTGACACTATGTCTTTAAAAAAAGAAAGAAAGAAAGAAAGAAAGAAAGAAAGAAAGAAAGAAAGAAAGAAAAGAATAAAATAGAATATCAATGTTTAACATTAAAAATGTTTCCATCTTTATTTAGCAATTTGGTGATGTTTCTTTGCCCAGAAATATACAGAGAACTTAACTCTTGCTTATATCAATTATCCTATGGTAAAATTGGTTTTATTCTGTCATTTCACTTTAAGTAACAGTTTCCAAGGACTTATTGACAATGTTAAGTGGAGACTTACTGTATTACAAAAAAGTTAAAGATGGGTGTCTAAACAAAATTTTGTACAAAAATTGTCACATAATCATTATTCACTATAGCCAAAAACTGGTAGCAACCCAAGTTTCCATCAAGAGATGAATGGATAAACAGAATGTGATATATCAAATTGACAGCTGGGCAATGTGGCTCATGGCTATATTCCAGCACTTAGGGAGGTCAAGGCAGGTGGATCGCCTGATGTCAGGAGTTCAAAACCAGCTTGGCCAACATGGTGACACTATGTCTTTAAAAAAAGAAAGAAAAAGAAAGAAAGAAAGAAAGAAAGAAAGAAAGAAAGAAAGAAAGAAAGAAAGAAAGAAAAGAAAAGAAAAAGAATATCAATGTTTAACATTAAAAATGTTTCAATCTTTATTTAGCAATTTGGTGATGTTTCTTTGTCCAGAAATATGCAGAGAACTTAAATCTTGCTTATGTCAATTATCCTATGGTAAAATTGGTTTTATTCTGTCATTTCACTTTAAGTAACAGTTTCCAAGGACTTATTGACAATGTTAAGTGGAGACTTACTGTATTACAAAAAAAGTTAAAAATGGGTGTCTAAACAAAATTTTGCACAAAAATTGTCACAGCACCATTATTCACTATAGCCAAAAACTGGTAGCAACCCAAGTTTCCATCAAGAGATTAATGGATAAACAGAATGTGATATATCAAATTGACAGCTGGGCATTGTGGCTCATGCCTATATTCCAGCACTTAGGGAGGTCAAGGGAGGTGGATCGCCTGATGTCAGGAGTTCAAAACCAGCTTGGCCAGAAGAATCGCTTGAATCCAGGAGGCAGAGGCTGCAGTGAGCCGAGATTGTGCCACTGCACTCCAGCCTGGGCAACAGAGCAAGTCTCTGTCTCAAAATAAAGTAAAAAAATAAATTGAGATATCATTCATCCAAAAAGAGGAAAGTAAAATGGTGCAGCCACTGTGTAAATTAAACATGGAGTTAACATATGACCCAGCAATTTCATTTCTGGGTATCTACTGAAAGGAATTCAAAGTAGATACTCGAACACATATTTGTAGATCCATGTTCACAGCAGCATGATTCACAATAGCCAAAAGGGGAAAGCCATACAAGTGTCCATCAACAGAAGAATAAACAAACACAAGATGGTCCATCCATACAATGGAATGCTATGTTATGTATATTTATATTTAATCACAAAGAAAAAATAATACAAGTACTGATGTATGTTACACCTTGAGTGGACTTTGAAAACAGCATGCTTAGGGAAAGAAGCTGGACACAAAAGATCACATATTGTATAACTCTATTTATCTATAATACCCCAAACTGGCAAATCCATAGACACGGAAAGTTGATGAGTGACTGCCAAGCATGGGGGAATGCAGAGTGCCTTCTTAATGGGAACTGAGTTTTCTTTTGAGGTAATGAAAATGCTCTGGAACTAGCTAGATGGTTGCACAACACTTCAAATACACTAAATTCCACTGAATTATATACTTACAAATGGTTATAATCATAACTTTTTATCAAATAAATTTACCTCAGTAATAAACTTGTGTTTTTTAAATTCCCAGTGCCTTGGACTTGTCCCTCAAAGAACATGGAGCCAAATTGCAGCTTTTGTGAGCCCTGGTTAATCCACTTGTATCTGGGACCAAAGACCAAGGTCATTAGAGAAATAGCTCTTTCTTATAAACCAGAGGCTTTCACATTTCAACAGCAAAGCACCAAGTGGAACTTTGAACTTCACGTCAGAGATAATCACCAGATGTGCGATAGGTTTTGATCCCTAATGCTCTTTCCTCAAAAAATACATGCATGTTATAGCCTCTGTATTTTCAGGTTTGCAGAGTTCATCTCACTTATTCATAAGGCCCTTGGACAGTTTACCCTGTGTTAGAGACAAATAATATAACACTAGGTGAGACCATGACCCAAGAGCACAGAGTGATTGCAGGAGTAGCTGGGATCTGAACTAAGATACTGCTGAGTTCCCATCACATTTGCAGAACATGAATTAGGGACTCTTGAATTCAAGTTTCAAGGTGAGGCTGGCATTTCAGTTCACATTTATGTATATTCCCATGTACATATATGTATGAGCATTTTAATACAGAAATTTAATTTGCCAAAGGTTTCAGCTAGTCACTTATTCCTGTCTAACTCCACCTGAGGCATGTCCAGGTTGACAGTACTGCTGAGGAGCAGGTTTCCTTGGATAAGAAAAGGAAATACCTGTTAAGAAATGATATTCTGATATGAAGGTTTCCTTGCCAGACTAGAGTTTTGAATAAAGGTGACTCAGTTTGTCACTGTCTCCATCGGTTAAGAATTTGCCATCCAGCAGGAAGTGATGGAGGGAGCAATTGGGTTCATGGGGTACATGAATATATGCTTGCCCCAAGTCCCATATAGGAGCTCTGACATAATTACACTAGTTCATTGCATTTCAATACTTAAATATTAATAATTTATCTGCTTAAATATCTAAGCTCACTTTACTAATTGTCCATCGTATAGACAAAGACGTTTGCAAATATTTCTATAGGTTTTCAAGATACAGACTAGGACTTTTGTCAGTTAACTGTATCTATTGATTACATAAACGTACGTGTTTTAACCTGAAATCCCTTGCAACTGCTAACACGGGGCTAGGGAATACAAGGTAATAGTCTGTCCTGTAAATTCTTATAAAGTTGCAATAATCAGTTGTTCCATTGGTGTTCCCTTCAGCACTGAAGTTTTATTTTTCTTTATAAATCACCCCTAACATGGACTTGATTTCATTTAACTATTTCCCTGATTTATAAATTAAGAATATTTCTCACAGATGATCTAACGAATAATGAAATTTTTTATCTTTAGAGAAAACACATGATCAACTTTTCTACTGCTGTGACTTTACAGAATTAGCTGGACCAAGTCTTAAAAAATTTCATAAGATTGGGCACTGGGTGCATGGGTGACGAGAACATGCATAAAATTCCTGAGACACCCATGAGCCTGCTGTGTCCCTGTAATTGAAAGCAGACTGGACTGCAGGTAACTGGGGCTTACTGAATGGGAGAGGGCAGCAGGGAGGAGCACTCATGGGCCAGGAGACCATGGAAAGCCATATGGACCTTGTTCTAAGGCCAGTGGAAATCCATTGGCAACATTAAATCAGGAGAGTAATGAGATGAGATTTTTGTTTCTAAATGAGTATTTTGCCATTATCAAGTTGAGATCACCTGTGGTGAGTGGGTAGATCTGAGTTCCTCCTGGTGGGCTGCACTGAGGAGTGCAGTGTTTGCAACTGCTCAGGAGGAAATGGGGCAGAAGTGAGAAACGAGAAAGAAAAAAAACAACAACAACAAACAAACAAACAAAAAATACTCAGGCAGGCAGGCAGTTAGGGTGGGTCTTCAGATGAATTCTTTTTTTTTTTTTTTTTTTTTTTTTTTTTTTTAACTTTAAGGAGATGAATTTATTACAAAGTTCTACCAAAAATCACTAACTTGCAGATATTTATATGATTATATATACATATTTTAAATTGCATTTTAGGTTTTGGGGGACATGTGAAGAACATGCAAGATTGTTACATAGGTACGCACTTAGCAGCATGAGTTGCTGCCTTTCTCCCCTTCACCTATATCTGGCATTTCTCCCCACGCTATGTCTTCCCAACTCCCCACCGCCCACTGTCCCTCCCCTATTTCTTTCAACAGGCCCCAGTGTGTAGTGCTCCCCTCACTGTGTCCATGTGTTCTCATTGTTCAACACCCACCTTTGAGTGAGAACATGCGATGGTTGATGGCCTGCTCTGGTGTCAGTTTACTGAGAATGATGGTTTCCAGGCTCATCCATGTCTCTAGATGAATGACACAAACTCATCGTTTTTGATGGCTGCATAATATTTCATGGTGTACGAATCCTTTCAAACAAAAGAACAGCCTCCAGGCACAGATACGGGAAGGTGCACAAGGGGGCTTGCCTAAGACATGCACAGAGCAACACGGATAAGAAAGCCTACACAGGTGACTTGGCCAGACATCCCTGCAATGGAAAATTCCATCCCCTGACACATGCACAGTAAGGGGAACAAAGCAATATGGAGTAACTCAGGCTAATGGCCAGCAGGTGCACTAGGAAGTTGGGGTGGAGCCACCAGAAATTCACACCTTATGCAAATGAGACACCCAGTCCTCATCGGTTTTTTATAAAAGTCTTTGCATTCAACTGTAAAATCTACAATGCTTTTCTGGATCCTCTCTTCATAGCGGAGAGCTTTATTATTTCACTTATTAAACTTTCACCCCAATCTCACTCTTGGTTTCTGCATTCCCTAAGTTTCTTGATCATGAGACTAAGAACTCCGGGTACTACCTCAGGCAATGAGAAACATTTATGTTGTGGTTCATTGGCAAAACTATAACAGAAGCAGTTTGGATTCATCTCTATTCTTTAGATCTGCCAAGGTTGTGAAACTGAGAGATAGTCACAGGAACAGTTCCAGGAAAAGAAAACTGGATCCAAAGAGAAGGAGACATTTTTCTCACAGTTGATAGAGGCAGTAAAGTGAACTGGGTTGGCAGATTGGATTGTCAGGTAGAAACCATGTTGATTTCCTGATTTGGGGGTTATATGGTGGTTACTTGGGAGAGTGTCCCAACTTTGAGTAAAATACGGCAGAGTATTTTGTGTGAAATTGCAAATCTGGTACAGGAATAACCACTGGGGAATCTGAGAGAATAGGTATTTGGAGAAAGTTATTTTGTACTGTAATTACAAGTTTCCTTTAAGTATACATTTACTGGAAATAAAATTACTTTATGAAAAAAGACATATCAATACCATACCAGGAAAATAGAGATGACATCAAACTTCATTATAGAGGCTCCATTTCAGCCAAAGCTGTGAAACCAATCGCCTTCAAAAGAGTGCGAATTCCATTAGCCACCACTGTGTGGACATGATTCCATCAGTAATAAGGGACAATTAGTGTATATTAACTACTACAGGCCATTGCGTGAACATATATTGGATGTCAAGAATGATCTCAGGGTGCAATGGCAACAGTGGAATTTTAGGGTTATATATTTCTACATGAACCATTCCTCTGCAGAATACTCTTAAGACTGTCTCCACTAAACTCCAGGTTGTGGACAGGAACGTTTTAATTCACCACTGAACAGCATCAAGTTAAGATCTCCCTCCTGGCCAGGCATGGTGGCTCACACCTGTAATCCCAGTACTTTGGGAGGCTGAGATGGGTGGATTACCTGAGGTCAGGAGTTCAAGACCAGCCTGATCAATATAGTGAAACCCCATCTTAAAAAATAAAAATAAAATTAAAAAAAAATCTCCCTCCTGGAGCCTTGAGGGAAGAAGTTCCTGTCTCCCGCCTCCTGCTATCTGGTGGCCGTCAGGACTCAGCAGAGGCCGCTCTTGCTCACAGTTTAAACATTGGATGTGCGCCCCCTCCTGGCTCTCCTGAGAAATCAATTACATTCAGTATTCGTTTACACAGTGCCATCATTTTGGAAATTCACTATCCTGTGTTTTTTTTCAGAAAGTAGTGATGGAACAATTATTTGGAATCCATACAGAATAAAAACAATATGCATTCAAACTAAAATTTACACAAAAATTCACTCACAAGAGTCCATAGGCTGAAATTTGAAATGCAAAGCTATAAACATTCTAAAAGAAAGCCTGCATTACCTTGGATTTGGCACTGACGTTTAACCCATAATACCAAAAGCCAAATCACAAAAGAAAAAATACTGATAACCGAGACTTTATAAAACTAAGTTTTCAGGCTGGGCGTGGTGGCTCAAGCCTGTAATCGCAGCACTTTGGGAGGCCGAGGCAGGTGGATCACAAGGTCAAGAGATTGAGACCATCCTGGTCAACATGATGAATGTCTGGTAGAGGACCCTTGGATCCCCTCTTGCTCCCACCCAGGCCCCGGCCACGTGGAAAATACCTAACCTCACCACGTGGGCATCCTTTGTCTCACGCTGCCCAGCGTCCTAGCCCCAAGCACAAACGACCCTAGGTAACTCAGCAACTTTCTGCCCAGCAACCGATCAGACCAATCACCGACCACCTCATCAGCCCTTCACTGACTTCCCGCCTGATGGTCAAACTGACCAATCACCCTCTGTCACATCAGCTCCTTCACTTCCCGGTTCCCCCAACTCTATAAAAATCACGGAACAAAGAAAACCGGCGGGAGACTGCTGACCCTCCCCTGCTGTACGGGTCCAGTCAGTCCACCCGGGGATTTTCCAATAAAGCCTGAACATCCTGTCCATTCGTCTCTATCTGGCTCAATTGGCTTAATTCCTGGGGTCTCAGCAAACAAGTGGTCCAGGCAGGCCGGACAGTGAAAACCTGTCTCTACTAAAAATACAAAAAATTAGCTCAGCATGGTGGCACATGCCTGTAATCCAAGCTACCCAGGAGGGTGAGGCAGGAGAATTGCCTGAACCCAGGAGGCGGAGGTTGCGGTGAGCCAAGATCGTGCCATTGCACTCCAGCCTGTGTAACAAGAGCAAAACTTGGTCTAAAAATAAATAAATAAATAAATAAAAACCTACATTTTCAGCTCTGTGAAAGAGCCTTTTCAGAGAACAAAGACAAGACACAGACTGGGAGAAAGTATTTGCAAAATACAAATCTAGTGAAAACAATTGTATCAAAAATACAAAAAGAAGTTGGGTTGGGTGGCTTATGCCTATAATCCCAGTTAATTGGGAGGCTGAGGTGAGAGGATTGCTTGAATTTAGGAGTTTGAGATTGGCCTGAGCAATATAACAACACTTTGTCTCTAAAAATAATCATAATACAAAATGAACTCTTATAAAGAAGCAATAAGATAACTAAAAACCCAATTAAAATAAGTAAATATCTAAATGGACACATGGCCAAATAAAATGTAAGAATAGCAAATAATCATACAAAAGGATGCTCGAGATATCATTAGAAAATTGTAAATTAAGCAACAATGACATAGGTGCACATCCTTTAGAAGTGCTGAACTCTAAAAGAGTGCTGACAAATCAGTTGTTGGAGGCTGAAGAATAGGAAGTGTCATTCATTGCTGGTAGAATGCATAATGGTACAGTAACTTTGGAACACACTTTTGCAGTTTTGTTTCCAAAGAGGAACAACTCTCACCTTATAATCTAACAATCGCACCCCTAAATTGCCTGTATTTAGACAATTGCTTTGAAAAGTTATGTTCAAACATATACCAGCATGCAATTATGGACAGTAGTTCTATTCATAACGATCAAAATGTAATCAGAATTTCCTTCAGTAGCTGAATACGTAATGAAATCGGGGTGCATCTATTCAATGGAGTACTATTCATAAACAGAAAGGAATAAACTATCTACACATGCAAAGACATGGGTAAATCTTGCATGTATACTGCTAAGTGAAGGAAGTGAGTCTGAAGAGGCTATCCACCACTTCACCCCATTTTATATGATATTTTGGAAAAGGCAAAATTACACAGATAAACAAATCAGTGGTTACATAGGGTGGGAGTTTGAAGTATTCTGTATGGTACTTTAATGGTGGCTACCTGACACTATGCATTTTATAAAAAGAATAGAATTTTACAGCCCAAGAAATAAATCACAAGCTATACAAATTAAATCAAATTATTTAGGGTATAGTAGTATCCAATGATAAAATATAGAATGGGACCAATAATCTCAATGTATTACAAATTTATGGGAAAGCTCACTGCAGATGATGAGCAGAAAGTGCTAACCTAAGTCACTTTGGAAGTGAGTAAAACCTATAGACTAAAAGCAGAATAGACCGTATATAAGTAGTGGACTCTATTTTATAAAGTTCTTTCCACAGGGGTAATAGTCAATTTTGAAACCACTATACCTGTAAAAAGAAAAAAAAATGCTGTTTTTCATCTATACTCTCAATAGTTCACTTCTGACACCAAATGTATAAGGGGTTTTCCCATACTGACCAATTCCCCAATTTTCTGGACACCAGCTGGGTGTCCTATAATTCAATTATGACACGAGTTTATTGGAGTTATTATATAACTAATAGTTTAAGGGTTGTTCCCCACTTCACATGCCAATCACAAGGAGTAAATCCCCAGTTCACTCACACTTCTGCATGGCTTGGCTGCAAACTGAACAGTCCTACATCTCCTCCTCAGGATTGATAATTTGCTATATGGCTCATAAAATTCAGTGAAACACTTATGTTTACTGGGTAATATGATCTCAGTATTTGTTCCCCCCCAAATTCACACCTAACATCTAAAAGGATGATTTTTACAGGTAATTCATCGTCAAGGCTCTGCCCTCATGAATGGGACAAATGCCATTATAAAACAGTGTGTAAGGAGCCTGTTCCTCCATTCTGCCATATGAGGACATGGCAAGAAGGTGCTTTCTCTAAGGGATGAACCCTCACCAGACATGGAATCTTCCAGTGACTAGACCTTGGATTTTTCCAGACTCCAGAATTATATGCAACAAATTTATGTTGTTTAAAAGTTACCCAGTCTACAATATTTTTTTACCGCAACCTGAAAGACCCCAGTTTATTATGAAGGATATGGTAAAGACAACACATGAACAGCCAGATAAGGAGTACACAAAACAAGGTTTGGAAGGGTCTCAAGTCTGGAAGCTCTGTCCTCATGGAGTTGGGGTTTCTATGATCCCCACACATGGATATATTTATCAAATTAGAAGCTCTTTAAACTCCATCTTTTAGGATTTTTTAAGAGACAAAGTCTTTCTCTGCCCCCAGCCTGGAGTGCAGGGGTGTAATTTTAGCTTACTGCAGCCTTGAACTCCTGGCCTCAAGGAATCCTTCTGCCTTAAATTCCTAAGCAAAAAAAAAAAAAAAAAAAAAAAAAAAAAAAAAAAAAAAAAAAAAAAATCCTAAGCAGCTGGGAATATGTGTGTACACTACCACACCCAACCGTCTTATTTTCTGTAGAGATGGAGTCTTACTGTGTCGTTCAGGCTGGCCATAAACTCCTGGCCTCAAGTGATCCTCCCACCTCTTTCAGGGATTTATATGGAGGCTTTATCACTGAAGATTGATTATTAACTCAATCTGCAGCCCCCTTTCCTCTCAGAGGTCAGGATATAAAGCTGAAAGTTACAAGCTTCTAATCATGGCTTGGTATTTCTGGTGACTGTGCCCCATCCTAAAGTCATGCAGGAGCCCACCAAGAGTCCTTAACAGAAAAAAAGACTTCCTATCACCCAAGAGATTTTTAAGGCATTTAGAAACTCTGTGTCAGAACCCAGTATCAAAGACCAAATATGAGAACAAAATATACTGTTAGCATCCCTATCACTCAAGAAATTGTTACGGTTTTGAGAGCTCTGCACCAGGGAATAGAGACCAAATATATATTTATTATTAAATCACAGCCTATAATTTGGATGAACAACAAGAAATTCAATGTTTATACTAGAACAAGGGATTAAATAAATGGCAGATGTTGGAATCCACTTCTTGCTGTTGGAGTCAGAATTTACAGACAAGAAAGGCAGGGGAGGCTGGAATAATTCCTGTGATAATGGATCAGAGTCCAATGATTAGAGACAGCAATATAAACTCACATGTTGCTTAACATATACACAGACGGATCCACATAGAAATCTTTATAATTAGGGGTGTATGTGTAGGTTAGAACACACACACATATATATATCCTTGCATTGTCAGCTGTGAGGGAGAAGATGCAATGAGCATATTTACCTGCCAGTTATAAGTACTTAAAACTATTCTCTAATGAGGGAAAACAGTGCTTTTTGAAGAA
Source organism: Saimiri boliviensis (assembly GCF_048565385.1). NCBI lineage: Eukaryota > Metazoa > Chordata > Mammalia > Primates > Cebidae > Saimiri > Saimiri boliviensis. The sequence goes on along the minus strand of NC_133471.1, from coordinate 9,948,086 downwards.
ATAGCTAAAACTCGGGCCAAGACAGTAAATACATGAGCCAGGATACTCTTGAGGTGTCAGAAAGAAATTGTTAAACAAAACAAGACAAAACATTCAGTTGTCTCAAAGGAAAACAGAAGCCAATGGAAAAAAGCTCCCAATGGTCACAGGTAGGAAATCAAAGCAACAAAATACTGTACAATTCGATAATAACCAAACGATTGAAATAACTATCTGGTTGTCTATACTGCTATAAATAAATGATTAAGTAAATACACAAAGCGCCAAATAGAAATATCTTATACACGTGAATTTCAAATACCTGATTTAGACTCTCAGGCATCAAGGACTTAGAGTTAACTCCCCACTCCTTAAGTGTGGGCTTTGCAGGTTTATTTCCTCCAAAAGAATACATACAGTATGGACATGGGGAAAAAGTAACTTCACAGTAAGAAACCTAAAAACTCTACCTCAGCGAGGTGATGAAAATTAACATTAATGGTGACAATGCATCTTAAGAGCATGAAGAGACTAGAATAGCACTACAAATCTGATCTGCTTCCCCCAAACCCATAACCCCAGTCTAATTATGAGAAAAACACAAAGTAAACCACAATGAGAAATACTGTACACAATACCTGACCAATCTTTCTTACACTGTTAAAGCTATCAGAAGGAACATCTGAGAAACTGTCACAAGCAAGAAGAGCCTGACGTGACAACTAAATGTCCTGTAGGAATCCTACATGAGATCCCAGAATAGAAAAAGATAGAAATAAGAGAAACTACATAAAACGTGGGCTTACTTAATGATAACATATCAATATCTGGTCATTAATTGTAACAAGTGATGTTAGATGTTAACAAAACATCTGAAACATTTTTCTTCCGAATTTCTGTGTGAATCTAAAACCACTTTAAAATAATAACTTTATTCAAAACATTGTAATATTTTTTCAAACATCTGTTTTTTTTGTTTGTTCGTTTGTTTTTTTTTTTTTTTTTTTTTTTTTTTTTTTGAGACGAGTTTCGCTCTTGTTACCCAGGCTGGAGTGCAATGGCATGATCTCAGCTCACCGCAGCCTCCGCCTCCTGGGTTCAAGCAATTCTCCTGCCTCAGCCTCCTGAGTAGCTGGGATTACAGGCACGCGCCACCATGCCCGGCTAATTTTTTGTTATCTTTAGTAGAGACGGGGTTTCACTATGTTGACCAGGATGGTCTTGATCTCTTGACCCTGTGATCCACCCGCCTCGGCCTCCCAAAGTGCTGGGATTACAGGCTTGAGCCACCGCTCCTGGCTAAACATCTGTTTATTTGTACTAATAATTCAGACTCTACGTTCAGAAATTATTTCTATAGTTAACTAATTATTTGTAGTAATAATCGTAGTAGTAACTGACACTAACTAGTCCTATATTTAAAAAATAAGAACATTCATGATGCTGTCAGGTATATAATGTGGAGTAATAGATAATTCTAAATAAATGCCTCTTTTGTATTTTAATGTTAAAAGAACACATTTGTGTACACTTAATCATTGTGTGTGTGTGTGTGTGGGGGGGTGGTATGTTTCTGTCCTAGGTTCACTCCCTAGAAATCTGGTCAGCTTAGATCAGGAAAAAATACACATTTTTGAGACTATTTCAATTCTTGGCTGAACATTTTCAAAAGTACAACTTAAAAAAAAAGCGTGTGTTGGTGGGAGCTGAGTGCAGTTGCTCATGTCTGTAATCCCAGCACTTTGGGAGTCCAAGGCAGGCAGATCACAAGGGCAAGAGATCGAGACTAGCCTGGCCAACATGGTGAAACCTCATCCCTATTAAAAATACAAAAATTAGCTGGATATGGTAGCAGGTGCCTATATTCCCAGTTACTCAGGAGGCTGAGGCAGGAGAATTGCCGAAACCTGGGAGGCAGAGGTTTCAGTGAGCCCAGATGGTGCCACTGCACTCTAGCCTGGACAACAGTGCAAGACTCTGTCTTTAAGAAAGAAAAGGGTCAAATGGCAAATTGATTTATTCTTACTGGATCAGTTATTGTAATAAATCTTTGTCTTTATTTTGTTTCCAAACATTCATTTTTACAGTAATACAACAGAAACAAGTATTTGTCACTGCAAAAAATATTCAGAGAAAGGAAATATGTAAACAGATTTTGTGACCACTGTAATTCAATGTTTTCTTGTCATGTTTTCTAAAATAGAAGAGTTTTTTTTAATTAATTTATTTTTTTATTTCATCTTATGTTTTGTGGTATATGGGAAGAACATGCAAGATTGTTGCATAGGTACACACATGGTCATGTGATGTGCTGCTTTCCTCCCCTTCATCGGTATCTGGCATTTCTCCCCATGCTATCTCTTCCCAACTCCCCACACCCCACAGACAATCCCTCCCCTATTTCCCCCCAACAGACCCCAGTGTGTGATGCTCCCCTCCCTGTGTCCATGTGTTCTCTGTTCAACACCCATCTATGAGTGAGAAGAGTTTAAAGGGATATTCAAAGTCAATTTCCTCAGTGATGCTTTAGAGAAATTGATGAAACTACATAAAAAAAGTGACAGGACATTCTATGAGTGATTTTAGATATTGCGATGTCTTGAGGAAAAATGTAATCTACCTTTTAGGAGATCACAAATAATTATTAGAAGCTCAAACTGTGACATGGTAAAAGCCCCATAAAACTGCATACCTAGACCATACCTCAGCTTTCTGTTAAAACTGCTCTCTGTAACCCTAATGTGGCAGGCAAGCAGTCCAAAACCAGGCCATCTTGGCACCTGCGACTTATAATAAGTAAAACTAACACTTATCTTGACTTCTGTAAACCACTTAAGTAACAATCGGAATATCCAAAGTCCCCTGGTCGTCTGAATGTCTGAAGCCCCTCACCCCCACCTTGCCTCTCACCCTCACTCCCAAGGTGGTTTTAAGGGTATAAAGGGTCTTGACACCCTCCTTTCGGGGTCACAGGTTGGACAGACATGAGTCCTCCATGGCTGCAGGCAATAAACACCCTGCAATTTGGCATACTTTTGTCTTGGTGTTGACCTTCTGTGCTCACTCCAGTTCAACAAAACTTTGCAAGGTTTCAAAATTCAGTTGAAATGATGTCAAAATATCTCGTAATGAAGGTAATGATAACATGGGATCTATGCCTTATTTGTGTAATAAAATCCCAAAAGAGTATTTAATGCTCCTAGGAAAACTTGTTAGTCTAGAAATACAGTTGATAATATTAAAAGCAAAATACACTTCTGTAAACCAAAAATAAAATTCTAAGCCCTCCCCCAACCTTCTAAATGGACTTCCTTCTCAGCCAGGGCTGTTTAAAATTTAATCTGTGAGACTGTTTCAGGCCATGACGGGAAGTGAGGGTCGGATATGCCTCATTGTACCTCTCTGACATTAACATCAACACAGACTTTAGGTCTGATAAGAAACATTTTAAAACATATTCTCTGTGAAGCCTACTGCCTGAAGACTTCCTCTGCAAATAAGAATCTGGAAGTCCACAATCCTTTATCTTAATCCAGACATTGATTTCTATTGATCCCAGGTCTCTAGATAAACTCAACTAATTGTTAGACAGAAAAATGTTAAATCTATCCATAAACTGGAAACCCCCACCCCACTTCGAGTTGTCCAGCCATTCTAGATCAAACCAACATATTTCTTAAATGTATGTGATTGAATTGTCATGTCTCCCTAAAATGTGTAATACCAAGTTGCACCCTGACCACCTTGGGTAGATGTTATCAGGACCTCCTGAGGGCTGTGTCTGAGCCATGGTCACTCGTATTTGGCTCAGATTAAATCTCTTCAAAGATTTTACAGAGTCTGACTCTTCATTGACACTTCCTGACATTTGATTGTACAACAGAAGTAGCTCATCAGGAATAAATGTACCATGTTAAAGTATATTCACATTGTTGACCTAAAGGAAGAAGATGAGGCACAAAACAGAATTTCAGAGTTTACTTGAGCCAAGATAAAAACACCCACCCAGAAGACACAGAACTAAATGTCTGTAGATACAAGCTCCATTCAACTTCTGTTACAAGCAGGTTTTTAAAGCAAAAAGGACAAGGAATCAGCTGATACAAAGTTGTGTGCCAGGAATTCTCACTGGGTTCAGAAATATTATTGATTAGTGATTGACTACACACTGTTGAACTATAGAGGATGCTTAAGAGACAAAATGGTGAAGTATGACCTTCTGGGGATACTCCATCAGAAAAGAGAAGAAAGTCTAAATGGGCATACTTACAACTTCCTAAACAGACTGTAAGTGCTCACTGCAAATGTGGGCAGCCCACACAAAGGGAAGAATTATGGGAAAGAGGTGAGCCTATAAAGTCCTAGGATCAAGGTTCAATGCTGTCTTTGACCTTCAGATGCCCTCTTGGGTCTCTTCCAAGAGAATTTTCCTTTCTTTCCTGTTCTAAAGCCTTTTACAAATAAATTTGCACTCCTCCTCTAAAACTCGCCTTGGCTTCTTCCACCTTATGTCCCTCAGTGCAATTCTTTCTCCTGAGGATACAAGAACCGAAGTTGCTGCAGATACATATGGATTCACCATTGGTAACTTAGGGTAACTCAGATAGCTGCCGCTGGCAAGAATAATTGAAGAAAGTTTTAATGACTTTACTGAAATGACGTGTTGAGACCAGAAACCAAAATGATGGCAACTGAGAATACTACTAATGTGCAGCATTTGGGTCACACTCTCACCTAGGTGAGAACCTGACCAAAAGGGGAGAATTATCAAACAAATTATGGCAGGCCATTTTTCTGGACTGGGCTCCTGCAGTAGGCCACAACAGAGCAGGCCAAACCAGATTGGAGTCAGTGATGCTAAATGCCAGGCAACCAAACTGAAGCTGTAAGGAAGCAGATAAATTTCTAAACAAGTCATTTTTTTCTTGAAAAAGACTACATTCCAGTCTACATGAGTTAGCATAAGGAAGTCCCCTCTGCTTTAACCCTTATGAAAAAAGTAACCTGAAATAACCTGATATTAACTGTGAACCCAAAATATCTGAGACCGATCTCAGTCAAATTAGAAAGTTTATTTTGGTAAGGTTAAGGACACACCCGTGACACAGCCTCGAGAGGTCCTGATAACATTTGCTCATGTTGGTCAGGGTACAGCTTGCTTTATACGTTTTAAGGAGACATAATACATCAATCAATACATGTAAGATTTATGCTGGTTTGATCTGGAAAGGTGGAAAAACTCAAGGGGTGGGAGCTTCCAGGTCACAGGTAGATTAAAAAATTTTGGTATTAGCAATTAGTTTAAAGAGTTATCATCTGTAGAAAGGAATGTCTGGGTGGATAAAGGGTTGTGGGGACATAGGTTTTATTATACAGATGAAGCCTTGAAGTAGCAGGCTTCAGAGAAAAAAAAAGATTATAAACCTTTCTTAACAGACTTAGATCTGCGTTGATATTGCTGATGGAGGAGTATAACGAGGCACGTCCAGCCCCCTCTTGCATAATGACCTGAACTACATTTTCAGGTTAACTCTGGAATCCCCTTGGCTGAGAGAAGGTGGCTGGGGGCCTTAGAATTTTATTTTTGGTTTACATAACCAATCAGCTGTTATTTTCCATTGTTCTGTTTCCTTCTTCCCATCTTACAAAACTCACTGTTCTGCTATTGCACAGGGAGAACTGAGACCAAATAAGGACTTCTGAACTTTATACTGAGAGCAAGTAAATCAATTTACAATGATGACAGAGAATAGTCTCATGGTATCAATGCCCAAAATTTTGGTCAGTTTCTCAAAATTGAAAGGCTGACCAAAAGTGGGGATTTGTTAAATTAAATTTGGGCTTATGAAGCCCTCCAAAGAGTTTTGTAGAGGACTACAACCTAACTTAGCATATAAACAAACTGATAATCTGACTTAGAAATCTTGTCTTTTTAACAAGTAGCTGAGGCCAACCAATCATAGCTGCCAAGCGTCAGCCAATATTAGGCTGCCAACTGTTCAAATTAGGTTCCCTAAAGACAAATCCAGGCTGTAACCAATGGAGCTATCTGTGTATTCCACTTCTGTTTTCTCTATGTCACTTTCTTTTCTGTGGTTATAAACATAACCTACACATGTCATGTGACAGAGTTTTAACAGTTGGGTCCTGAAAAAGATAGCCTATTAAGCTGAGGTTAATTAACAATTATTTAAGATCATCATTGGGTCATGAGAAATTACCAACCAGGACAATTCTTCCATTAAGAAAAGCTAAAAAATATATTTTAAAAAATTGTTGCTCATAAAAAGAGAGTGCAAAAGTATATAGAATCAAGAATTCTTATAAAACTAGTAAGAGAGGAGAAATCAAAGGTCAAATAAGAAATCAACTGTATCAAACTGGAAACCTAGAAGAAACAGGTGATTTCCTAGTAAAAATACACATTAACAAAATGGATTCTAAATTAAGGAAACAAAAAATATTAGCATAGAACAGCTTGGAACACTGCTTAAAGATCTCCCAGTGGAAAAGACTCAAGGACCATCTGAATTCATAGCTTAATGTAAGCTGATCTTTTTAATTAATTCTGATGTTATGGTCACACACCACATACATAGGTGGTGGTCCTATGAGATTATATGGAGGTTAAAAATTTCTGCC